>NC_072382.2:9752500-10052500 GCF_028885625.2 Pongo pygmaeus
TTTAAGCCTGTATTCTTTCTCAGTTTTCCTAGTTGAAGTGTCAGCACCTTTGAGGCTGAGAGCTTTTTGTTTTCACCAGAGTTTCCATCCTTGGGCAGCTCTCTTTTGTTGCAGCTGGCGTAGAGAAAGATTCCGGAGGACTGCCTCCTTCCAGGGTTCTGGGAAACCTCACCATCCCAACCACTGCCTGGTACTTGACGTTCAGGAAACTCGACTGTAAATACACAGACAAGGCTGCTGTGTCTTCATTTTAATTGGAAACATTTGCAATTGCCTTATTCCGACTTCATTTTCATTCCTTTCTACCCAGTTCCTCTAGCTTTAGGTTTTCCTACAGAAGAAGACTGAGCAGGTATCAACTTTACAAATTGGTGGAAGCAATGGACAAGGAGTTAGAGTTCTGGGGGTTGGCCCTGGATTCCAGTCCTGGCGTAGCCACCACTTAGCTGTGTGACCGTTGGCAAATCATATATCAACTTGGATCTTAATTGCCTCATTTGGAAAACGAGAGGTCTAAACTAGCTTTTCCTCTTCTGACTTCACAGTTCAGTGATTTATGACTATTGTGATTTCTTAAGACATATGCCTCCACATTTCAAAGCAATTAAATACACTTAAACACAAAACTCTGTGAAACCAAAACTGAGTAATACCCTTAAGAAGGTACCTCTTTGGCAAAGTGTTAAAAGATGCATTAGGATCTTGCAGGACCCTCAAGGATATCATTATGAATAAGTTATTTTAACATAGGACCAAGAAAATGTTCTACCTGTTGTTTTTTTTTTGAGACAGAGTTTCGCTCTGTCACCAGGCTGGAGTGCAGTGGCACGATTTTGGCTCACTGCAACCTCCATCTCCCGGGTTCCAGTGATTCTCCTGCCTCAGCCTCCCAAGTAGCTGGGACTACCAGTGTGCACCACCACGCCCAGCTAATTTTTGTATTTTTAGTAGAGAAAGGGTTTCATCATGTTGGCCAGGATGGTCTCGATCTCTTGACCTCGTGATCCACCAGCCTCGGCCTCCCAAAGTGTTGGGATTACAGGTGTGAGCCACTGCGCCCGGCCGTTCTACCTATTTAATTATGAGCAGAGCAGGCTTTATTTCACTTTGCTTCAGTTAACCTGAGCAGTGAAAAGCCCATGGAAGCATAACAGAGAGGAGGGAACACAGACTTTAGAGCCAGTCAAACCTGGATTTGAAGTCTCCATACTAGGATAGTGTCTAGCTTCTAATTATAATAACTAATATTTATTGAGTAATTACTATGGGAAGTGTTCTGCCATTCACAGTTTGACTTTGGGCAAAGTACCTACCCTCTCTGAGTCTGTTTCCTTACCTGTCAAATGAGGTTAATAAAGAAGGCCTGTTTCAAGACTGAGGATTAGAAATAGATGTCTGCAATGCCTGCCACACAGTAGCTCAATAATTAGTAGCTCGAGAGTATTTACATTCAACATATGTCATATTTCCAAGGTGCATTTGATATGCATATGCATCTTTCTCTTATGCTCACTAGTTTGGGGTCAGATGTTATCATTCTCTTTTCTTCATTTAGAAAACACTTACTGAGGCTGGGTGCTGTGGCTCACACCTTTAATCCCAGCACTTTGGGAGGCCGAGGCAGGTGGATCACCTGAGGTCAGGAGTTTAAGACCAGACTGGCGAACATGGCGAAACCCCGTCTCTACTAAAAATACAAAAATTAGCTGGGTGTGGTGGCACGTACCTGTAGTCCAAGCTACTCAGGAGGCTGAGGCAGAAGTGCTTGAACCTGGGAGGCGGAGGTTGCGGTGAGCTGAGATCGCACCACTGCACTCCAGCCTGGGCAACAGAGTGAGACTCCATCTCAAAAAAAAAAAAGAAAACATTTACTGAGAAGCAGGCTAGCCTAGGGGTTAAGACTAGGAGCTCTGGAACCCCGCTGCCTTGGTTCAGATCTTTGCCCTGCTATTTCTAGTTAGGTAACCTAGACTATATTTTTTCACCTCTCTTTGTCTGTTTCCCCATCTGTAAAATGGGAATAACAGAATTGCCTATCTCACAGGGTTTTTGTGAGAGTTAAATTAATTAATATGTATAAAAACACAGCCGGGCTCGGTGGCTCACGCCTGTAATCCCAGCATTTTGGGAGGTCAAGGCGGGCAGATCACCTGAGGTCAGGAGTTCGTGACCAGCCTGGCCAACATAGTGAAACCCCATCTCTACCAAAAATACAAAAGTTAGCCAGGTGTGGTGGCAGGCACCTGTAATCCCAGTTACTTGGGAGGCTGAGGCAGGAGAATTGCTTGAACCTGGGAGGCAGAGGTTGCAGTGAGCAGAGACCAAGCCATTGCACTCCAGACTCCAGACTGGGCAAGAAGAACAAAACTTCATCTCAAAAAAAAAAAAAAAAAAAAAAAAGGCCAGGCGTGGTCGCTAATGCCTGTAATACTAGCACTTTGGGAGGCCAAGGTGGGCGGATTGCCTGAGCTCAGGGATTTGAGACCAGCCTGGGCAACATGGCAAAACCCCATCTGTACTAAAAATACAAAAAATTAGCTGGGCATGGTGGTGCATGCCTATAATCCTAGCTACTTGGGAGGTTGAGGCACAGCACTGCTTGAACCCGGGAGGTGGAGGTTGCAGTGAGCCAAGATTGTGCCACTGCACTCCAACCTGGGTGACACAACGAGATTCTGTCTCAAAAAAACAAAAAACAGTAACACTTCCCATAGTAATTACTCAATAAATATTAGCCAGTATAATTATAAGCTAGACACTGTGCTACTATGGAGAATACAAAGATAAACAAGACACAATTTCTTTTTTTTTTTTTTTTGAGACAAGGTTTCGCTCTGTCACCTAGGCTACAGGGCAGTGACGCAATCATAGCTCACTGCAGCCTTGACCTCCCAGGTTCAGGTGACCCTCCCACCTCAGCCTCCCAAGTAGCTGGGACTACTGGCGTGTGCCACCACACCCAACTCATTTTTGTATTTTTTGTAGAGATGGAGTATTGCCATGTTGCCCAGGCCAGTCTTGAACTCCTGGGCTCAAGCAATCCATCTGCCTTGGCCTCGCAGAGTGCTGGGATGACAGGCATGAGCCACTGCGCTGGCCACAGTTTCTATCTTCTTTGAACACAAACATGAGAACACTGAAGCTTAGGGTGAAATGACAAGGCTGGGACTGAAATTGAGACTTTTTCCCCATAGAAATTTAGTAGTCTTTATGATGCCAAATTAATTAGTATAGACAAATAAGCATATAGCTTAATTAGGGACTAATCGATTAAAATTTAAAGTGAGTGAAAAAAAGATTTGACTTAAACAAAAGCAAAATACTATATATCAGTTAATACCAGTATTATTCATTCATTCAATGTACATTTAGTGAGGACTTGTTATGCATTATTCATGATGGTAGACACCATAGAAGGGATACTAAGATAAATCAGGTGTATATTCTACTTCAATAGATCTACCAGTAAGGAATATAAAACATTTGTGTATGGAATGTAGTAAAGACTCCAGGCTAACTACTGTGAAGTTTGATACTAACAGTTAATTATAACTTGGTAAATCAGGGAAAGATTTCTGGAAGAGATGGCTTTTGAACTATGCCTGAAAGGATAGGTCGGCTTTGGACAAGTGCTGATGGGTTCTGGAAAGGGCATTTCAGGAAGAGAAATTCCCTTTCTATGCAAAAGCATAGAAATGGAGAAGCGGACTGGGTGCAGTGGCTCATGCCTGTAATCCCAGCACTTTGGGAGACCGAGGAGGGCAGAGCACTTGAGCCCAGTAGTTCAAGACCATCCTGGGCAACATGGTGAAACCACATCTCTACAAAAAATTAAAAAATTAGATGGGTGTGGTGGTGCACGCCTGTAGTCCCAGTTACTGGGGAGGCTGAGGTGGGAAGATCACTTGAGCCCAGGAGGCAGAGATTACAGTGAGCAGAGATCATGCAACTGTACTTCAGCCTGGGCCACAAAGCAAGACTCTCTCAAAAAAAAGAAAGAAAGAAAGAAAAAGAAATGGAGAATCAGAACACGTGTTAAAGGAATAGCAAATAGTTCAGTTTTGATAGTGTATAGGGTATGTGAGTAGCAGTGACAAATATAAACAAAGATTGGCTGAGACTCAACAGTGTTAAAGTCATTTCAAATATGTTTTTCAGGATTCTGTCCGCGTGGTCTTGGGAAACTTGGACAATCTTCAGCCCTTTGCTACAGAACACTTCATTGTATTTCCCTGTATCCTTTTTTTTTTTTTTGAGATGGAGTCTTGCTCTGTCGCCCAGGCTGGAGTGCAATGGCGTGATCTTGGCTCGTTGCAACCTCAGCCTCCCAGGTTCAAGCGATTCTCTTGCCTCAGCCTCTCGAGTAGCTGGGATTACAGGCACATGCCACCACGCCTGGCTAATTTTGGTATTTTTAGTAGAGGCGCTATTTCACCACGTTGGCCAGGCTGGTCTTGAACTCCTGACCTCAGGTGATCCACCCGCCTCGGCCTCCCAAAGTGCTGGGATTACAGCCATGAGCCACCACGCCCAACCTATCCTTTCTTTTCTGGCTGGAAATGAGCTACAGTTCACAATATAGACTCAAATGGAAGTAGCAAAACCATAGGCAGTTTGGAGGGTAGGTCGGGGAAGGAGAGAGAGTCTCATCCCTAAAATAGTACTTAGGAATGCATACTGGCATCTTTCCTTACTCCTTAGCACCATTTTCCAGATAAAAGCAAATGGGAGAGAGTTTCCCACCTGAAATTCAAACATGGGGAAATTATCTTGATCCCCTACCCATTTGTTTTTACTCTATACGTGGAGATGAAATGGTTCCATGAAAACCTGTCACCTGGTAAGTGGAATGATGTGAATGTGGATGGCAGAGAAGAAAATGGTTTAGCCATGCTAGCTGGGTATGGCGAAATGAGCTACCAGATTGGGCTCCAGCCATACAGTGCACAGGTCAGGATCATGTGCTCCAGGCCAGACTGACCGGTTCAAATACTGGTGGTCCTGCCACTTAATAGCTGTGTGAAGTTAGATAAATTAATCTTTCTGTGCCTCCCTTGTGAAATGGTGAAGAATAATATTACTATCTATATCATTGAGTTGTTAAAAGGATTAAATAAATAGTAGATGAAAAGTACAAAGCCTGACTTAATCACTGAATGAAAGATAACTATTATATAAACCCTTCCATTAGAGAGAATTCCATGATTTTCACTTTAGAGCTGTCTTAACAGGGTCTCACTCTGTCACCCAGGCTGGAGTACAGTGGTGTGATCATAGTTCACTGTAACCTCTAACTCCTGGGCTCAAGTGATCCTCCTGCCTCAGCTTCCCAAGTAGCTAGGACTATAGGTGTGTGCGACCATCCCCGGCTAATTTTTTTTTTTTTTTAGTAGAGACAGGGGTCTGATTATATTGCACCGTCGGGTCTCAAACTCCTGGGCTCAAGCGATCCTCCCACCTCGGCCTCCCAAAACACTGGGATTACAGGCATGAGACACTGTGCCTAGCCCAAATTTTTATTCTCTGAAGGCTACGGGTGTTTTTGTTGATTGAGGGACAAGTAAACACCTACGCTTTTGATTTGAAAGGGGGTGCAGGCTGGGCATGGTGACTTATGCCTGTAATCCCAGTACTTTGGGAGGCTGAGGCAGGAGCATCACTTGAGGCCAGGAGTTCAAGACCAGCCTGACCAACATGGTGAAACCCCATCTCTACTAAAAATAAATTTAGCCAGGTGTGGTGGTGTGCACCTCTAATCCCAGCTACTCAGGAAGCTGAAGCAGAAGAATCGCTTGAACCCGGGAAGCAGAGATTGCAGTGAGCTGAGATCACGCCACAGCACTCCAGCCTAGGCGGCAGAGCAAGATGCCATCTGAAAAAAAAAAAAAAAAAAAAAAAAAAAAAATATATATATATATATATATATATATATATATATATGATGTAGCCCGGCATGGTGGTGGTGCATGCCTGTAGTCCCAGCTACTCTGGAGGCTGAGGGAGGAGAATTGCTTGAACCTGGGAGGCAGAGGTTCTGGTGAGCCAAGATCACACCACTGCACTCCTGCCTGGGCAACCTGCCTGGGCAACAGAGCTAGCTCTGTCTCAAAAAAGAAAAAAGATAAGAAAGGGGTGCAAAGACCTTGCCTCAAAATATCTCCCCTTTTCATTTGTCACAGGTAGCTGAAGTTCTACTTTTTTTCTTTTTTAGTAAGGATCGTCCCCTCCCTTTTCAAACCCTTTCTAGCTTGTAGATTACAATCATTCTGAAACAGGGGAGGAAGAGAGTTTGAAGACACTATTTTTAGGGAAAATAGTACCAGGTAGAAAGGAGAAGGGCACATGAGGAGTCTTTGTCTGGGGTCAGTTCCAATAAATAAATAGTAGCCAGAAATCCAGGTAAAACAGCATTGTGGCTAGGCCTGGTGGCTCACTTTGGGAGGCCAAGGCAGGTGGATCACCTGAGGTCAGGAGTTTGAGACCAACCTGGCCAACATGGTGAAACCCCTCTCTCTACTAAAAATACAAAAATTAGCCAGGTGTGGTGGCATGTGCCTGTGAGTCCCAGCTACTCGGGAGGCTGAGGGAGGAGAATCGCTTGAACTCAAGAGGCAGAAATTGCACCACTGCACTCCAGTCTGGGCGACAGAGAGAGAATTAATCTCCAAAAAAAAAAAAAAAAGTCTTAAATCTATTATGACACTCAAATTTCCTATTGTAGGGAAACCAATAAGTGACAGTCCTCTTGGGTTGGTAAGTTTGCCTTTTCTGTACAAAATGAAAATTGCCTTTATCACCTTCTCTTGTCCAAAAAGTCCTGCTCTTACCTCTTCCCCTTACTTTGCCCCTCAGTTGCTGCCCAGGTCCAGTCAGAATTGTAAACATAAGACCGTATTTTCCCCCTTGGCTAGATTTCTGAGACCATGTCTGTAACAGAATGTCTATTCTCACCTGCAAAGCTGGTGTTAAAAGTTGCCTTTGGCAGTTTAAGGATGGGGAGTTTTCTTCACTGTGCCTTCATGAACTGTGAGCAACTCTGGAAAGGAGGAGTCACAGGCATCTGCTTCCTCCTGAAGGTCCCAGTTGAGAAGAAAGCAGTAGGAGCTGTGATGAGGAAACGAAAACACATGGACGAGCCCAGCTCCCCCAGCAGGCCAGGGCTGGACAGGTCAGTGGTGTGGGGAGAGAGGCTCGCTCCTGCGTCCTAGTTAGGCTTTGCCAGCTATTACTGTTGGTTGATCCCGTCCTTGGGTGAGTCACTTTCTTTTGCAGGACTTCATCAGTATCTGCCTATTACAGTGGGTGGACTAAGGAAAGGGCGCAAGTTAATATTTACAATATAATTTGAACCCAGTCCCTTTTTCAGCAAAGTATGATTTCCAAAAAGTTAGCTTTTGGAACCTTAAGAGGCAGTCCAGACTAAAATATACATGTTTGCAAGAGGGTATGTATCAATCATTGGGTGGGGTGCTGTGATATTAGGGGGAATATTGAGTACATCCCTAACATATTTTTATTGTGGAGGCTACTTATGTTCTTCTTTCAATTCTCTATCAGGGACAAAATGAGTCAGTAAGACAATTCAGTCATTCTTATTAGCACCCTAGAAAGCTAATAAGAATGCTGCTGGAATAATCCAAGGTGTGGTTTGTTCCCTAGCCCAAGATGCTTTCACCCTAGGCCCACAGAGAACAGCTACCCTTTTCCTGGGACTCTGTGGACCCCTAGACATACAGGAGAAATAAGGTAGACCACTAGGAAGCTGACCCCATGCTCTCCAGATGCACATGTAGGTGAGGAGGTAGGGAGCTCCTTTCCAAGCCAGGTGGAATGTGAGGGTACTTGGAGGTATGAAGCTTTGCTTTGTTCCATTCGACTGAATTTTCCATGCAAATGAGGTCTCAGATCTTCCCTTTCTCTGGGTTTTGATGCACAATCAAGTATTTCAAAATCTGATACCTGCTGTCAATCACATTTTCACTTTCTCAAACCCCAGATCCCTAAGTGTCTCAAACTGGGATTCTGCTGTGAAGTAAAGCAGCACCCAAAGAAAATTTGGCCACCCAATTTATTCTGCCAGCCAGGAGTAGTATAAAAATAGCCAACCTGCTGAAATATTCATTTGGGCCACATTTGCTTGAATTTAGTGATATTGCTTCTGCCAGTAACATTTCCTGCATATTTTCCCCCCACCTCAGGGCCAAGATAGGGACTTCCAGCCAAGGCCCCAGCAAAAAGAAGCCCCCTGTGGAAACCAGGAGAGTAAGTACTAAAATGAAGCCTTTGAGGCTGTTAGCTATTCCTGTTCTGTTACAAGTCAGGATTCCGGTTACCAGCACGTCTTGGTTTTTCGTGCAGACTGAATTGACTGAACTCATTCTTGGGTTTCACTGTCTGCAGAATAACATTCAACTATTATGCCCTTGCCACAACGCATCCCAAAGTGGCTGCATAATACACGCACCGATGAATTTTTTTGTTAAAAAGTCCTCTCTTTGCCTGGTACGGTGCTCATGCCTGTAATCCCAGCATTTTGGGAGGCTGAGGCGGCGGATCACCTGAAGTCAGGAGTTCAAGACCAGGCTGGCCAACCTGGTGAGTCCCAGTCTCTACTAAAAATACAAAAAATTAGCCAAGTGTGGTGGTGGGTGCCTGTAATCCCAGCTACTCGGGAGGCTGAGGCAGGAGAATCACTTGAACCCAGGAGGCGGAGGTTGCAGTGAGCTGAGTTCGTGCCACTGCACTCCAGCCTGGGCAACAGAGTGAGACTCTATCGCAAAAAAAAAAAAAAATCCTCTCTTCTCAGCTTAAAAAGCTACCTGTACTCTGCAGTTGAAATAAGAAAATATGTCTATAGAATTGAGGTGGGATCCAGTATAGAATTTTCCCTTTAGGAAACTTTTTGCCTTCATCTACACTGGGGTCTGAGTCTAGGAACATCTAGTTTTTTTTTTTTTTTTTTTTTTTTTTTTTGAGACAGTCTTGCTCTGTCGCCCAGTCTGGAGTACAGTGGTGCGATCTCGGCTCACTGCAAGCTCTCCCTCCCAGGTTCACACCATTCTCCTGCCTCAGCCTCCTGAGTAGCTGGGACTACAGGCATGTGCCACCACGCCTGGCTAATTTTTTGTATTTTTTAGTAGAGACGGGGTTTCACCATGTTAGCCAGGATGATCTCGATCTCCTGACCTCGTGATCCACACGCCTCGGCCTCCCAAAGTGCTGGGATTACAGGCGTGAGCCACCGAGCCTGGCCGGAACATCTAGTTTTAACAAATGAGGTAGGCAGGTATCAGCACTGATAACTGGTAAGAGAAAACTTCTAGAGCAGTGAAGGGCTGGCCCCTGATGGAATTAGATTTCATTTATGGGGTATGTTTCCCATTTAGATATTCATATATCTGATACCCCTCCTCCATTTCAGGACTTGTTTTCTATATATTCTCTAAAATAGTGACCTTTTTCTTTTCCTCCCCTCTTTAAATAGCTGTTAGCTGGTATCCATGCCTTAAAGATCCTTCCTTTTTTTCTCTATGTCTCCAAAGTTGCTGTGACCCTAAGTATCCAAACACAAACAACTCACTTTCTTCACCTTCCCAGGACTCATAACATGAGCAGTTATCGAGTAAACATTTACAAGTGCATTCATTCAACAAATTTTTTTTTCATTTTTGAGACAGGGTCACACTCTGTTGCCCAGGCTGGAGTGCAGTGGTGCAATCTCAGCTCACTGCAACCACCACCTCAAGCTCAAGTGATCCTCTCATTTCAGCCTCTGGATAGCTAGGACTACTGGCGTGTGTCATCACACCTGGCTAATTTTTGTATTTTTTGTAGAGATGGGGTTTTGCCATGTTGCCTAGAATGCATTCAACAAATTTTCATTGAGTGTCTACTATGTGCCAAGTACCAGGGATACACCAACAGTGTACAGCTAGGCAGACAATTATTGATAGATGTGCCATGTGCAGGGGTAGAAGGAAGCACAGGATACAAAGGGAGCATAAAGTGGCCAGGAGGGAAGGATTCCCAGAGTAGCTTAAAGTCCAGTGCTGAGAAATGTTACTGGAGAAGTCCGAATGGACTGGATCATGAAAAGCCTTGAGACTACCTTCAAGATCACAGGAATTCTCTAAAACATTTTTAAGTAGAAAAATGAAGTTATTTTCATTTCTAAAGGATTGTTCTGTCTCCTGCTCACAAGGCATTGTGTTGGGTGCTGGGGCACACACAAACATATGTAAACCCTGATTTCTTTTTTCTAGGAGCTTGTAATTTAGTTGGGGAAGGAGTGTATCCTTGGGGATTTATACCTCTGCCTCTGTGTGCAGGGGCAGAGTCCAGGGCCCCTGTTGTGCTATGGCCAGCTGGCCCACTGAGTGATTTTGGGCAGATAGTCAACCCCTTCTATGCCTCCCATCCTTTAGCGGGTAAGAAAAAGAAATGAGAAAGTACATGAGGAGTACTTGAAGCTCTGGAGAACAAAGACACTTTATACAACCAAGATAATTACTGTTAAAGGAACATCTTCCTCGCTCTCTACCCTTTGTATCTTCCTATTCTTAGTTTGACACATCATCTCCCTCAAGAACAGTACCCACAGCTTCTTACTCAACATAATTACCTTTTCAACCTGATTCTGGCTTTAGAAAAAACTCTAGTAAAAGGAACATGTTTATTGATTTTGACTCAAGGCCCAAAGACATTCACCATCATAGACCCTGTTCCCAGGAAGATGATTTCTCCTAAATTAAGATGATCACAGTGACTCTCAGTGTAAGTCACTTGAGCTGGAAAAATTGAATTTGCTCCTATGGTCCATTGCTTAATATGTTCTGCCCCCTTTGCAGGGAGTTAGGGTGTAGGATCACAGTCACTGTGCATGTGCGTGTCTGAACACATTGGGAGCCTGTGTGGGGAAAGCTTAGAAGAATACAACACGTACCTCTGTTTCATAAGAAGTGTTTAGGGAGAATGGGAAGGAAGAGAAAACCCCCTTGCCTTTGTTACTTCAGGTCCCAGATCTAGAGATCCAGACTTTGGAAGGATAAAAAATGGGAGGGAGCAGATGAATGGCCCAGAAATGAAACAGAGTAACTGCACATCGCATTTTGTTGTTGTTGTTGTTTTGCTATATCTGTTTGAACTGCACTTGTAAACAGATCTGGTCCTGAACATACAGAGGACAGTCTTGCATCAGGTTTTCAGAGTATTATGTTCTGATGGAGGTCCCAGATGATACCTTCAGTCTGAATTCCAGCTATAATGTTTTTCCTCTCTTATGACTTTTTCTTGAGAAGACATCTCTGAAGATTTTGGGAGATCACAAAAAGGCTACACTGTCTTGTGAGGAGACTCTTCCCTGGTTCAGAGGCAGGCTGTACCTCTGTCCCAGGGCCTTTGCCCTCCTGTTCCTCCTCCCACCCTTAATAGATGCTTTCATTAGGGCTACTGTATGCAGCAGAATTAAAGCCCCAAACCATAGTTTCATTAAATTTGTAAGAATCATTCCCTCAAGCCAGAAACCAGAGCTTGGCCCTCTAAATTCCATCTCCACTCTCTATAGAAAAGGGAAGAATGGTCTCCTTCCTCCCCAGAGTTCCCTGTTGCTTTTACAGGAATATGACTTCGGTGGCTGCCCATGTGGTCTGGGATTTGAGCGGTTTGTGAATAGGCTCAGTTCAGAGATATCTGCCATTCTAACCTGAAGTTTATTCTTAGGATGGGGCTAGTCCTAGCTTTTCTAGTTTACTCTTAGGATGGGGCTAGTCCCAGCTTTTCTAGTTTATTCTTAGGATGGGGCTAGTCCCAGCTTTCCTAGTTTATTCTTAGGATGGGGCTAGTCCTAGCTTTTCTAGTTTATTCTTAGGATGGGGCTAGTCCTAGCTTTTCTAGTTTATTCTTAGGATGGGGCTAGTCCTAGCTTTTCTAGTTTATTCTTAGGATGGGGCTAGTCCCAGCTTTTCTAGTTTATTCTTAGGATGGGGCTAGTCCCAGCTTTTCTAGTTTATTCTTAGGATGGGGCTAGTCCCAGCTTTTCTAGTTTATTCTTAGGATGGGGCTAGTCCCAGCTTTTCTAGTTTATTCTTAGGATGGGGCTAGTCCCAGCTTTCCTAGTTTATTCTTAGGATGGGGCTAGTCCTAGCTTTTCTAGTTTATTCTTAGGATGGGGCTAGTCCTAGCTTTTCTAGTTTATTCTTAGGATGGGGCTAGTCCTAGCTTTTCCAGACTTGCCATGCCTCTGCCTCCCAGAACCTGCCTTTACAGTCTGCAGCCCCTTGCTCTAGAACTCTTCGCCATGGGAGCTAAGCTATGAGGATGCAAAGGCTTAAAAATGATACAATGGACTTTGGGGACTTGGGGGAAAGGGTGGGAAGGGGGTGAGGGATAAAAGACTATACATTGGGTATAGTGTACACTACTTGGGTGATGGGTGCACCAAAATCTCAGAAATCACCACTAAAAAAACTTATTCATGTAACCAGACACCACTCACTCCCCAAAAGCCTATTGAAATAAAAAATAAATTTTAAAAAATGGGAAAAAAATTCACAGAACTGCACACCCAAAAGAAAAAAAAAGAACTTTTCACCAGCAAAACAGCTTGAGGAGCTCCATCACTGCTGGGTAAAGCCCCTAGGTTCTGACTGGGTGAAGAGAGTAGTAGCCAGTGGCAGAGATTCCCAAAGAAAATATAATAACCATATTTCTGATTATCAGGGTGTTTACTGGAAAATGTTGTGGGCCTGGAATCAGGTTGTAAAATGTCCTCTTCAGAGTACAAAGAAATTTCTATAAAGCAGCAGCACATGGAGAAATGATAAGACTGTGTTATATTACGCTGGTTGCTAATGCCACAGTCAGGTTTCTACCATGCCTGGCTCTAGCCATGCTGATCCGATTTATTCTTTAATGGCACTGTGCCGTCATACATCATGTCCCTGTCTGGAATGCCCTGCTGTGACTGACCATCTCCTCACCCCCGTTATGACAACATCCCACTCATCCATCAAGGCTCCATTCAAATATCACTTCCCCTGTGAAGCCTTCCTTGACTAACACCACCTGCTCCATTAACGTCCTTTCAGCAACCACAGCACTCTATGTGGATTCGTTGGGTGGTCTTATCACACTTTTTTTTTTTTTTCTTTTTCTTTTTTTCGAGACGGAGTCTCGCTCTGTCGCCCCAGGCTGGAATGCAATGGCGCAACCTTGGCTCACTCTGCCTCCTGGATTCAAGCGATTCTCCTGCCTCAGCCTCCTGAGTAGCTGAGATTACAGGTGCCCGCCACCACACCCGGCTAATTTTTTGTATTTTTAGTAGAGACAGGGTTTGACCATGTTGGCCAGGCTGGTCTCGAACTGCTGACCTCGGATGATCCATCTGCCTTGGCCTCCCAAATTGCTGGGATTACAGGCATGAGTCACCGTGCCTGGCCATCACACTGTCTTGACTTAGTTTATGTCCATTTTGCTCCATAGATACATTTCTCCAAGGTAAATTTAAGGTCCTCCTGATTTCTGAAACCTCAATGTTCTGTCCTTGGTAATAGTAGGTACTCAGTAACATGGGATGATAAATTAAACCCAGCTTGATTTATTCTTGGCTCTTAAATCTTATGGTTTTAGAGGGACAGTAGTTTGGATGTTGAAATGAAAAAAGGACAGTCCTGGCCGGGCACGGTGGCTCACGCCTATAATTACAGCATTTTGGGAGGCCGAGGCGGGCAGATCATGAGGTCAGGAGATCAAGACCATCCTGGCTAACACGGTGAAACCCTGTCTCTACTAAAAATACAAAAAATTAGCCGGGCGTGGTGGCAGGCGCCTATAGTCCCAGCTACTCAGGAGGCTGAGGCGGGAGAATGGCCTGAACCAGAGAGGCAGAGCTTGCAGTGAGCTGAGATGGCGCCACTGCACTCCAGCCTGGGTGACAGAGCGAGACTCAGTCTCAAAGAAAAAAAAAAAAGAAAAAAAAGAAAAGAAAAAAGGATAGTCCTATGGAAAGAAATGGAAAGAAATATAGAACCTGTCTAGGCAGTCAGAAGCCAGGCCCCAGTGCTGATGTGAAATCAGTTCACCAGCAAATAGCATTCAGATTGCCATGCAGTGTAGGAGGAAAGTTTAAGACTTTTCTTGGTCTTCTTTTTAACAGAATAGGGAAAGAAAAACCCCACAAGGATTGCAGGAGACTCTGGCCTCTGATATCACTGATGTCCAGAAACAAGGTAGGTCCTGGGAAATTTCCATTTATTCTCCTTTAATAATCACCCTTTCCCTTGTAGTTCTCTGATATGGAGAGCAGCACAGAGCTGAGTCTGGGTGCCCTCAGTGGGTAATGTGCCTTGCTCCCGTGGAGGTGCTTGTTAGCCATCCTCTGGTCTGGGGGCCTGTCCTAGAGTAATAGAAGCCGCTCAGCTCCCAGAAGGAGTGAAGGGAGGTAGTGCATGCCCTTCCTCTGCTTCTGATAGTGAAGTTATGCTCTCACTATTTCAAAACATTTCCGAGTGAGGTGATAAACTTTATAGAAATGTGGAGAGGGATGTGTTTCCCTTTTCTGTACTGTTGGAGAATGCTCTCTTCCCTTTGAGGCATTAGAGTTAATATTGAAGTTGCAAATGGATGCTTTGCAAGGGCTGGGAATGCATGTCGAGCTATTGCCCTCCCTACTTGCTGATCTTTTACCCAGCATGGGGATTCAATGTGGACTGCAGTTATCACAGAAACAGGGATGTAGGCCAGTGAGTCCTTCAACAACTTGTCATTTTATGTGAAGACATACCAGCCGGAGTGCATGGCTGGAACTTGAGCTGTGTAAATATCCCAGGAGCTTGACTGAAAATACTCTGAGGTCAGAATAGCATCTTACTGAGCTGAGATGAAATTGGGAAGGTCAGAACAAACAATTCACCTGGATTTAAAGAACTCTTGGCGTGAGACTGCCTCTGGTTCATACTGAGTGTTTGGCCTTCTACTCACATGAAAACGGCCTAGGGACAAACATCTTGCTCCTGCCTGATTGTTTTCCTTACAGATTCTGAGTGGGGGCACAGCCTGCCAGGGCGAATTGTCCCACCCCTGCAGCACAACTCACCTCCACCTAAGGAGCGAGCAGCCAGCGGCTTCGTTGGGTTTCTAAGGTAAGACAGCTTCTGTCCGGCATCAGACTCGAGATCCAGCTCAGTGCGGCTCATTGAGTCTTTCAGGGAAATTAGAATAGGAAAGAAAGCAGATTACTCACAGAGGCTTCTCACTTATGTCTAGGATAGATGATGGAAATGAGATTAAGAACAAAAGCCCTAATTGTGCATTTAATAAAGACTGTGTTTTACTTATTTTTACACAACCCACCTCCACCCTGATGTGTCCAGGATAAAGCCAAGCTCCATAAACATTAACTTGGGCCAGGCCAGGTGGCTCATGCCTATAATCCCAGCACTTTGGGAGGCCAAGGCGGGTGGATCACTTGAGGTCAGGAGTTCAAGACCAGCCTGGCCAACATGGTGAAGCCCCATCTCTACTAAAAATACAAAATTAGCTGGGCATGGTGGCACATGCCTGTAATACCAGCTCCTTGGGAGGGAGGCTAAGGCAGGAGAATCGCTTGAACCTGGGAGGTGGAGGTGAGGCTGAGGCAGGAGAATCTCTTGAACCTGAGAGGTAGAGGTTGCAGTGAGCCGAGATTAAAAAAAATAAAATAAAATAAAATTAGCCGGATGTGGTGGCACGTTCCTGTAATCCCAGCTACTAGGGGGTGCTGAGGCAGGAGAATTGCTTTAACCTGGGAGGCAGAGGTTGCAGTGAGCTGAGATCGTGCCATTGCACTCCAGCCTGGGCAACAGAGCAAGATTCTGTCTCAAAAAAACCAACCAAACAAAAACATTAACTTGAACAAAGTCTATTCTTAGTTTACTTGAGCCATTCAGATGATTTGGTTACCAAACATTTCCATTCTCCCCTCTGAATCTAGGTTGTGTTTGCAGAGGACAGTTAGCAAATGTCTCTCTCTCTCTGCCATCCCATTGCAATTCTTTTTATTTCCCCCTCCTGAGTATAATCTAATTTGGGTACCTTTTCAAATGCTATTCCAGTCTTGAATTTCCATTCAATGGTTCCCCAGAGCAAAAATGCCCTAGCTAGTGAAGCACTAATGGGAAATGGGGAGAAGGGAAGGAGACCTCATAGAGTCTCAGCCTACTGTGTTCTCATTCTTGCAGCTCTCTCTTCCCGTTTCGATATTTCTTCAGGAAGAGCAGCCACTCTTGAGCCTTCCAAATGCAGCGCTGGAAAGAGGATCATCTCTTGCAGTGACTCCTCCTGAGCCATTCTTCCTCCAACTCTATCCTTTTCTTATGACACTTCAGTCGTGGGGAATGAGGTCCCCATGCTGAGTCCTCTGTGGTTTTATCCTGTCCTTTGCCCCTTTATAATAGATTTTTTTTCCCCAATTTAAAACAGTAAGAATGGAACTTTCTGAAATGTTCATGTCCTGAGGGCCAGTTTAGGCCTTTTGTCTTCGGCACTTAGGATCCTAATGACAATAAATTATTTATGAAGAGTTATTGATTGAATTTAGTGGAATAGAGTAAAAGAGAACAAATTCTTCCCTCAAGATACAGAGAAAATGCATGAAACTTCCCTAGGTCTACCTGGTTACTATTCACAGGATCACTTTGGGTAGGTGAGTCTGTGCCAGAGGTTAGGGAATGGGGTCTTTCAAGACTGACTGTCCTGAGCCCTGCTCACCCAAGAGACCTCTTCCCCAGTTCCAGTTTGGCCCCAAATGGTTGCCTCTCCATAGACAAAATGTTTCCCACCTCTCTATCCCTCTAACTGTTTGACAGTAATGCAGATTCGTTTATCAGATTAACTGGAAGTCAATCCAGGTTGGCACCCCTGGAGAAGGCCTGGGCACCTGAGCTGCCTTCAACTAAAGGACTAATCTATAACAGACACTTTAGCCTTGTGTGGCCGCGGAGAACCAAAATGATCTATGGAAATGTAGGGAAACTCATTTTAGCTCACAACAAAGGAGTCACTTTTTACCTGTTAGAAATGTCCAATATTAGAATGGGCTACCTCATAAGGTAATGAGCCTTGTCACCCAAATGCTTTAAACAGAAGTCATCATCTGTCACATGCCAGAGGGTGCCCCTCATGAGTGGGAGAGTAGGGGCTGAACTGCTGAGTTCCTGCTGCGTCCTGTTGCTATGCTGCCTGCACCCTTGGTGGGGAGAAGAGAAGAGGTGGACTGCTGTGGAGGACCTGGCAAATGAGGACCCGGCAAATGAGGACCCAGGTCTTGAGGGGATGGGGGCTGATGGGGAAACCGTAGGGTGTGGGAATTTAAGGATTAGTGACATTAGTAACATCAATTCCTCTCAAATTGTGTTTACAGCTTTTACTCGACTGTCCCAAACATGGCCTGTTTTACAAAGCTGCTAAGAAGCACAGCTCCAAATCTGGAGCTATGAGTGCCTGCCCTGACTCTGACTAGCTTACAGTGAAGCTTTGGGAAGTTGTTTTCCGCTGAGCTCTTATTTTCTCATCCAGAAAATGAGGGGGTAGGATTTGGTGAGTTATAAAGTGCCTTCTAGCTCTAGCAGTCTGTGACTGGCCCTGCTCTTTCTGAGCAGATCAGTGAGACAATGACCCCGAAGGGGGCTGCCCAGAATCGCCACAGGCTTCCTTTGGCTCTCCACCTTGCCCCAACCCCTCTGGCCACTGCTGCCTGGGGGTCTTTCTCCAATTTGCCTCATTCTTGCACAAATGTAGTTTAGCACCATGGATGGACAGCAGATTTGAATTTGAAATCAGCTCTAACATTAACTAGCTGGGTGACTTTTAGTAACTTTCGTTCTTTGAGCCTTAGTTGCCTCATCTATAAAACCAGAGCTGGACAAATAGATCAGCTTTGCTGGGGTTGATGACTTCAGGCCCTTTCAGGAGTCAGGTCCCTGTTATTCCAGGGCTAGGGGAGCACTCCAGCTCAGAACGTTACTCTGTAGCACAGGATGCGAATCATCCACTGACACCGTGGCCATGCAGCTCTGAAACAGACAGCAACCCCCAAACCCCCGGCCCTGCCACCAAGCACATCTCAGGAGACTTCCACTGCTATAACTTCCCTTGTCCCTAAGAATCTCCTTCCCCAATCCCTTTCCTTTGCAGTTAGAAAAAGGCAAGCAGGGCTGAGTTTAGTGGTTTTAAAATTAGGGGTGTGGCCAGGCACAGTATCTCATGCCTGTAATTCTAGCACTTTGGGAGGCCTAGGCAGGCGGATCACTTGAGCTTAGCAGTTCAAGACCACCATGGGCAACACGGCGAAATCCCATCTCTACAAAAAAATACAAAAGTTCGCTGGTCATAGTGGTGCGCCTGTGGTCCCAGCTACTCGGGAGGCTAAGGGGGACGATGGCTTGAGCCTGGGAGGCGGGGAGGTGGAGGTTGCAGTGAGCCGAGATAACACCACCACACTCCAGCCTAGGTGACAGAGCCAGACCCTCTCAAAATAATAGTAATAAATAATAATAAAGTTAGGAGTGATCAGGCCCTGAACAGGGAAATGTTCTGTCCAAGGTCACAGAGCAAAGAGAATCCAGGTGCCCACAACTCAGCCAAGAGTCTTGACCCCTGTGTCGTCAACTGCACACACGCCGCACACTCCACCAGCTCCAAGGCTTCTCTCCACATCTGACTTCTCCAGGCCTGGACTGTTGGGTAGCTTTTTGGACAGAAAGAAGCAGAAAGCAGCAGGAGCTGCTCTCTGAGGACTGCACCTCAAAGAGCAAGATCACCCGGGTGGGATCGCTCTGAGGCTTCAGGCAGGGGAGGCTGGTTTGAAAGCTGATCTCCAAGAGGGCGTGGCTCCAAAATGCTGGCAAATAAAAGCCTGGAGAGCCAGCACCAAGCTGGAGACCAGCAGGAGGCACAGGAAAACAGCAAGCCGCTCTGTTCCTGGGCCTCGGAAGTGGTGAGCTCGCTGAGGCAGGAGGAGCTCTGGGGGAGGGTCTGGGAATGTGGATGAGGGCCCTGCAGGCCAAGATGGGGCAGATGGAGGGAGGAAGATGTTTGCGCTCCAGATGGCGAAGGAAATTCCAGGGAAGGGAGAATCACTGCACAGAGGGCTGACACACAGGTCCTTTCCAGAGACAGCTGCTCACACTCACACACATACACACACACACAAAGGTAGATACAGGGAAAAGGCAGCACCATTCAGGCACATCTCACCTGTCAGACCAGCCAGCCCTGGCTCACTCACCTGGAATGCAGTATTTAAAGAACTCGCCATCCCACCTGCACACCCACGTAGAGACATCTCCCCACTGTGTTTCAGATGCCTATGGCGTGCCCTCAAACCCTGGTCCTGTGTCTGCTGGTCCTGGCAGTCACTGAAGCCTGGGGCCAGGAGGCAGTCATCCCAGGCTGCCACTTGCACCGTGAGTACCTCTGGGACCAGAGGGCTAGGAGGAGTGGAGGTTCTGGGTGGGAGCAAAGAGCTGATAGAGTGGACGGTGGGGCAGGCAGCACCCTAGAGGGCCCCACACTGAGGCACAGGCAACAGGAGCTGGGGCGAGGCAAACCTTGGCAGAGGCGCCGTCTACTGCTTGCCTATCTCCTTCTAGCCTTCAATGTGACAGTGCGAAGTGACCGCCAAGGCACCTGCCAGGGCTCCCACGTGGCACAGGCCTGTGTGGGCCACTGTGAGTCCAGCGCCTTCCCTTCTCGGTACTCTGTGCTGGTGGCCAGTGGTTACCGACACAATATCACCTCCGTCTCTCAGTGCTGCACCATCAGTGGCCTGAAGAAGGTGAGGAGGGCCTGAGCCCGGTGGATGGACGTTGGGGTCGGGGGAAGACCAGGGAGATGGAGATCTTAGACAGTCCTGAGAAAGGGGACTGCAGCACGGACTCCCCACTCCCGCAGGTCAAAGTACAGCTGCAGTGTGTGGGGAGCCGGAGGGAGGAGATCGAGATCTTCACGGCCAGGGCCTGCCAGTGTGACATGTGTCGCCTCTCTCGCTACTAGCCCATCCTCTCCCCTCCTTCCTCCCCTGGGTCACAGGGCTTGACATTCTGGTGGGGGAAACCTGTGTTCAAGATTCAAACACTGGAAGGAGCTCCAGCCCTGCTGGTTACTTGCTATGGAATTTTTTTAAATAAGGGGAGGGTTGTTCCAGCTTTGACCGTTTGTAAGATTTTGTGACTGTCACCTGAGAAGAGGGGAGTTTCTGCTTCTTCCCTGCCTCTGCCTTGCCCTTCTAAACCAATCTTTCATCATTTTACTTCCCTCTTTGCCTTTACCCCTAAATAAAGCAAGCAGTTCTTGAATTTCTCTCTTTATTAGGTCTACCCCCAGCCAGGGAAAGAGGGGTAGACCATGATTACTGTGAACCCCCCTTACCCCAGGACACTGTGAATCTCTTCTTGCCTGTGCCCTCCCCCTCCCCCTGCCCAATAAATAAAAAGGGGACAAGGAAGTACACAGCGAGGGAAGGGAGGAGTGTGCACCCAGGACAGTGTCTGTGTAGAGGGTGAGCTGGGCGAGAATAAATAGACCATGGACCCCATGGTGGGGATAAGGAAGGACCTCGCATTGGCCAAGGCAGGGGCAGGCGAGGCGCTGAGTGCCCTTGCCCAAGGCCAGGAGCAGAGGGTGGGAGCCCGCCTGCAGCCGGAGCCCAGCTTTGCGGGGCAGGGGAAGATCCCTGATGGCAGCTTCCTGGTCAAGCTGGCCCTTGTCAAGTCCTGCCACGAGGGGCTGAGCATTCTGTTGCCAAGACCACCATTGCCTCTCCTCGTCTCCCCCCAGTGAAAGCTGGGCTGGGCAGGGAGTCCTCAGAAGCCACTCTGGCAAGGCCAGGGGTAGGTGTGTTTCTCTCTGGGCCCCTGGACAGGAGAAGGGATAGAGGGACTGACAGCTCTGGGTTTAGCTTCTCCCCTTCTGAGGTGCTGTCTAGCTCTGACCACCATTGGCGGCCACCTGGGGTGTAAGCCGCTGGAGGGGGGCCTCCTTGGCCCCCTGGGTTCCCTGTAGCCGGCGTAGCCGCAGCTCTTCCAGACCTTGCCATAACTCCTGACGCTCCTGGGCCTTCTGCTGCTCCCTGGGGAGAGAAGGTGAGGCAGCTCCCTTTCCTGGGGCCCCCCACAGTCCAGACTCCCTCACAGTCCAGACTCCCTCACTACCACCCCACCGGCAAAGGGAAGGCATGGAACCATTTTTGTTCTGTGACTCCATAAAAACCCTCTGCTGAGGGAAGAGAGCAGAGGACAGACAGATCCCAGCCTGCAGTCACGGAGAAGATGACGGGTGGGGCCTGAGTGGTTCTGGCTTCTGTAGGAAGCTACAGGGAGTCAGAACAAGTCTGAGCTACTCGAAGAATGATGGGAGGATACAGGGGCAGACAGTCAGGCATAGGATGGCAGGAGCATGGACAGTCTTGCAGCATCTGATCAGACAGAGTTTGGGGTGGTCCTCGGGTTCCCTCCAGCCATGGGGGTCTGATCCCTCCCTGCTCTTTTCCCTTCCCCCACACCCAGCCCCCAACACTCACTGCTGCTTTTCCAGCTTGTAGGAGGCTGTGAGCTCATCAAACAGTTTCCCATTCATCTCCATGAAGGTCTTGAGCACATTGTAGATCAGTGATACGATGGTTCTTGGCAGGGTCAAGGAGGGACGAGAAGATGAAACAGCTTCGGTTTGCCCACCTCTCCCTTTCCCTGCCCTTCACATACAGCATTCCACCTGAATACAAGCACTGCCCACTTTCCTGTCCTTTTCACCACCCCTGGGCCATCTTTTGATGCTTTCTCTGATACTCTCCAGCTAGGAGTAACCCTAGGGTCGGGTCTGGACTGGCTGGCCCTGGTCCCAGTTTCTGTGAGTTAGGTCATGGCCTGGCACTCACTGGTTCCAGTGCTCCTTGGAGACTTGGTAGAGGGTCCCAAACACAGCAGGCAGCACAGTGTGGCAGTTGTCCTCAATGAGGCTTAGGATATACTCATTGTTCCAGAAATACAGAGCCCGCTCTGCAACCTGGGGCAGACAAGATGGCAGAATGATTAACTGGCAGTGACTTCTCTGTGTGCAAGGTCTGGTGTCCATCACTACCTCAACACCCAGGCCCCCTGACCTTCACACACCCCACCTTCAGGGCTTATCTGAGCCCTGGAGGAAGCAACGGTGTTGAAGGGAAAAGAGTTCTAGATATGGAATCCAATGCTGCGGGGTGAATCCTAACCACTACAGACTCTACTACGCCATGCGACCTTGGGAGAGGCATTTAACCTCCCAGCCTCAGTTTTCTCATCTGTAAAATGGGCTAATAATACCTATCTCAACAAGATGTTATAAGAATCAAATGAAATACTAGACTTTTAGGTGTTTAATGAACCGAAGTGCCAGAATCACTGTGAGGAAGACTTGATTTCCACTGGGTTATGGCCCATAAGAACAGGAGGAAGTCCACACATGTTTGCAGCAGAACATGAATTAGAGTTAGCTGGGATGGTGCGGGGAAGCCGGGCTGTGTCCCAAAGTGAGTCTAATGAAATCTAAGGCCACTAGCAAAAGGGGAAAAGCGATAACAGTCCTCCATAGCATTCTGGAGCACACTTCAGTTTACCAAACATGTTTACACTCACAATCTCTTCCATCCTCATCCCCACCCTGTGAAGAGGTTGTTGGCCCATTTTACAGCTGCGGAAGCTTAATCAGAATCAGAGTGGCGCAGTGATTTGCTCAAGGCCCCTCAGCCAGTGGAAGGCAGGTCCGAGGCTTCACCCTAGGTCTCCTGACCCTAAGTCCAGCATCTCCCCATTACCAGACCCGGGATTGGAGGAGAAACTGAGGGCAAAGGGAGCTTTATTAGGTCAGCTACCCAACCTTTCCAGGCCAGCCCTGCTCCCATCCCCGCTTGTCCTGCCTCATACCTGGAAATGGGGGCTGGAAACACAGCGAGCCACCTGCTTAAAAAGGGGCTCCTGGATCTTCACAAACTGGGAGGGCTCGATGACATCAAGAATCTCTTCCATCTCCCCCAGAAACATCACCTGGGTGGGTTGGGGAGGGGAGTAGGGACAGAGGGGCAGCAGCTCACATCTCCCCCTACACATACACACACCTGACTGCCTTCTAGAGGCCGAGCCCTCCCAGCCTCCCTCTGGTGGGCATCAAAGCCCTTCTTCATACCTCCTTCTGGGTGCAGGTTTTTGGCCAGTATTTGAGCAGCCCCCGGATCACCTGTGGGAGATAAGACAGAAAGGAGTCACGCCTGCAGAGGTGAGAGGCTGCCTTAGCCCCCAGAGGTACTCACGTGCTCTGTCAGAGTGGCATCCTTCTCCAGGAACTGCACCACACAGTATGCCAGCTGCAGGGGGTGACAGGTGGAGGGAAGGAAGATGGGTCAGGAAGGCACCAGGTGCCAAAGACTTGCTGCCCAGGACAGAATGCCAAACACTGCTCACCCATGGCCTGTTACTTTCTTATTCACCAAGCATTTATCACCTGCCTAGGATGTACCAGGCATCACACTCAGTGTGCTGGGAATACAACTATGATCTCGCAGGGAGTAGGGACAATCAATAAACTCATCTTTATAAATTTTGCAAAAGGTTCCATAATATGGCTAGTGTGGTTTCTCAAGCCTGTAATCCAAGCACTTTGGGAGGCCAAGGCAGCAGAATCACTTGAGCCCGGGAGTTTGAGACCAGCCTAGGTAACATAGCAAGACACTGTCTCTACAAAAAAAAATTTTTTTTTTAATTAGCCAGGCATGTGGCATACATCTGTGGTCCCAGCTACTCAGGAGGCTGAGAAGGGAGGACTGCTTGAGCCCAGCAGGTAGAGGCTTCAGTGAGCCATGTTCGTACCACTGCTCTCCAGCCAAGGCAACAGAGTAGGGTTTTGTCTCAAAAAAAAAATTTGTGTATCAAAATCTCCCATAATAGATTTGTGTATCCAAATATTTGGGAATATAGAAGGAGAAGAATGTAATTCTGCCAAGGGAGGGTAGAGAAGAAAAGCCTGGCTTCACAGAGCTGATATCTGAGGTTAGCCTTAAAGTGCCAGTGGGAATGTTCTAAGGTAGATGGAACAGAATTATAAAGACAAAGAAGGTGAGCTAGGATCCCTGGAGGATCTGACCTCCAGGACCCACTGGCTGCCCTGACTGTCTGGAGCTCCTGCTGCAGCAGGGCCAGGCCTGGGCCTCACCTGGGCATGGAAGACAGACAGCGACTTGACAGAGTGCAGGGGGATCAGGACGCGAACCAGGAACTGCTTGTGCTCCGTCTTCAGGGGCAGCGCAAAGCCATTGATGATGCTGAGGAGGAGGCAGAAGAGAGGAAGAGGGCTCAGGTGACCCGGCCCCAGTCCCTCCTTCCAGAATCCTGAGCTCCAGCTGAGGCCCAGGGAGAATCACCTTCCTAGGATCTCCAGCAGCTCAGCCACACCATTGAAGTGCTCGAATTCATAGATGAACCTGCAAGAGAAGAACGCAGGTGGGCTCAAAGCAAGCAGGATAGGCTCAGTGCCCCCTTAGGCATCCTGCCTGCCTACCGTCACCTGCACAGCACACTCATCCAACTCTCCCCCAACCCAGAGGCCACGCTCCCTTCCCAACATCCCAAACCAGGCCCCATTGAGATCCCCGCCTCTGACACTGAAATGCCCTTCTCAGCCCAAGCCACCTCTGCCACTGAGTCCCAAGCTCAAGGCTCTCTTGCCAGTCAACTAAGAGAATGACAAACACTTAGCGCATCTACTCTGTACCATGTAAGTCTCAAAATTATCCAGGGAGATGAGGCTTATGAAATCCATCACATGGATGAAGAAATCAAGACTCAGCGGTTAAATAAAACAACCCCAATGTTAATAGGCAGGGAATCTAATGGACTCCAAGGTGCTGGAGGACAGGGATCATGGCTCACCCATTTTGTAGCTAATAACAATAACAACTAATGTTTCAGAGTCCCGGCCTCAGTCCAGGAGCTATGCTGAGTGCTTTGGAGGCAAGGCCCCATGTCATCTTGATGATGGTCCCTGAGTTAGTACAAGCAGCATCCCCATTTTTATCTTATCTTTGAGATGGAATCTCACTCTGTCGCCCAGGCAGGAGTGCAGTCGCGCAATCTTGGCTCACTGCAACCTCCACCTCCCAGGCTCAAGCGATTCTCCTGCCTCAGCCTCCCGAGTAGCTGGGATTACAGGTGTTTACCATCACACTCAGCTAATTTTTGTATTTTTAGTAGAGATGGAGTTTCACCACGTTGGCCAGGCTGGTCTTGAACTCCTGATCTCAAGTGATCTGCCTACCTCCGACTCCCAAAGTGCTGGGATTACAGGCATGAGCCACTGCACCCAGCCAGCATTCCCATTTTAAAGACAAGCAAACTAGGAGAGAGCTTAAGTAATTTGCCAAAGTTCACCCAAACGTTGGAACCAAACTCAAATGTAGGCCATATAGCTTCAGAGCCATGGTCTCAACTACAAGGCCACGTGAGCCTTGATGCCCAGTGGGTGCTGGTGCTCAGTGCATGTTTGCAGAAAGAATCTCTCTCTGGGTCCTTATGGCCTGGCATGATAAGGGTCAAATGATTTAGCTCCTAGGCCCCTGGACTGACCCAGTCCCTGCAAACCATTTCATCTCTTTTGGCCTCTACTTTCTCATCTGTAAGATGGAAATAAATACCCATTGTCTGTCAACTTCACAGGCTTTGTATAATCAATATGTAATACGTTACTGAGAAAGGGCTTGGAAAACAGAAGTTCTACAAGGGCCCCTGCAGCCCAGGAGCCTTTGCTGCAGTCTTCTTTTTTTTCTTTTCTTTTCTTTTTTTTTTTTTGAGACACAGTCTCCCTCTGTTGCCCAGGCTGGAGTGCAGTGGCATGATCTCGGCTCACTGCAAACTCCACCTCCTGGGTTCAAGTAATTCTTGTCTCAGCCTCCCAAGTAGCTGGGATTACAGGTGCCCACCACCATGCCCGGCTAATGTTTGTATTTTTATTAGAGACGGGGTTTCACCATGTTGGCCAGGTTGGTCTCAAACTCCTCACCTTAGGTGATGCACCCACCTCAGCTTCCCAAAGCGCTGGGATTACAGGTGTGAGCCACCACACACGGCCTTTGCTGCAGTCTTCTAACAGCCCTCTCACCCTCCCCAGGTCTCTGCTGGGCAGGCAGCAGCCACTCACCGGAGGAAGATGTGGTTGCACTGTTTGCGGATGTAGGCCCGGAGACCCAGGAACTTGCCATAGACCCGGTGCAGGATGGTCTTGAGGTACTCACGCTCCCGGGGGTCCTCGCTATCAAACAGCTCCAGGAGCTGTGGGAACCAGAGTCAGGGTCAGGGGAAAGGTCCACCCCAGGTTGCTTCCATCCTATCCCTGGCCCCTCAGAGAGCCTGCCCCTGCCTTGTGGTACCACCCAGCCTGGGCTCCCCACTTCACCATCAGGACAAACTTTTGATCCACATATCTCTTGGCCACGGAGGGCTGGAAGTCTGGGCTCTCCAAGAAACGCAGGAAAAACTCATATACCAGCTGGGGGAGGGGGACAGACAAAAAGGTGAGTTCAGTAACAGCCTCACCCACTCATTCCACCCTATGGCCCTCATCCAACTGTCTAGGGGCTAAAGAGGCCCTCTCCCCATGCCTTGGATCTCTTCTGAAACTTGGCTCTCTGTCTTCCCCAACCCTTCGGACCTGCAGGTGTGGCCACGAAGGCTCAAGGTTGGGCTCATCCTCTTCAGGGTCAAATTCAGGGTTCTCACTGGGCGGCAGAGTCCGGAAGATATTCACTGAGATCTGAGTGGCAGAGTTGGGGTTTGTTAAGGAAAAGCCCTTGAAGCCAGAAGCCAAGGAGTCCCTCATTCAAAGTTTTTTTTTTTTCTTTCCCAAGACAGGGTCTCGCTCTGTTGCCCAAGCTGGAGCGCAGTGGTGCAATCTCACCTCACTGCAACCTCAACCTCCCAGGTAGGCTCAAGCAATCCTCCCACCTCAGCCTTCTGAGTAGCTGGACTCAGTAGCACACCACCATGCCCGGCAAATTTTTAAATTTTTGTAGTGATGCGGTCTCACTGTCAGGCTGGTCTCGAACCCCTTGCCTCAAGTGATCCTCTCGCCTCGGCCCAAAGTGCTGGGATTACAGATGTGAGCTGCTGCTCCCGGCCCTCATTCAAAGTCCTAATGGGTTGATTTCAGCATCTGCCCCAGCAAGCAGTTCATTCCTTGGGCAATCATCACTTGAACACCTAGTTCGTGCAAGCCCTGGGCCAGGGGCTGGGAACCCAAGGGTGAATGGGACACATCCCTGCCTTCTAGGCAGGTGCAATCCAGTGGGGAGAACAAGGCTAGAAGCTGTGAGGTCTACGGGCAGGAAAAGGGAGATTTCCAGCTTGGGTATTGAGAGCGACTTCTTGGCAGAGGCGGCACCTGAGCCAGGCCATGGATGGTATGGGGTGTGGGGCAGGGCACTCCAGGTCTCAGGCAAGCATAAGCAAAGGTGTGGAGGTGGGGCAGGCCCGGAGGCATTCAGTGGGTGTCGGGCAGCAGCGGGTCGGGGGGAAGGAAGACGTGGACTGAGGCCAAGCCGATGAGTACAGGGTTATTCTCCACGCAGGGGTCCTGTGGACAGGAAACGGGGCTCACACGCCCTCTCGGCCGGCCCTCGGAGCCTGGCTAGCAGGTGCTCACCATGCGGATGATGTCTGGGTAGACGGGCTCGATGAGGACACCCCGGGTGCTCCCCACACACTCCACCAGCTCGTTGAGGGCTGCCCGCTTCACCTCCTTCCCCTTGAGGTCGGCCACACAGTCCAAGAAGTCAAACATCACCCCACACTGGGCCAGCTTCCGGCTCAGCAGCTCGTGCAGCTCGGAAGCCGGCACATCTGGGGAGGAGAGGGCATCCTGGGCCTGGGCCCCAGCTCCCCCAGCTGCCCCAGCTCTGGGTGGGGCAGACCCTCCTAATCTCCAGGGCTGCCTCTGCTGCCCCCAGGCCCCATGCTCTTGTGCCATCTCCCACTCCTTGCAGACAGCAAACAACTACTGTCCCTCCATTCCTGGGGGTTGAGGGTTGCTTTTCTTCCTCCTAATCCAGGCTCAGAGAGTATGATGGCCTGAGTTTTAAAGCAAGATCACAAATCCTGGATGCAGCAGCTTTCCACAGGTGCCCCAAACAGCTGCTGCCTCCCTCTCGGGTGGCACCCAGTTCTAAGGGCCAGAAATGGGAAGGGGTTCAGGGCCAAGGATCTCTACGGTGTCCTCAGGCTTGGCCAGTCTGGCCCTATGGCCCAAGGCTGGGAAAGGGAGCTATGTGGTTCCCCCAGGGAACCCTGCCAAGCGCCTGCTCCAGGGATCCGTCAGCTGGCTGGGCTGATAGTGGCCCCCTGGAACCCAGGCTATGGGCCCCACCCTTGGCCCTGGTCTGCCCCTAGGGTGGCACCACCTTCCGATGTCCCACCTCCAAGGATGACAGGCCAGTCAGGCCATGCGTCAGCAGAGAGGGCTGGAGGGCTGGGGTCAGTTCTGATGGCAGAGAACCTAGCCTGGAGGGGTATCCAAACTCCCTCTCTTGCCAGCTGCCTGCTGCCTCCCACCCCACCCCACGGCCCTGCTGGTCCCCTCGGGGGTTCGGTTCCCCCACTGGCCAGCAGCCAGCTCACCTTTGAGCAGGGGCAGCGGTGTGAGCTCCTGCTGGTTGCTCTGATAGCGGAACTGAGAGGAGCTGTGGGAGCGGCGGGGCCGGGCTCTGCGGAGGGAACGGCGGGAGAAGCCGTCCACCTTGTCTGGTGGGGGCACAGGCGACAGCCCAGGGGAGGAGGGGCTAGTGGGGGTGCTTGCAGGGGGCAGCTTGGTCTCCATGGCGGGCAGGCGGCAGGTCAAGCTTTCAGAGCCCCGGGGGTTCTCTCTGGGCCTGGGAGGTGCTGGGTGAGACTGGACAGACTAACTTGGTCCCATCCTGTCCGGGCGTGGGGGGGGGGGGCACAACCACAGTCCTGGGCCCCCCCCCAGGGCCTCCTGCAACTGCCCAGTCCTG
This sequence comes from Pongo pygmaeus, assembly GCF_028885625.2. Lineage (NCBI taxonomy): Eukaryota > Metazoa > Chordata > Mammalia > Primates > Hominidae > Pongo > Pongo pygmaeus. Next base: position 9,781,539 of record NC_072382.2, read on the forward strand.
GGGGGCAGGCAGGGTAGAAAGGAGGATGGCTCAGGCCTCAGATCCTTCCTGGGGGTCCCGAAGAGTCCAGTTAGGGTTCCCACTCTGGCTCTTTTGAAAACGAAGTCAGGCAGAAAGGTCAGCAAGAAAGAGACAGAGAAAGCCAATCAGTTCCTCAGGAGAGCCGGGAGGCTGCGTGGAGTGCCCAGGTCTTTTCCCTCCTATTCTTGCCCAGACCCTAAAATAGGGGTGCAGCCCCCTCCCATCCTGGACATGTTCCTCCCTTCTCTCAGACAGAAAGGCTCCAAAACAACCCCTCCCAGAATAGGGCCTATCCCCCAAGCCAGCCCCGACTCAGAATGGAGCCCCGATCGTCATCCCTGCCCCTTTCAGAATGGAACGCATCGCTGCTCCACTAAACCCGGCCACTTGGGACAACCCCAAGACTGGAGGTGCTGTCCCGATGCCACCCCGCTCCTAGAACCCGGCACCCTCCCCCACCTCAGCTCCTCCTTCCTGGCCCCCCAAACCTCATGGGGTGGGGGACACTCACTTCTCGAAAACCCAGACTTCGGTCGCCAACCCCCGGGGGCTGCCCGTAGGGAGGGCGACGGCCGTTCAGGGCCCTTTCGCAGCGGTTCCGCTCGGGGCGCTGGGGCTGGGCGGCGGCGCTCCTGGGTTCTCTCCCGGGCTCCGGGGGGAGGGGGGCTAGAGCATGCCCCCAACTCAGCCCCGGGCCGGGACTGGGCGTTCGGCGGGCTCTGCACCGGCCGTCGCAGCGCGCGGATCTCCGCTGAAGTCCTGGGACTCCGACCCAACGCGGTGCAGCGCAGCGGGAGCCCCAGCTCGGCTCCGTGCGCACCGGCACCCGCCGCCCAGCTGCTCAGGATGACATCAAGTCACCTCCCCCCGCCCGGCCCGCACCTCCCCGCGGGCTGAAAGAGGGGGCTGCGTCAGGAAGGCCCGGGGCCGCTGGGAGATGTAGTCCCCGCGCCGTTTAAAGTGAGCTGCCAGACCAAAGGGGACACCCTTGAGGGCAGACTCGGGGGTGAAGGCCGAAGCTTTTGAAGCCAGAGAGCAGAGTGGGATGGGCTCTAGTCGGGGGCGGGAAGCCTGGATTCTAGAAGGGAGGCTGCATAGGGAAAGAGGAGGGCTTAGGAGTTTGCACCAGGAAAGTGGGGTGATGCCAGGACACTGACAGGAAGGAGTCGCAGCAAGCTATGCCAGGCCCACAGATTTGGCCTGGGCCTTCTATGCCCTAGGCCATCCCCCCAGGAACCTCACCCTCACCCCAGAACCACCAGACACTTCAGAAACCCCTTGGAAACCAGCACTGGACTAGTTAAAAGTCTGCGATGAGTCAGTGCTTGCTGGGAGGGGTGTGGTGCTCCCAAGCCTGCTGGGAGATGCAGTCCATCCTCAGGCCTGCAGTCCCCCTCCCGTCCCTTGCTGTCTATGGTGACATCATGGTCTCCGGTTTAAAGGGCCAGTCTTGGAGTGGCAAAGCCCGAGAGGAGGAGGTTTTCTCCTGGAGCTGCCACCTCATCCCAGGCAGCCTGGCCTTCCCGGATGGACCTTTCAGCCCCCCTGGACCCTAAGATGTGCTGGGTGGGACAGTGTCTCTTGCTCAAAATCCTGCTGCTGGTATGCAAGGCACAGGTGGCAGTCCAGGAGTTCGGCATGCTAACCAAAAGTTCCCAGCCTGCGGTCCTGGGCCCCCCTCCTAGGATCCTGGACCCCAACACTCTTTATAGCCCTGAACTCCATCACGATACACTGCTGTGAAATCTCCACCCTGAAATGTTGCCTGGATGAGCAGCTGGTCCATGGTGAGCAGCAGGAAAGGGTGATGAGACCAGATAATGAGGTCGGGGAGGGGACAGGGGCCTTTTCAGAGTCTGCCCCATCCTGCTTTGGGTCTTGGTGACCACTCAGTGCTCCAGCGGAACCACCCAGCCATCCTCCCGGTTGCAGAGGAAGCCTGGGTGCGCAAGAGGTGCCCGCCTACCAAAGCAACAGAAGGCAGAGGCCTGCACCGAGGTCCGCAGTTCATCAGGCTGGGGTCCAGGACTCCGGCACTGGAGACCCGGCAAGTGCTCTGCTTGCTCAGGAACCTCCGGCAGGCCTTGCCCATCCGGCCCTTGGTGTCCCTGTCTGTCCAATGGGAATCCATGATGTCCCTCCTTGCCCACCTCCCAGGCTCTTCTGCATCCCTGAACAAGCTGAGGGAGGGCAGGCCCACAGAGCCTCTGCAGCCAGGCAAGGACCCCGAGGCCAAGAGAGGAGAAGCCCCTTGCCCAGTGTCACACAGCGTGTCTTCAAAAGTTGGGGCCAGGGGCCAGGCTTCCACCTCCCAGCTGGCTGCAGCCCACCTCCACAAGCCCCCTGGGCACCAGTGCCCTGGTCTCAAGGCTAGACTGCCCACACAGGGCTGGTGTTTTATATAAAGGAAGTGCTAAGGCCAGGTGTGATGGCTCACACCTGTAATCTCGATACTTTGGGAGGCTGAGGTGGGAAGATCACATAAGCCCAGGAGTTAGAGGCTGCAGTAAGCTGTGATTGTGCTGTCGCATTCCAGCCTGGGTGACAGAGACCCTGTCTCAAAAACAAAACAAAAAACAGAGATGTTCCATTTGAGAAATGGGGCACTGAAGAGTAGAGGAGAGGGATAAGACTCCTGGAAGAAAAAAAAAAACTTTTTTTTTTTTTTTTTTTTTGAGATGGAGTCTCGCTCTGTCACCCAGGCTGGAGTGCAGTGGCACAAACTCAGCTCACTGCAAGCTCCGCCTCCTGGGTTCACACCATTCTCCTGCCTCAGCCTCCCGAATAGCTGGGACTTCAGGTGCCCACCACCAAGCCCAGCTAGTTTTTTTGTATTTTTAGTAGAGACGAGGTTTCTCTTCTCTCCCTCATCCGTGTTAGCCAAGATGGTCTCGATCTCCTGACCTCGTGATCCGCCCACCTCGGCCTCCCAAAGTGCTGGGATTACAGGCGTGAGCCACCGTGCCTGGCTGAATAAAAAGACTTCTGAAGTGGTGGCATTTGAACTGGGTCTCAAAATAGGCACAGTGTCACTTGGGGGATGCAAGGTTGAACATTCTTTTTTTCTGTTTTTGAGACAGAGTCTCACTCTGTCACCCAGGCTTGAGTGCAGTGGCACCATCTCAGCTCACTGCTGCAACCTCCACCTCCCAGGCCCAAGCAATCCTCCTGCCTCAGCCTCCCAAGTAGCTGGAACCACAGATGCGCGCCATCATGCCAGGCTAATTTTTGTTTTTTTGGTAGAGACAGGGTTTCACCATGTAGCGCAGGCTGGTCTCAAACTCCTGAGCTCAAGCGATCCATTTGCCTCAGCCTCCTAAATGTTGGGATTACAGGCGTAAGCCATTGCACCCAGCTTTTTTTTTTTTTTTTTTTTTTTGCAGTGGCGCGATCCTGGCTCACCGCAACCTCCGCCTCCCGGGCTCAAGCAATCCTCCCACCTCAGCCTCAGTCCCGAGTAACTGGGACCACAGGTGCATGCCACCACTCCTGGCTAATTTTTTGTATTCTTTGTAGAGACAGGGTTTTGCCATGTTGCCCAGACTGGTCTCTAACTCCTGGGCTCAAGTGATCCTCCCGCCTTGGCCTCCCAAAGTGCTGGGACTACAGGTGTGAGCCACCATGTGTGGCTTTTACCACAATTTAAACGAAATGCATTACATCGTATTATATGCAACGACAGATGTATGTTCAAAACAAAAGTCACCCATTTTAGTGGTACAATTCAACAGTATTGTATTTATAGATCAAGTTCCATGTATTTATAGATGAAGTTTGCTTTTTCAGGTGTGTCCAGATCCCTCTGTTCTCCTGGCTGTCCCTGAGTTACCTGGAGGAGCTCCTCTGGCCTGGACACCCAGTTCCCTGCTATCTGGGATCTGGGATCTCCTCCCTCCAGCTCCACCCATCCTTGAGGGATGGCCTCTCTTCCTCCATGAAAGCCCTTCCCTCTGATAAAACCCAAGCTCTCCACCCAGGACAGAGTCAAAAGCCGTAGCCCCCAGGCCACCTCCGTGATCCCTTTCTCACCCCAGAGGGTGGGCCATCCCCCCGGCCTAGGCACAGCCTAGCCCTCCCCATTTTCTCTTTGTGGGGAGGAATCCTGACCCCAAACTTCCCCTGACCTCTTGAGTTGACTGGAATCCAGTTGTCCGGTAGAAGAAGCCCCTAAATGCAATGCCCAGGGCCAGTGTATTTGTTAGAACTGCTGGACCTAGGGCAGGTGCAGGGGCTCATGCCTGTAATCCCAGCACTTTGGGAGGCAGAGGCAGGCAGATTGCTTGAGCCCAAGAGTTCAAGACCAGCCTGGGCCACATGGTGAAACTCCATCTCTACAAAAAATAGAGAAATTAGCTGGGCATGGTGGCATGAGCCTATAGTCCCAGCTACTTGGGGAGGCTAAGGTGGGAGGATTGCTTGAGCCCGGGAGGCAGAGGTTGCAGTGAACTGTGATCATGCCCCTGCACTCCAGCCTGAGCAAGAGTGAGGTACTGTCTCAAAAAAAATTACATATATATATATATATATATATATATATATACACACACACATAGAACTGCTGGACCTACGGCTGGGCGCAGTGCCTCACACCTGTAATCCCAGCACTTTGGGAGGCTGAGGCGGGCAGATCACAAGGTCAAAACTTCGAGACCAACCTGACCAACATGGTGAAACCCTGTCTCTACTAAAAACAGAAAAATTAGCCAGGCATGGTGGTGCGCACCTGTAATTCCAGCTACTCAGGAAGCTGAGGCAGGAGAATCACTTGAACCCAGGAGGTAGAAGTTGCAGTGAGCTGAGATCGCGCCACTGCACTCCAGGCTGGGAGAGAGAGCGAGACTCCGCCTTAAAAAAAAAAAAAAAATAACTGCTGGACCTAAAGTGGGGGCTTGGGACTTCGTTGCAGAATGCCCCATGGGGTTCCCAACACCACATTTCCTCCCAAGAGAATATCGTCCCCTTTACTGTGCCAGGATTTTTAGCTCACTCCTTTAGCTCCTACTCTGAGGCTAGATTGAGGAATGACTATCTCTGGAGTTGGTTTTCTATGGAGCTCGTCTGGGGAAGTATCTTTGCATCCTCTCAGTCCTGTCTAATCTTCTGCTGTGGCACACACACGGCACTGGGAACTGGGGCTCAGGAATGGACCTGCAGGCACCAACTCCTAAGAGATGGATGTGCCCACCAGTTAAGTTACAAGACACAGATGTGAGTGCAGCCTGACCCTGGAGTCTCCCTCACTAGAGGAGAGCAAACTCCCAGAGTGGCGCCAGGGGCCTAGAAAGGACAACTTTTCTTGGACCAAGAGAATATCCCCTTCTATCCCCACCGCCTTTGGAAGGAGGAGAAGTGGTGTTTTTTCTTTTTTCTTTCCTTTTTTTGTTTTTGAGATGGAGTCTTGCTCCGTTGCCCAGGCTGGAGTGCAGTGGTGCAATCTCAGCTCACTGCAACCTCTGCCTCCCGGGATCAAGTGACTCTGGCCACCTCAGCCTCCCAAAAATGCTGGGATTACACGTGTAAGCCACTGTTCCTAGCCTCTTTTTTCTTTTTATGATTTCTGAATCTTAATCCTTTTTCATTCATTCGCTCCACAGCATTTAGGCACGTAGCCTTGGTCTCCTCTCCCTTAAGAATGGGGATATTAATAGAACCTCCCTCATGAGCATATGGTGAACAGCAGAGCAGATGAGATCGTGCACGTAAAGTAACAAGCCCAAGGCCTAGGACATCACACAGGCTTAATTCATGGTGGCAATTATATTTACTATTAATTTTTTTTTTAGACAAGATCTCCGTCTGTCACCCAGGCCGGAGTGCAGTGGTGCATTCATAGCTTCACTGCAACTTCAAACTCCTGGGCTCAAATGACCACAGGCACACACCACCACGCCCGGCTAATTTTTTGAAACTTTTTTTTTTTTTGTAGACACAGGGATTCAGCTATGTTGCCCAGTCTGGTCTCAAACTCCTGGGCTCAAGCGATCCTCCTGCCTCAGCCTCCCAAAGTGCTGGGATTACAGGAGTGAGCAACCCAACCCGGTCTATTATTATTAATGTAATAATCAGTTGGTGAGCACGGTACTGCCCCCGGCCTGCCATGGAAGAAGGCAGAGCCCTCCATTCCTTCCATGAGCAGTTTCTTTTTTTTTTTTTTTTGAGACGGAGTCTCGCTCTGTCACCCAGGCTGGAGTGCAGTGGCACAAACTCGGCTCACTGCCAGCTCTGCCTCCTGGGTTCACGCCATTCTCCTGCCTCAGCCTCCCGAGTAGCTAGGACTACAGGCGCCCGCCACCACGCCTGGTTAATTTTTTGTTTGTTTTTTTTAGTAGAGATGGGGTTTCACTGTGTTAGCCAGGGTGGTCTCGATCTCCTGACCTCATGATCCACCCGCCTCGGCCTCCCAAAGTGCTGGGATTACAGGCGTGAGCCACCGTGCCTGGCCCATAAGCACTTTCTGAATGGCTGTCCTATCAGACTGCCTCCCTGAGTGGAGCCTGTTCCTTCCAGGTAATGAACTATCTCCACTTACTAACCCAACCCCAGTTACACAGGATAAAACTGAGGGTCACAAGAGGAGAAGAAACCACCCATGGGTGTGACTGGAATACAGGTCCCTGCCCTGTGGGCCAGGGCGGTTGCCCTTGCTTCAGGCTGAGTTTTGGCATTAGAATGTAAGAGTCCAGCTCCCAAGTAAGATTAAAATAGAAACACAGGCTAGGTGGGGTAGCTCACACCCATAATCCAAGCTACTCGGGAATTCCTTGAACCCTGGAGGCAGAGGTTGCGTGAGCCAAGACTGCACCACTGCACTCCAGCCTGGGCAACAGAGCAAGACTCCGTCTCAAAAAAATAAATAAATAAAGTAGAAACATAGGCCGGGCACGGTGGCTCATGCCTGTAATCCCAACACTTTGGGAGGCCAAGGCAGGCTGATCACCTAAGGTCAGGAGTTCGAGACCAGCCTGGCCAACACGGTAATTAGCCAGGTGCGGTGGTGCACGCCTGTAATCCCAGCTACTCCGGGAGGCAAAGGCAGGAGAATCATTTGAACCCAGGAGGCAGAGGTTGCAGTGAGCCAAGATTGTGCCACTGCACTCCAGCCTGGGTGACAGAGAGAGTCTGTCTCAAAAAGAAAAGAAAAGAAACATAATTACTTGTGGCTGCTCCTGAAGTCGCCCATGATGTAAGAGGTTTTGTGTGGCCGCCCCCTACAGAGCAGCGGTTGGCAAACTTTTTCTGTGAAGGGCCAGAAAATAAATATTTTAGGCTTTGCAGACCTCTGTCTCAAGTACTGAATTCTGCTCTTGTAGCAAGAAAGCAGCCCTGGACAGAACTTAAGCAAATGAGCAAGACTGTGTGACACTAAAACGTTATGTGTAAACACTGGAATGTGAATTTCATATGATTTTCACATGCCATGAAAAGTTCATTCTTCTTTTGATTTTTCCCCTAACCATTAAAAAAACATAAAAACCATACTTAGCTCAAAGGCTGTACAAAAACAATGCCCCCCTGCTTAAAGGAGGCAGAATCCATTCTTTGATTTTAGGACTAGAGATATGAAAAGCTATTATTATTCCAGAGAGGGGCCTAAGGCCTGACCGACGGCAGAGAGAAGGGAGGGTCAGTTAATCTCCCTCTGAGCATTCCGGGGTGAGGAGGGAAAAAAAGACCTTCCTTGGTGATGGATTCAGAGCCTTTATTTATTTTTGTTTGTTTTTGAGGCAGGGTCTTTCTCGTATCTAAATCTGTTTTCTTACCTGTAAAGCGGTGGCAATAATCCCTACCTTGAACGATTGTTAAGAGGGCTCAATGAGATAAAGGAAAAGGATTTTGCAAAATGCAAATGTTTACTCACTTAATTGTTTCCACAGATGCGCGCTTAAGATCGCGCACTGAGTTTACTCCTCTGGGGAAGGCTTCTACGAAGTTTGATGGGACACTGTCCCTTTAAATCCTCCCCAACCACCCAACCACTTAAAGTGGTTGGACGAATCAGCACATGCGCATTCCTTTGAGGGGCCGGCACCTGGAGCAACAGCCTTCCCAGAGCCTGTAGAGGGGAGGTTAAAGGTCCTCCCACACAGTACTTCACGCAAGCGTAAATCATGATTGAGGGCACTATATCATGCAGAGAGCCCAGTCCCTTTTTCGCGCCCGAAGGCTCCGCCCCGCGCAGCCAATCAGTAGGCCTCGCCCTTTGCAATAGCCAATGACAGTGAGCGTAGGGGGCGTGGCTGGGCGACCGGGGGCGCGGCCTGGCGCCGAGAGAAGCGGCGGGGCGAGCCGGGGGCTCTAGTGAACAGCGGAGCCGGACGGGGATCGCCGGCGGGCGGCAAGCGGAGGCGGCCCAGGCCCGGCGGTCTCCGAGATGTCACGATGGCTGTGGCCATGGTCAAACTGTGTGAAAGAGCGGGTCTGCCGCTACTTGCTGCACCACTACTTAGGTCACTTCTTCCAAGAGCACCTCAGCCTGGACCAGCTCAGCCTCGATCTGTACAAGGGCAGCGTTGCCCTGCGAGACATCCACCTGGAAATCTGGGTGAGGAGCCAGGCCCGAGTCCAGGAAGGTGCGGAGGGTGGGAGCGCAGCGACCTGAGGCTCCCTGAGGCAAGATCGGGCTGGGGGAATCAGGCACCGGGCGTAGAGAGGCCAGGGGAATCTTGCCCTCTCCAGGCGTCAGAGGCACCCCGGCTGGCCTCTTCAGTTCCTTACCACAGCCAGAAACTGAGCGGGAAGGGGTTTCTGTCTCCACGGGAGGAGAAACTGAGGCTGGAGAGGGCAAGATCACCTGTCTGGAGAATGCAAGACAAACTCATCGAGTTTGGGGGCTGAGTTAAGGAGGGTGGCTCTCGGGCTGAGGAGGGGCTGGGGAGGGAGCGTAGGAACAGAGCTGGGCCAAGGCAGTGACAGACTTGGGCCTGCGCAGCTGGTGGGGGAAGCTGGTAAGCTGGTAGGGGTCCGGAGCCCTGGCGAGGACACCTGTGGATCATGTGCCCTGACCTCTTGACCCCACGGTCCTGGGCCCGTAGGTGGGATCAACAAACCACCGGATGTGTATGTCAACAACCGCGTCGGTACCAGTGTTGATCAACACCTCGTGTGCCTGGGTCGCTGCCTACTTCCTGCTTTTGGGACAGTGGGATGGGCCAAGTGGGTGTCTAGGGAGGGACTGGAGGGCCCCCACCCACATCTCCCACCGACCGGCCGGCTCAGTGTCCCCGCCTGGAGGGAGGCCCTGGAGGAAAGGTGGGGAGATCTGGCTTCAAGCCAGGAGGAGGCCAAGGGAGATGCCAGGGAGGCCAAGAGGTGTAAGGTCAGAGGCTTGAGGCTGGGAATGGTGAGGAGCCCTGACTCACAGCTCAGCTGACCTGGGGAGCTTTGAAGGAGCCACCGATTAGAGGTGCGTCCTGGTCGATCCACCAGGTCCAGGGCAGCAGGGTGGGCATGGAGGCAGGGACTTCTCAGTTTTGTGGCTGGACTCCGGGGTCTGCTAATCTGGGCAGAAGAGCTAGGCTTTGGGGGTAGGCCAAGCCCTGGTGAGCAAATGTGGGGTAGGATAACCCTGGGCCCTGAACTGGGGGCACCCCGCAGTGGCCGGCTGTCTGTGAATTCTGGTGTAGGAAGCCCTCTCTGACCTCTAACCTTAGACTCTAAGACCGTCTCTAGGCTGCCTTTTTTTTATTTTTATAGAGACAGGATTTCCCTATGTTGCGCAGGCTAGTCTTGAACTCCTGAAGGGATCCTCCCACCTCAGCCTCCCAAAGTGCTGAGATTATAGGCATGAACCACCATATCCAGCCCTAGGCTTCCCCTTTTTACTTTCAGCTCCAGAAAACACCCTACTCCTGTTCCCTGCCCTCTTGTTGGGGATTGAATTGGCTTCTCTAGGGCCCTGGTGGAATGCAGGCGCTTTCTTGATAACCAGCCCCTCCTCCCAGCTCAGCCTGCAGGCCCCGCCTTGAAGGCCCCCAAAGAAACTGAGTATCTGGGGCCTCTGAAGTGGCATGAAGAGAGAGAGGCCCGGATCCCTGTCTCAGTCCCTGTTGTATACTGGGTGACTAGATTAGTCCTGTCTCTAGGCCTCAGTTTCCCGAGCTGTGGGTCTCTGGGTGAGGAATTTGGACTCCCATGTGCTCTGCCATGTGCTTTTTTATTCTTGGATCCAACCAGTTTACTGAGGCCCTTTCTGGGTGGCACCTGGGGTCACGGGGGAGGCAGGTGGGGTACAGCCCTCCAGGAGCTTCCAGGTTGGCAGGGGTACAACTCCACCATGGACATTTTAGCCAGGGGCTCAGCCTTGTGCCTCACAGAGAGGTATAGCTACACTAGGTGTTTGGGGTTGGGGGGGGTCCCATCTGGCGTCAGGTCAGCCCCTCTCTCTTGGACACTGTCCCTTTGAACTCTGCTCACCCAGGGTGAACATGAGTATTCCGGACTCTGCCACACATGTGCCCATGTTGTCCTGTGCCTGCAACACACCATCTTCTACCAGTGCCTATCCCCCCTCCCTTTATTCTTCAGCTTGCCCCTCTGACGGCCCAGGCTGGGTTAGGCGTCTTCCCCACGGCCCCCCCACCGGCCCCCTCACCACCCCCCAGCGCCTGCTCACCTCTGAGTTTCATCCTAGTTGCTCTGAGTCCCTGGCTGGAGCCTAGCTTGGCTGGGGAATGAAGACATTTTATTTACCCATCTAGTCTCAGTGTCAGCATGTAGAAAGTGCTCGGTAAATATTATCTTGAATTAAGTGGTGAGGGAAACATTTGCTCTGGCTTGAAGGATTAGGCACCTTTGGGTGATGGGGTAGGGGGGCTGGCCTGTAGTAGGGGACAGCATGAGCATAGGTGGGACCTTGTAGATAACACGTGGAGGGATGGGGCAAGCCAAGGGTGCTCTCCAAGGCACCATGGCCAGATAAGGCTGTGCCAGCCTGTGGGATTTGGGGTTTCCCTGAGCTGGTTTTGTCTCTTGCTTGCTCCCAGTCTGTGAACGAGGTGCTGGAGTCGATGGAGTCACCGCTGGAGCTGGTGGAAGGCTTCGTGGGCTCCATCGAGGTGGCCGTGCCCTGGGCTGCTCTGCTCACCGATCACTGCACAGTGCGCGTGTCCGGCCTCCAGCTCACCTTGCAGCCCCGCCGAGGTCCAGGTGAGGGCAGGGCGAGGCTGGGGGCAGGCAAGTGGGGAGAGTGAGCCAGGGTGTCCAGGACCTGACTGGGCCTGCCTGCCTTGAGACCCTGTTTCCCCCTACAGCGCCAGGGGCTGCCGACTCACAGAGCTGGGCCTCATGCATGACCACAAGCCTGCAGCTGGCCCAGGAGTGTCTGCGGGATGGGCTACCAGAGCCCTCTGAGCCACCACAGCCCCTGGAGGGGCTGGAGATGTTTGCCCAGACCATTGAGACTGGTGAGCAGGCCCCTCCTGGCCGCCCTGTCTCCTGCCCTTCAGTGGCACACAGAACAGGGGATCCAGACAACGGCATGGCCACCCTGGTGCCCAGATGGGAAATTCTGCCTCCCGTTTGCTGCTCCACCTGACCTGAGACCCCTCCCCGACTCCTCAGTGCTTCGGAGGATCAAAGTGACCTTCCTGGACACTGTCGTGAGGGTGGAGCACTCTCCGGGTGATGGGGAACGTGGTGTGGCCGTCGAGGTCCGTGTGCAGAGGTAAGGGCAGGCCGATCTGGGGTGGACTGGTGTGAAGATGGGGAGTGGGGGCTGCTGGATGGTCCCCACCCGCAGCCTGGGTTCCTGGGAAGAGGCAGGGTGGATCTGGGTGGTAGGGTTGGGGAGGTGGGCTGCATCGTGAACCCGGACTGGTGTCCAGAGCCCAGGTGATACAGGCCCAGAGTGGCCGAGGCCCCAAGAACCAAGTTAGATGCTGAGGGTCTGAGGAGCAAGAGCTGGCCTGAGCCTCCGGGCTGGACATGGCGGTTTAGGACGGCCTAGGTGTGATGGAGCAGCTCTGCAGGCCAGGCTCCCTGACCCCGTGCCCCTAGAACAGAGCACTGTGTGGAGAGAGGGGCTCCAGGCCTGGGGTGGCCAGGGCACGGGCTGACCCTACACTCTCCAGACTGGAGTACTGTGACGAGGCAGTGCGGGACCCAAGCCAGGCGCCGCCGGTGGACGTGCATCAGCCGCCTGCCTTCCTGCACAAGCTGCTGCAGCTGGCAGGGGTCCGCCTGCACTATGAGGAGCTCCCGGCACAGGTGAGCCGGGCTCTGATTCCCACAGCCCCTATCTCCTATCCCTTGAGCCCTCTGACCCCCTTCCATCCTTTCTGACCATCTCTGACTCCATTTTCTCAACCTTCCCCTCTTGTATCCTCCCGCCTCCCAGGAAGAGCCTCCAGAGCCCCCCTTGCAGATCGGCAGCTGCTCAGGGTACATGGAGCTGATGGTGAAGTTGAAGCAAAATGAGGCCTTCCCTGGCCCCAAGGTGGGTCCCCAGGCTCCTGGGGAGGGGGTGAGTACCGCATCTCAAGACTCCTCCTCCTCAGCAAGGCTGATTATCTGCAGACCAGAGTGGGGATGTCAAGTGGGGGATTTACTTCCTTCTTGGCAGCTAAAGAAACAGGCTGTAGGCCAGGCGCAGGGTTCACGCCTGTAATCCCAGCACTTTGGAAGGCCAAGGTGGGTGGATCATCTGAGGTTAGGAGTTCGAGACCAGCCTGGCCAACATGGTGAAACCCTGTCTCTGCTAAAAATACAAAATTAGCCAGGCGTGGTGGCACACGCCTGTAATCCCAGCTTCTTGGGAGGCTGAGGCAGGAGAATCTCTTGAACCCAGGAGGCAGAGGTTGCAGTGAGCCAAGATTGCACCACTGCACTGCAGCCTGGGCAACAAGAGTGAAACTCCATCTCAAAGAAAAGAAAAAAAGAAACTGAGGCTGAGAGGTCAAGTTGTGGCCCGGTTCATACAGCTAGTTGGTAACAGAGTTTAGTTTGGCAGCCAGCATCCTGCTTTCCCAGGGCGAGGGCCGGTGGGTGGTAGCTCTTAGAGGAGCTGGGTGGTGGGCCTAGGCTCCATGGCTGCCCCCTTGGCCCTCAGTTGGAGGTGGCGGGACAGCTGGGCTCTCTGCACCTGCTCCTGACCCCGAGGCAGCTCCAGCAACTTCAGGAACTGCTCAGCGCCGTGAGCCTTACAGGTGAGGCCTCTGGGTGGCATGGTGGTGGGGTGGCTGGGAGGGCCAGCCAGCCCAGACTGAAGTCTCCTGCCCTGCAGACCCTGAGGGCCTGGCTGACAAGCTGAACAAGAGCCGCCCGCTAGGTGCCGAAGACCTGTGGCTGATTGAGCAGGACCTGAACCAGCAGCTGCAGGCAGGGGCGGTGGCTGAGCCCCTCAGCCCAGACCCCCTTACCAACCCCCTTCTCAACCTGGATAGCACTGGTGGGTGTGGGGTCGGACCGTGGTTGGAGGGGCAGCTAGTGTGGGTGCAGGAGCCTAGGGGCTGGGGCCGGCTGTCCCTGACACTCCTCACTTCACCCACAGACCTCTTCTTCTCCATGGCTGGCCTCACAAGCAGTGTGGCCTCAGCCCTCTCTGAGCTCTCCCTCTCCGATATAGACCTGGCCTCCTCTGTGCACAGCGATATGGCCTCCCGCCGGCTCTCTGCCCAGGCCCACCCAGCTGGTGAGTTGGAGCCCCCTGGGGGTACTCCAGGGACAGGAAGGACTAGAAGAGGCCTTAGTGCCGTAGGATGTCAGAGGCACACAGGAAATCCCCAGCGATGCCTGGATATCTACCATCTGTGACTTGGTTCCCTGGGGACCAAACGAGGTGGGAGCTGGAGATACAGTGGACAGAGCCTAGGTTTTTCAGTCATTGATCTTAGTCAAGCACTTAAACTCTCTGAGACTCAGCTTCCTCTTCCATAGGAAGAGAATGGTGAGATCGGCCTTTGCCAGGCTGTATATTTGGGTTCATGTTTATTGACAGCTTATTGTGGGTGGGTACTAGGCTGGGTGCTTTATCACATCCTATCCTTCCAGCACCCTGTGGAGGGTTCAGTTGAGCCTGGGCAGAGGGCCTGGCCTACTGGAGCCACCGGTGTCACCCCTGCCTGACCAAGCCTTCTGCCAGAGCCACGTGGTGGGGCAGACTTGGCCTCCCAACCCCCAGCCTGGTGGCGAACTATTGCTCCACCTGGGGTACCCGGAATCTCTTGGGAGCCCCTGCTGAAGCCTCTGTCCCCTCAGGCAAGATGGCCCCCAACCCCCTCCCGGACACCATGCGCCCTGACTCGCTGCTGAAGATGACCTTGGGGGGTGTGACCGTGACCTTGCTTCAGACGTCTGCCCCATCTTCTGGACCACCTGACCTCGCCACGCACTTTTTCACCGAGTTTGATGCCACCAAGGATGGGCCCTTCGGTTCCCGAGACTTCCATCACCTTCGACCACGCTTCCAGAGGGCCTGTCCCTGTAGCCATGTTCGGTATAAGCCCGAGGCCAGGGCCTGAGGAGAGACCATCAGAGCCCCGTAAGTGCACCTTCTGACGCCTGTCCTCTTCCCTGCAGGCTAACGGGCACAGCCGTGCAGCTGTCCTGGGAGCTGCGGACGGGCAGTCGGGGCCGGCGGACAAGCAGCATGGAAGTGCACTTTGGGCAGCTGGAGGTGCTGGAGTGTCTGTGGCCCCGGGGCACCTCCGAGCCTGAGTACACGGAGGTGAGGGCAGAGGCAGAATGTGTGCAAGGTGGGGTCTGGAGGTTTGGGTGGCTGTGGGGCCAGGCCTGACCCTATGTGCCTCCCGGGTCCCATCCCAGATCCTGACCTTTCCTGGTACCCTGGGCTCCCAGGCCTCAGCTCGGCCCTGCGCCCATCTGCGCCACACACAGACCCTGCGCCATGTGCCTAAGGTAACCCACCCGCTCCAGGCCACCAGGCTGTCCCCATGGCGTGTTGACCCCACCCTGGCCTCTGCCAGGGCCTCCTCTGCCTCCCAGCCCTGTCCCTCTTCCCTGTGCTCCACATCTCACCATGCTGGGGCCCTCAAATACCTGCCTGGCCCTTCCTATGCCAGTCTCTGAGCCTGGTCATGCCCTTGCCCTGTCTCAGAGGGCCCCCCGGCTGGCCTCTGTGGCTAAGAGTGGCGCATGTCGGGTGGCTTTTATAAGTAAACAAGCGCGTTGTGCGCGTCGGGCAAAGGTGGGCAGGCCTCCTTAGTGCCCTCGTGGCCCCTGCCCCAGCTCTTCTCCCACTACCAGAGAGGGCCTTCCTGTCCCACCCTCTGAGTACCACTCAGCCCTCACTGACCTGAACGCCCTTGCCCTCAGAGCCGACCCCGGCGCTCAATTGCCCGCCATTGCCACTCAGAACTGGCCCTGGACCTGGCCAACTTCCAGGCGGATGTGGAGCTGGGGGCCCTGGACCGGCTGGCCGCCCTACTGCGCCTGGCCACTGTACCTGCCGAGCCTCCAGCCGGCCTGTTGGTGAGAGGCCCCACCAGGGCCAGGCCGGGGGTGGGTGCAGGGCCTGGGTCCTTCGGCTCTTGGTCACAGTGGGAGGGGCTCCGACTGCGGCTCTGACCCCCAATCCTCCTGCAGACAGAGCCCCTGCCGGCGATGGAGCAGCAGACGGTATTTCGGCTCTCTGCACCCCGGGCCACGCTGCGGCTGCGCTTCCCCATTGCCGACCTGCGGCCTGAGCGGGACCCCTGGGCGGGCCAGGCCGTGCGGGCTGAGCAGCTTCGGCTGGAGCTGAGTGAGCCCCAGTTCCGGTCAGAGCTTAGCAGTGGGCCTGGTCCCCCAGTCCCCACCCACCTGGAACTCACCTGCTCCGACCTACATGGTAAGAGCCCCCGAGTGACAGAACTTGGGGCAAGAGGCCTGGCTTCTGGGAGAGGTGGGCTTGGGGCTATGGAAGGGGCCCAGTCACAACCCGAGCAGCCCCTGGCCCAGGCCTTTACCAGCTCTTGGAGTCCCAGCACTGCCTGTCCCCGGCCTCCTCGCCGACAAGTAGGGTGGACCCTTTGTCTCTGGCTTTCTCTGCCCACCAAGGTGTGTGTGGAGTCGGGGGCACAGCTCTGAGCCGACCTGGGCATTGGGGAAGAAATAGGAAACGGCAGCAGTGATGACCCCCCTAATTCCCCATCCCCCTCCAGGTATCTATGAAGATGGAGGGAAGCCACCTGTCCCCTGCCTGCGTGTCTCCAAAGCCCTGGACCCCAAGAGCACTGGGCGCAAGTACTTCCTGCCCCAGTAAGTAGGGGCTCTGGACGGGGCCCGGGAGAGGAGGGTTCTGCTGGGGGTGGCAGGGGGCCAGTTTGGAACTGGGTGCCGGGGGCCCTGCAGGCCAGTGACAGGCCTGTGCCCCGGCAGGGTAGTGGTGACTGTGAACCCCCAGTCCAGCAGCACACAGTGGGAGGTGGCCCCGGAGAAGGGAGAGGAGCTGGAGCTGTCAGTGGAGAGTCCCTGTGAGCTGCGGGAACCTGAGCCCTCGCCCTTCTCCTCTAAGAGGACCATGTATGAGACAGAGGAGGTGAGACTTGGCCCCACCTCTTCCCAGGACCCCCTCCCGCCCACCGCCCGGGTTCCTGCCATAGGAGCCACCTGTGTGGCTGTAGGCCAGGGCAGCACGACCACCTGGGGTGGGCATGAGCTGACCCAACACCAGTGAGGATTTTGGCTCTTCTATTCTTTCCAGCCAATCAGAGAGTCTTTCTGAAACGGCACTGGTGAGGGCAGGCCCCTGGGGAACATGGGTCCTCGATTGGAAAGATCAGGTCCCGCCCCACCTGACCGGTCGATCAGCACTGTACACTTGGAGAGGCAGTTAAGGGCCAGGCTCTGCCACTTGGTGACTGTGTCATCACCTTGGGGAGTTACCTGACCTTGAAGAGTTACCTATAGATGAGTTTCTTCCCCTGGAAAATGGGCACCATGACCTGTCTCTCTCTCTTTTTTTTCTTTTTTTTTTTTTGAGATAGAGTTTCGCTCTGTCGCCGAGGCTGGAGTGCAGTGACATGATCTCGGGTCACCGCAACCTCCGCCCCCCAGGCTCAAGCGATTCTCCTGCCTCAGCCTCCTGAGTAGCTGGGATTACAGGCATGCGCCACCACGCCCGGCTAATTTTTATATTTTTAGTAGGGACGGGGTTTCATCATGTTGGCCAGACTGGCCTCGAACTCCTGACCTCAAATGATCACCCGCCTCAGCTTCCCAAAATGCTGGGATTATAGGCGTGAGCCACCGCGCCCAGCCTAATTTTGTATTTTTAGTAGAGTCACGGTTTCACCGTGTTGGCCAGGCTGGTCTTGAACTCCTGACCTCAAGTGATCTGCCCTCCTCACCCTCCCAAAGTGCTAGGATTACAGGCATGAGCCACCGCGCCCAGCCTAACCATGACCTGTGTCATAGGCCTGTTGTGAGGATGAAAGGAGTTAACATACCTGAAGCCCTTAGAACAGCACAGGTGTGCCATCAGCACTGTATCCATATGGCCATCATGCATCCCCAGCTGAGAAGGGCTCCTATGAATGAATGAATGATGAACGATAGGAGGGCAGGACTGAGACCAGAGACAGGCCCCAGCCAGCATCTCTAAGATGGCCCTCCTGCTCTTTCCACCTCACCCTGTCCAGATGGTGATCCCTGGAGACCCTGAGGAGATGAGGACGTTCCAGAGCCGGACCCTGGCACTGTCCCGCTGCAGCCTGGAAGTGATCCTGCCCAGTGTCCACATCTTTCTGCCCAGCAAGGAGGTCTACGAGAGCATCTACAACAGGTGGAGACGCGGGGCCAGCAGGGCGGGACTGGACACGGGGTGGGCCTGGCCTCCCTTACCTGCTGTCCACCCGCCTATCTCAGGATCAACAACGACCTGCTCATGTGGGAGCCCGCAGATCTGTTTCCCACCCCCGACCCCGCCGCCCAGGCCTCGGGCTTCCCCGGCCCTTCAGGCTTCTGGCACGACAGCTTTAAGATGTGCAAGTCAGCCTTCAAGCTGGGTATGAGAGGTGCTAACGCTGGGCTAGAGGGAGGACCCCCAGGTCTGGGAAGGGCCAGGCTAGCCCTTCGCGGTCTCCTTCCCAGCCAACTGCTTTGATCTCACCCCAGACTCGGACTCGGATGACGAGGATGCCCACTTCTTCTCAGTGGGGGCATCAGGTGGCCCACAGGCCCCTGCCCCTGAGGCCCCAAGTCTTCACTTGCAGAGCACCTTCTCTACACTGGTGACAGTGCTGAAGGGGCGGATCACAGCCCTCTGTGAGACCAAGGTGAGTGCAGCCCCGGACAGGTGGGCCCCAAACTTCAGAGCTCCCATTGGCGGCAGAGCAAGACCAGCACAAGCAGCTCCAGGTCAAGAATGTGGAGAGCAGGAGGCCTGAGTGGGCAGCGCCAGCCAACCCACGCCAGCCTGCCCACCAGATCACAGCCCATCAGCTCCTTCTGACCCCCTGCTGTATGTAAAGCACCATGCTAGGGGTCGGGATGGGCATGGAGCACCCACCGTTCCCACTCCGAGGGGGCAGACCCGGCAGAGATTATTTTTCTCCTGGCAGAAGAGGCAAGTGCCATCCAGGGCCTCCAGCAGTGTCCATGGTGGAAACTGGAGCTGACCCCCTTAGGCCAGGGCTCCAGGAGCCACCAACCCCCCAAGGGCTTGAGGGTTGCTGAGTGCAGCTGGGGAAGCCAGGCCGTGTGCTCCTTCTGCAGGATGAGGGTGGGAAGCGGCTGGAGGCTGTGCACGGGGAGCTGGTGCTGGACATGGAGCATGGTACCCTCTTCAGTGTCTCCCAGTACTGTGGCCAGCCAGGACTTGGCTACTTCTGTCTGGAAGCTGAAAAGGCAACACTCTACCACCGAGGTGTGAGGCCTGGGGGCAGGTCACCACTGGGGGCCAGGGTTGGGGGTGGTGGGCCTTCAGGATGGATGTGGGCCCTGGGTGGAGTGGGTAGCCAGTTGGCTTGGCAGGGGGCTCATGAGACCCCTCCCCAGCGGCCGTGGATGACTACCCGCTGCCCAGTCACCTGGACCTTCCCAGTTTCGCTCCCCCGGCTCAGCTGGCCCCGACCATCTACCCATCGGAGGAAGGGGTGACCGAGCGGGGAGCCTCGGGCCGCAAGGGCCAGGGCCGGGGCCCCCACATGTTGTCCACTGCCGTGCGCATCCACCTGGACCCCCACAAGAATGTGAAGGTACGGGCTTGCCTGCCAGCTACCCCTTCTGCTAGCCTGGGCTGCGGCCCCGGTGTGCGGTGGGACCCCAGTGTGCGGTGAGGCCCCAGTGCGTGGTGGGGCTGGCCTCCCCACTGCCCTGACTGCACCCCCACCCTCAGGAGTTCCTGGTGACACTGCGGTTGCACGAAGCCACCCTGCGCCACTACATGGCGCTGCCCGAGCAGAGCTGGCATTCCCAGGTGAGCGTGGGTGGTGTGAAGCCACATGGCCCAGTGACTCTGGACTTCTGTTTTGGGCAAGCAGGTCTCTAGGTGGGAGGAGGCCGGTGGGAGGAACATGGACTGGGTCACAGCTGACCTTGGCCGGAGCTCCTGGGCAAGGGGTGTGGCAGACAGCTAGTGGGCAGAAGGTGAGGTGCCAGGCAGGGGCCAGGACAGGGAGGGGTTAGAGGAGGGAAGATGCCACCTGATCCTCACTGTTTCCTCCTGCCCTGGCCTCTGAAGCTGTTGGAGTTCCTAGATGTGCTGGATGACCCTGTGCTGGGCTACCTGCCCCCGACGGTCATCACCATCCTGCACACACACCTGTTCTCCTGCTCTGTGGACTATAGGTACCGGGCTGGGTGGGCCAGGGGCTGGGGACGGGGATGGGCTCTCAGGTGTAAGGAGCCGGCCCCAGCCCGAGTATCACCCCCAGGCCACTCTACCTCCCCGTGCGTGTCCTCATCACTGCGGAGACCTTCACTCTCTCCAGCAACATCATCATGGACACCTCCACCTTCCTGCTCAGGTATGCAGGCTGCCCCGCACTGGGCCATCCCACCCTCGCCGGGCCGAAGCTGCCCGCCAGCTGTGTGTCCTCTGGTGCTCTCAGTCTTGATGTGCACCCGGGTGATAGTCCCATTCTCAGGAATGTGGATTGTTTCCGCCTTTCTAGAGGGCAGTTGGACCCTCCTGATTAGAGCCTTATAAGCATTTGTGCTCTCTGACCTGGTAATCTCATATCTGGGAGTTGTCCTAGGATATGAGAATAAGAGAGGTGGAATTTAATGCTTATGTAGTATAAGTTAAAACAGTCAAAACGTATCAGTTAAATCACAACCCTCACAACCTGAGCAAATAAGCATGGCCCACCTAGTAGGTAGAAAACCACGCAGGGATTAAGGTGAAGCTGAAGAATCACGTCAAAATATAACAAGATGGAGGGTGCGGTGGCTCACACCTGTAATCCCAGCACTTTGGGAGGCTGAGGCAGGCGGATCACAAGGTCAGGAGTTCGAGACCAGCCTGGCCAATATGGTGAAACCCTGTCTGTACTAAAAATACAAAAATGAGCCAGGGGTGGTGGCAGGTGCCTGTAGTCCCAGCTACTTGGGAGGCTGAGGCAGGAGAATCACTTGAATCTGGGAGGCGGAGGTTACAGTGAGCCAAGATGGCACCACTGCACTCCAGCCTGGGTGACAGAGCAAGACTCTGTCTCAAATAAGTAAATAAATAAATAAATAAAATATAAAAAGATGCCACAGTATAGTGTTTACTCAAATAACATTGGATACAGGACTACGTAGGTTTTAAAATCAATTTATGAAGGGGTGTTTATATATGTCTCAGCATGCAGCTGCAGAGAAAGTTTGGAAGGAGATGTGTATGGTGGTTTTCTCAGAATTAGGGATTAGGAATGATGGATGATTTTTATTTTCTTTATTCTAAAATATCTTAAAGGAGTTTTCATTATGTTACCCTTAAAATAAAGACTTTTTTTTTTTTTTTGAGACAGAGTCTCGCTCTGTTGGCAGGCTGGAGTGCAGTGGCACAATCTCAGCTCACTGCAACCTCTGCCTCCTGGGTTCAAGTGATTCTCCTGTCTCAGCCTCCCAAGTAGCTGGGACTACAGGCACCCACCACCACACCCAGCTAAGTTTTGTATTTTTAGTAGAGACAGGGTTTCACCTTGTTGGTCAGGCTGGTCTCGAACTCCTGACCTCATGATCTGCCCGCCTTGGCCTCCAAAAGTGCTGGGATTATAGGCGTGAGCCACCATGCCCAGCCCTTATTATTATTTCTTTTTGAGATGGAGTCTCACTCTGTCGCCCAGGCTAGAGTGCAGTGGTGTGATCTAGGCTCACTGCAACCTCTGCCTCCCTAGTTCAAGAGATTCTCCTGCCTCAGCCTTCCAAGTAGCTGGGATTACAGGCACCTGCCACCATGCCCGGCTAATATTTGTATTTTTAGTAGATACGGGGTTTCACCACGTTGGCCAGGCTGGTCTCAAACTCCTGACATCAGGTGATCTGCCTGCCTCAGCCTCTCCAAGTGCTGGGATTACAGGTGTGAGACACTGCGCCTAGCCAAAAATAAGGACTTATTTTAGAAGAACCACAAATGCAGTAGGGAGAAAAATGGACACCCCTTCCCAGGACTGTCATGAGGCCCCATCGAGGTGTGGGAACTGCAGGCACTTTGAGAGCTGCAAGTGCTGCCCGCCTCCCGCTGCCTGCTGTCTGGGCCTTCTCCCCATTGTGCAGGCAGGAACGCTGAGGCTGGAGGGGCCTGTCCATACCACTTCCTGTGGGCTTGGGACCCCTCTGCTCGGCTCCCGTGGAGCTGCCGCCTGCAGCGGTGCCCGGGCCCTTCTCAGCCCTGTTCCCCCCCAGGTTCATCCTTGATGACTCCGCCTTGTACCTGTCCGACAAGTGTGAGGTGGAGACCCTGGACCTGCGGCGAGGTGGGCAGGGCCGGGACTGGGCTCCCTCCCCTCTGAGGGACCACCGCCCCGGCCACACCCAGAGCAGCCAGGTGTCTCCCCGCAGCTGCTGGCCGGGTCCTTAGCTCCCACACGTAGCCCGCACAGCAGGGGCTACACCTGGATCAACCGGATCCTTCCCCCAGGTGCTGGGGCCGGGGCCGGGTGGAAGGGGGCCACAGGACCTTTCTCTCGCCTCTGCTGCAGATTATGTCTGTGTCTTGGATGTTGACCTCTTGGAACTTGTGATTAAAACCTGGAAAGGGAGCACCGAGGACAAACTGGTGAGTGAGGCTGTCACTCCGGCTCCTGGAGCCAGAGCAGGTGCGGGGGCCAAGGGAGTCTTCAGGGGCCGCTGCTCCCTCACGTGCCCGGGCTCCGGACACAGTTCACACCTGCCCTTCCTGGGCTGCAGTTAGTGCCCCTCCTGCAAAGGGCCACAGTACAGCCCTGGGGGGGTCCCCTGATGCTGGTTGCATGAATGAATGGGTTTCAGCCCTGCCACCAGAGGACGCTGCAGCCAGGGCACCAGCGAGGCCTTGGGAGTCAGCCACCTTTGTGGGTCCCCGGATTCATCTCCTGTAAGATGGAGATAACCTGCCCTGCCTCACTGGGCATGCAGAGCCCTTCACGGGAAGTGGGGTAGGGTGGGTGGGCACGCTCCTGCTTCCTTGGATGGCCCTGGGCCAAGCCCCTTTCACCCTCTGGGCTCAGTTTGCTCATCTGTTCAGTGGAGTTACTGGGCAGGTCATCCACTCCAGGAGAGACCATCCGTGTTCTGCCTGTGGCAGGGTCAGAACTGCGGTGCCCTCCCAGCGAGCGGGTGGGGCCAGCAGGCAGTGGCCCCTGTGTTCACATAGCTGCTTCCCCGGCCCCGCCCGCAGAGCCAGCCGCTATTCGAGCTGCGCTGCTCCAACAACGTGGTACACGTGCACAGCTGTGCCGACTCCTGTGCCCTGCTGGTCAACCTGCTCCAGTACGTAATGAGCACAGGCGATCTGCACCCCCCACCCCGGCCCCCAAGCCCCACGGAGATCGCCGGCCAGAAGATACAGGTGAGGCCTGGCCACACAGGCTACCAGAGCTCAGCCAGGCCCCTCCCCTGCCATGGCCCTCGGGCCTGGGGTTGGGGGAGCCCTGGGGGCCACCCTCGTCCTGTCTCACTCATCGCTCCTCCCCTGCCTGGCCCAGCTCTCGGAAAGTCCTGCCTCTTTGCCCTCGTGCCCCCCAGTGGAGACGGCCCTCATCAACCAGCGCGACCTGGCCGACGCCCTCCTGGACACCGAGCGCAGCCTTCGGGAGCTGGCCCAGCCTTCAGGTGGAGTGGGGGTGCTGTGGGGACAGCAGACACAGTCAGGCACCCACTGTGGGCGCCTCTCCAAACTGGCCTCTCTCCTATAGGTGGCCACCTCCCTCAGGCGTCGCCCATCTCCGTCTACCTATTCCCAGGTGAACGGAGTGGGGCCCCACCCCCTTCACCACCTGTCGGGGGCCCTGCTGGCAGCTTAGGGTCGTGCTCAGAGGAGAAGGAAGATGAAAGGGAAGAGGAGGGTGATGGAGACACCCTGGACAGTGATGAGTTCTGCATCCTTGATGCTCCCGGCCTGGGCATCCCGGTGCGTGGTGGGAGGGGTGGACCAGTTTGCCGTCCAGGCAGGTGTGTTTGGGATGGGGACAGAACACTCAGGGGTGGTTGCCTGGCCATCTGGAGCTCCCGTGGTGAGAGAAGCAGGCAGGAGGTGGTCGCCATCACCTGGGGGGTGGTGCTAGGTCTGTGCCACCCTAGGGAGGCAGCCCTGATGCTGGGCTTTGATGGAGTGGGTAGATTTCCAGAGGAGGAGGAGGCCTGGTATTCTGGGCAGAGGGACTGGGACATTCAAGGGATGGAGGAAGAGGAGAGGGCAGTTAGCAAGAGGGATGGAGAACCATGTGGCTGCAAGGGCCGGTGGGAATGTCTGAACTCACCCAGGTCCTTGGAGGTAGGACTGGCAGGAGCCCAGGATTCTCAGGCTCCTCTTGAACAGACCACTCAGGCATTGACTCGGGGATAGCAACCCAGGGGTGTCATCTTTCATCAAAAACAGGGAGGAGGCCAGGCATGGTGGGTCACGCCTGTAATCCCAGCAATTTGGGAGGTCAAAGTGGGAGAACTGCTTGAGTCCAGCAATGAGAGATTAGCCTGAGCAAGATAGTGAGACCCCGTCTCTACAAAAAAAAAATAAAATTAGCCGGATGTGGTGGCACATGTCTGCAGTCCCCGCTACTCAGGAGGCTGAGGTGGGAGGATCGCTTGAGCCTAGGAGGCAGAGGTTGCAGTGAACCGTGATTGTGCCACTGCACTCCAGCCTGGGTGACCGAGCATGACCCGACCCTGTCTTAAAAAAAAAAAAAAGGAAAAAGAAGTGAGGCCAGGGGAGAAACGGGAGCTGGGGCTGGGGGCAGCTGGGCTGGATCGAACATCTGTGTCACACGTCTCTACCTGGCCTCCCTGCAGCCCCGAGACGGGGAGCCTGTGGTGACACAGCTGCATCCCGGCCCCATCGTTGTGCGGGACGGTTACTTCTCACGGCCAATCGGCAGCACGGACTTGCTACGGGCACCTGCCCATTTCCCAGTGCCCAGCACTCGGGTGGTGCTACGTGAGGTCTCCCTCGTCTGGCACCTCTATGGGGGCCAAGACTTTGGCCCCCACCCCGGCCACAGGTGAGGAGGAGCGGGTGCAGGTGGCAGCTGGTGAAGGTTGGGGCTCAGGCTGGTCCATCTCTGACTTTCAGCAGCTGGAGACCTTGAGCCCCATCCACCCCAGGTGGGCCTCAGTTTCCTCATCCTTCCTTATCCCGCCTGCCTCCCAGGACTGGGGCTAGTGGGAGTCTCTTGTCCCAGGCTAAAAGGCCCGCTGAGGACGGGGAGGGAATGGGGTTCCTCTGAGTCAGCTTGGCCCCTGTCCCTCTTCCCAGGGCAAGAGCTGGCCTTTTGGGTCCCAGGAGCTCCCCTTCCCGCTGCTCTGGCCCCAACCGGCCCCAGAACTCATGGCGCACGCAGGGGGGCAGCGGGCGGCAGCACCATGTCCTCATGGAGATCCAGCTGAGCAAGGTGAGTGGGGTGGCGAGTGCCTACTACACGTGTGTGTCATAGAATGACGGGCCTTGTTCTCGATGTCACGTGTAGCAATGACTAACGCAGAGGAAAACCTCTGCCTTTGTAGTGGAGGAAGCCAGGCAGGGACCAAGATGTATCGAGTGTGTCCGATGGTGAAGAGCGCTCAGGAGAGAGTCTGCAGGGGTGGAGACAGGTGTACTGGGGGGGGGTCTGGAAAGTCCTCTTCCGAAGGCACCATTTGAACAAAGACCTGAACAAGTGGGGATGTGAGCCAGGAAGAGTTTTCAGGCAGAGAGGACAGCGTGAAAGCCACAAATTGGGGCCAGGCATGGTGGCTTATGCCCGTAATCCCAGCACTTTGGAAGGCCAAAGCGAGCAGATCACCTGAGCTCAGGAGTTTGAGACCAGCCTGGGCAACATGGCGAAACCCCATTTCTACAAAAAAAAAATTAACCATTTGCAGTGGTGTGCGCCTAGCCTATAGTCCCAGCTACTCAGGAGGCTGAGGCAGGAGAGTCGTTTGAGCCCAAGAGGCAGAGGTTGCAGTGAGCTGAGATCGCCCTACTGCATTCCAGCCTGGGCAACAGAGTAAGACTCTGTTTCAAAAAAAAAAAAAAAAAGCTGGAAGCATCCTGGCATTTCCAGGAGCAGCAGAGCCTGTGCATAACCAGCGACCCAGAATGTTTCCTTTGGGTCTTACAAGAGACGAACCCCTCAGGGCTTTTGAGGAGAGGCCTCTGTGGGGCGGGGCTCTGCGGCAATCAGGGAGGGCTAGTGAGCAGCCTAGGTCGGGGCTGGCCACAGGTTCAGCTGCGGATGGGGTGTGTGTGAGATACAGAGAGTGGTGCAGAGGGTTCAAGGTTTGGGCCTGGGAAATTGCCCGGGGCAGGGGGGTCCCACTTGCTCAGAGTAAGCCAGACCAGTGCTGGGCTTCCCAAGGAGCCACTAGAGGCAAAGGGCAGAGGGGCCTCAGGCTGCTTGGGTTGGTGGGCTGTGCTGCAAGAACTTGAGGGAGATGAGTGTCAGAGCAGGGGGCCAGGGGCCTCTCTGAGACCTGATGGCCAGCCAGCGGGTGTGCAGGAAACGGGGGAAGGAAGGCTCTCCACGGAGAGGGGCTACGAGAGCAAAGTCCTGAAGGCAAAACAGGCCTGGACTCCTTGAGGGGCAGAGACCAGTGCAGCTGGCATGGGAAGCAAGAGCAGGGGCAGGTCTGGAGGAAGAGGCAGGTCCCTGCCGGGCATAGAATAGAGAAGGGGTTGGGGCCAGGCGTGGTGGCTCACGCCTGTAGTCCCAGCACTTTGGGAGGGCGAGGCAGGCAGATCACTTGAGGCCAGGAGTTCGAGACCAGCCTGGCCAACATTGTGAAACCCTGTCTCTACTAAAATTAGCTGGGTGTGGTGGCACATGCCTGTAATCCCAGCTACTGGGGAAGCTGAGGAAGGAGAATCGCTTGAACCCGAGAGGCAGAGGTTGCAGTGAGCCGAGATCGCGCCACTGCACTCCAACCTGGGCGACAGAGTGACTCTGTCTCAAAAAAAGAATAGAGAAGGGGTCTGGGGCCAGCCCTTCCCTCCCTCTTGGGGCCCTGTTTACCTGGCCAGGCCTCTGTCCACCCCACAGGTAAGCTTCCAGCACGAGGTGTACCCAGCGGAGCCAGCCACAGGCCCTGCGGCCCCCAGCCAGGAGTTGGAGGAGCGACCGCTGTCTCGTCAGGTGTTCATCGTGCAGGAGCTGGAGGTCCGAGACCGGCTTGCCTCCTCCCAGATCAACAAGTTCCTGTACCTACACACGAGTGAGCGGATGCCGCGACGTGCCCACTCTAACATGGTATGAGCGACCTGCACCGTCCACCCTGGGGCAGGGCACGGGACCGTCGGGGACACAGCTTCACACATGCATGGATTCACACACATACACACATTCCCACACAAACACCCAGGTTGTTTGTGAGCCTGGGAGGAGGGCAGAGCTAGGGGCTGTGTTAGCGAAGGGAACAGCGTGTTCAGAGGCAGGGTGGCTGGATGAGCTGTCAGGGAACAGCTGGGTGAGCTGCTGCCCCAGAGGCCCAGCAGGCGCCCAGAACTCACCCTCTGCTCCCAGCTCACCATCAAAGCGCTGCATGTGGCCCCCACCACCAACCTGGGTGGGCCTGAGTGCTGTCTCCGCGTCTCGCTGATGCCCCTGCGGCTCAATGTGGACCAGGTGAGTGGTCTACGTGAGAGCAGAGCCTAGGGTGACCCCACTGTCTCCAGGCCTCTGAGTCTGATCCACATCTGGACCTCTCCCTTGCAGGATGCCCTCTTCTTCCTCAAGGACTTCT
The DNA here is from genome assembly GCF_028885625.2 of Pongo pygmaeus. NCBI lineage: Eukaryota > Metazoa > Chordata > Mammalia > Primates > Hominidae > Pongo > Pongo pygmaeus. Next base: position 9,808,836 of record NC_072382.2, read on the forward strand.
TCACTAGTCTGGTGGCCGGCATCAACCCCGTGGTCCCAGGGGAGACCTGCGCTGAGGGTGAGAGGCTGGGCCAGAGAGGGGAGCGGCTGGGCCTTCTGCCTCCCAGGACAGCCCAGGTTCCCAGTCATCCCCGGCCCCATCCCCAGTCTGTGACCTCCCCTCCCCTAGCTCGCCCCGAGACTCGAGCCCAGCCCAGCAGCCCCCTGGAAGGGCAGGCAGAGGGCGTAGAGACCACTGGTTCGCAGGAGGCCCCAGGTGGTGGACACAGCCCTACCCCTCCTGACCAGCAGCCCATCTACTTCAGGTAGGCTGCTGGACTGTGGGCGGGGGGCCCTGGGCCAGATGGCTGGGGGCCAGGCCAGTGAGCAAAGAACCCCCCCTTCCTGCTCCCCTACCCAGAGAGTTCCGCTTCACGTCTGAGGTCCCCATCTGGCTGGATTACCATGGCAAGCACGTCACGATGGACCAGGTGGTAAGTGGGGCGGTCGGATGGGGTGGCCATGTGGGGTCAGCTGTGGCTGAGTCCCTCTGGGAGCCAGGTCTTGCATCCAGGCACCGTTAGCGGCCAGGGCACTCTCCAGTGGCTCCCATGGGCTGGCTAGCTCCCTGAGTCCCATCGGGTAAACCTGGACCCCCTCCCTCTCCCAGGGCACTTTCGCTGGCCTCCTCATCGGCCTGGCCCAACTCAACTGCTCCGAGCTGAAGCTAAAGCGGCTCTGTTGCAGGCACGGGTGAGTCCCCAGCACCCCAGCCTCTCTCCAGGGTCCCTGATCTTCCCTCTGTTTTGGTCCTGACTGGCTGTGTGGCCTTGGCCAAGTCATCACCCTTCTCAGGGCCTCAGTTTCTCCTCTGTAAAGGACACAATTGGCTGGGCATGATGGCTCACACATTCAGGCATTCAAGTCCAGCCTGACCAACATGGTGAAACCCCGTCTCTACTAAAAACACAAAAATTAGCTGGGCGTGGTGGCGGGCACCTGTAATCCCAGCTACTCAGGAGGCTGAGGCAGGAGAATTGCTTGAACCCGGGAGGCGGTTGCAGTGAGCCAAGATCACACCACTGCACTCCAGCCTGGGCAACCGAGCAAGACTCCATCTCAAAAAAAAAAAAAAAAAAACAAGGACACAGTCCCTCTGCACATGACTGGGTGGGACCACAGGGAGGGCAGGAGTGCCCACAGTACTTGCCACAGGGGTACTGAGTCCTCCTGGCCCCACAGTCCCTCCGTGTGTGGCTCTGCCTCACCTTCTGCCTCCTCACCTCCCTGCCCTGCCAGGCTGCTGGGTGTGGACAAGGTGCTAGGCTATGCCCTCAACGAGTGGCTGCAGGACATCCGCAAGAACCAGCTGCCTGGCCTGCTGGGAGGCGTGGGACCCATGCACTCGGTTGTCCAGCTCTGTGAGTGTCTAGGTTTGGAAGCCCTCGAAACTGCTTTTACCCTTGGGCAACCTAGAGGCTGCCATTGGGAATAAGAGGAGGAGGTGGGGGCAGGGCAGCCTCGGTTGTCTCTGAGCTCTCCTTCCCCCTAGTCCAAGGGTTCCGGGACCTGCTGTGGCTGCCCATTGAGCAGTACAGGAAGGATGGCCGCCTCATGCGGGGGCTGCAGCGAGGGGCTGCCTCCTTTGGCTCATCCACAGCCTCTGCCGCCCTGGAACTCAGCAACCGGTTGGTACAGGCTATCCAGGTGAGTGGGTGCCCTGCATCTGGGCTGTACAGGACAGAGCAGCTGGAGCCCTCTGCACCACAGCTCCCTGGTTCTGTCCTCAAAGCTCTTCTGAGTGTGGGCAGTCTGGGTATGACAGCCCTACTTTATAGAGAAACAGCCACGGAGAGGCTAAGTGACTTGCTTGGGGCCTCCAAGCCAGGTCCCCCGAGCCCACAGGGGCTCCCGTGCAGGAGTGGGAGCACCCCCCAGGCCTTCAGAGCCCACTGTCTCCTGCTCATGGCATGTCTTGTAGAAGGGGGTGGAGGACGGCTGTGTTTGAGGCCCAGAGGCTGCCCTGGTTCATTCAGGCCATGCACTTCGCTAGGCCAGAAGGACCCCAGGGAAGCTGGGGAGCCAGTCTCGTGGGCAGTTGTCAGATGAATTCTGTAGGCGATCGATGGTCCTAGTCGGCTAAGGGGTGAGTGCAGGTGCATGGTGCATTCTGGAACCTGCAAGCTCAGACCCCAACAGGATAGAGGGCAGGGCTCCAGGGGAGGTGGGAGGGATGCGTGGGCACCAGGGAGCCCCCGGGAGTGTTCAGTCAGGTGGGAAAGAGTGATGCCAGGTGAGATGCTGGGCAGAGGATCTGGCAGACAGAAGGAAGGATGGGCCCCTGACCGTCTGGCAGGGGCGTCTGGGGGGGCCAGACAAGGAGCAGTCAGTCTCAGGAGTGCAGCTGCGGCAGCCATGCGGAACCTGCTGAATATGGTGGTCCGCAGGAAGAGAGGTTTGGGTTGAGAAGACTTTAGGAAAGTCCCCTGAGGAGTCCCATGTTCCTAGATTCCCTGAGCAGAGTGGCGGGTGCCTAGGAAGGGGAGGAGGAGTGGGAGGAAGTGGGGAGTGAGGCTGAGCAGGACCCCCTAGACCAGCACAGTGACAGGCGGGGAGGCTGAGGGCTGGTGGGGTCTCAGACTGTCCTGGGGGCCTGGGGCTGACATGTGCCGCAGCCAGCTGTCCTCATCCAGTGCTCCCATGTCCCCCAGGCCACAGCCGAGACCGTGTATGACATCCTATCCCCGGCAGCCCCCGTCTCCCGCTCCCTGCAGGACAAGCGCTCTGCGCGGAGGCTGCGCAGGGGCCAGCAGCCTGCCGACCTGCGGGAGGGTGTGGCCAAGGCCTACGACACAGTGCGAGAGGTGACCAGGTCCCCGCCCTGCCCCAGTCCCCCATGCCCATCTCCTCACACAGACCCCGCCCTGACCTCTGGCTTCCACAGGGCATCTTGGATACAGCTCAGACCATCTGTGACGTGGCATCACGGGGCCACGAGCAGAAGGGGCTGACGGGCGCCGTGGGCGGCGTGATCCGCCAGCTGCCCCCGACCGTGGTGAAGCCGCTCATCCTGGCCACGGAGGCCACATCCAGCCTGCTCGGGGGCATGCGCAACCAGATCGTCCCCGACGCCCACAAGGACCACGCCCTCAAGTGGCGCTCGGACAGTGCCCAAGACTGAGCCTGGGGTGCCTGGCACCCAGAGGGTGCTGCCCACCGTGCTCCTGAGCCTCCCAAGAGCTGCAGCCCACGGGCCCAGCCCGGCCTGGCCCTTCAGGGGATGGCCACTGTGAAGGACGCCTTCCTGGCCTTCCCATTGCCAATCTGCTGTGAGAGGGGGGCCTCCCTGCCTTGGGGCCTTAGCCCTGGCTCTGCACTTTTCCTCCGGGGAGAAAGGACACTGCCCCTCCCCCCACCTGGGCCCACACCGCTGCCTTCTCCCAGGACGGAGGCTTTTGGACCCTCGGACCCCATCCCACTCAGCCAAGTGTCTATCTGTGTCTGGGGGGAGGAGGGGATGACATCCGTGTGGTTCGATGTATTATTTTTAAGCTCCGTGAGCGTGTGGGTCAGTGTCTGCATGAAGTGGAATAAACTGCCCACCGCCAGCCCCCCTCTCAGATCCTCTGTCCCTGTGAACCCTGGCCTCAGCCTTGACCTTGGCTCCGCCCCATATCCCACCTCTGCACCCAGCACCTCCCATGTCACCACCAGGGGTCGCCACGCCTCCCGGCCTTGCCCAGCAGATCAGGGCACAGGGGGACCCAGAGGCACCCAGCCCTGCACGCCTTCCCCTGGCTCGGCTCTGCCTTGCCCCTCCCAGGGAGCTGCCACTCCAGCCCCACTCCTGATATGGCAGGAGCTACGTGCGGCTGCCAGGGGAGGGAGGGATGGTCCTTGGAGCCCACCTGCCCAGCTGACGCTGCCTGGTTGTTGCTTGAGGCCACTCGGGGAAGCCTGAACCCGAGGCGTTCTAGATGTTGCTCTCACCATCCCTAATGAGGGCTTTTGGGGTGGCCCAGGCCTCGGCCCCTTGGCTTCCACTCTGCTCTGGGGTCCCAGCTTCAGCACTTGGAGAGGGGAGGTGTGCTGGAGCAGCGCTGCAGCTGGAATCCCAACCCTCACTGCACAAAGCTTTACATGGGACCAGGGAGTGCCCATTGCCCCCCACACATCTTGTTTCTTGTGAGCAAAAAAGGAGCTGCTCTCACCGTGCTCCTCCCTGCCCTGCTTCCCAGTGGCACCGCACAGAGGTGGGCGGGTCCATGGGGAAACCGAGGCTCGGGTTGGGAATCAGGGGACCCTCACCTTGCTAGGTTCCACAGGCCTCTGGGGTTAGCAAAGGTCCCCCAGCCCTGCTCTGTGGCCCCTTCTGAGTGGGGGAGATCTGGGTACTGGGAACAGAGCAGAAGCTTTCTCCCGAGGGACCCTGGGGTCCTGGCTGCCCACGGACACCTGGGGCAGCAGGCTGGTAAGAGATCAGGAGGGCGAGGCCCTGGAGGAGATGGCTGTGGACGACTGGGTGCTGATGCCACCCGGAGAGGCAGATGGGGCCCAGCCTGATGCTTCCTGGACCCGCCCCACCCTGCCCGGGCACAGTCCAGGGCTTCCTGCCCTTCGAACCACACTTGTGATCAGTATTGACGGTGGTGGGATAATCATTAACCACCACCAGGGGCTGGGTCAACGGCTCAAAAGGCCCTGGGCCCAGGGTGTCCCCACTTCCTCCTTGTGCCCCGAAGGCCAGCCCAGCACTCAGGTAAGAGGCTTCCTGAGTGGTAGGACCCCTGCTGCACTCCCTGTCCTAGGAGGCTTCTGAACCCAGGCACCTCTGAAGGGTGGCCAATCCTGAGGAAGAAAGGGACCTGGACAGCCATGGGGTGGCCGGGATGAGCCCCTTCCTCTCTGTGCCTTGGTTTCCACTGTGAGATGAGGGGGCCTTAGCATCAGCGCTCAGAGCTGTGGAGCCAGGATTCCTGATCGGGCGCTGCCTCTGCCAGGCCAGGGCACTTGGACACCACGCTGCAGGAGGCTGGTCTCGCCCAGGCCTCTGTGGGAAGGGCCGCCAGGCTGAGTGGAGGGCCAGCTACCAGCTACAGTGTCTTCCTTCGCAGGTCTGTCCCCCCAGGCAGAAGGATTCCAGCCTAGGGATCCCCCATCCCACCCTGACTGCATCCCGAGAGGGGGGACGCCACTTCGGGAAGGTTGTTTGGGCAGCACATGCCCTGGGGCCCTGCTCTGTGACCTTGGGCGGCCCCCTCTGTCTCTCTAGGCCTGTATCCACCACTCGCGAAGGGGGCAGGGCCCAAGTCTACTCTAAAAGCTCCCCTTTCTCTCCAGAAGCTTTGGAGTCTCCCAAAATGCCTGCTGGGTCTCTGCAGGACTGGTACCTGTCACCGGAACCTGTCTGGGAGGGACGAGAACATGCTTTGCAAGAGGAAGCTCTGCCTCCCAGAGCCCTGGGCTCACTCGGGGACCCTGGCCAGCAGCTGCTTCCTCTCCCCACAGCGGAGAGAGACCCAAGGGTCCCAGGGCAGATGCTTCCCACCCGTCAAGGCCAGCGTGCAGGGTGGCCTCATAAGTCCTGATTGACATATGAACAGTGGTTCAGAGAGGTTACGCTACTTGCTCAAGGTCACCCAGCTCCCAGGCCCCTGCTGTCTTCCAGGCCACTGAGGTCCTAAGCGTCCTTCCAGGCGAGCCACTGCTCACAGCCTGTTCCTCACGTTCTGCGGCAGGTTTGTGTATCTACATCTTTTCCAGTTCCCTGTCGTCCCCCTTCCTACACCTTGTCATCCACTGTCTGTTTTCTCTGTTCCTTTCCAGTTCTCTACCTGCTCCTCTTATTTTTATTTGAGACAGGGTCTTTCTTTGTCACTGAGGCTGGAGTGCAGTGGCACAATCTCAGCTCACTGGAGCCTCGACCTCCCAGGCTCAAGTAGCTGGGAGCTACTTGATGCGCCTCAGCCTCTTGAGTAGCTGGGACCACAGGCATGCATCACCACACTGGGCTAATTTTTTATTTTTTGTGGAGATGGGGTCTCACTGTGTTGCCCAGGCTGGTCTTGCACTCCTGGGCTCAAGAGATCCTCCTGCCTTGGTCTCCCAAAGTGCTGGGATTCCAGGTGTGCACCGCCATCCGCGGCCTTACTCTTCTCTTCCTCTCTCAGCCCCTCTGCCTCACTATCCCTCTTTCTGTGCCCTCCTCCCCACAGACCCCCACACTTCTTCTCAGTCTCATCTTCAGCTTCCCATACGGGGCCATCCTCATGAAATCGGGCACTGGGAGGTCCCTGGGGACTGACAAGTGCCAGCTGTCCCTTGCTGTCCCTCTGCCCCATGGCTGCAGCAGGGAGGGTGGGCAAAGGGCAGAGGTGACAGTGGCCAAACCTGAAACTGAGGCCCAGCTCTGGTTGGGAAAGAAACAAGGAAACAAAATAACTTGGGGACAGAGGGCGTGGGGTCATCAGAGCGGGCAAAGGCTGCCCAGGAGTTGTAAATCAGAGCCGCTCCCGGCTTTATGAGGCCGATTTGGGGTTGAGCCTGGACTTCGCCCAGGAAGGAGTGCTGGCAGCACACGGGGCGCCAGGTGTGGGCCCCGGATGATAAGAAGCCTCGGTGAAAAGACCATGGACCTGGGGCCACGAAGACTGGGGCGCCCAGGTGAGCGGGCGTGGCACACTCTCCAGAGCCCTGCCCAAGGCGGATGCCAGGCATGGCCCCGGGCTCCAATTGGCTCCCGCCCCCTGTAACAGCAACTCCATGTGGAAGTGCCCACTGGTTCCAGTGGGGCTGCTGTTATCTGGGGCGAGGGCCGGTACCCACGAAGAAGGAGAGGCAGGTGCTGCCCAGCAGACCAGCCAGGACTACCGTGGCGACGCTCCCAGGCCAGATGGTGGCGGGTGGTGGAGGGCTATCGGCGGGCTGCCGAGACCGAGTGCACAGGGCTCTGACCTATGAATTGACAGCCAGTGCTCTCGTCTCCCCTCTGGCTGCCAATTCCATAGGTCACAGGTATGTTCGCCTCAATGCCAGCCACCAGGACCTGCAGGGATAGGGGTGGGCCGGGGGTGTCCAGCAGTCAGCAGAGACCCTGCAACCCCAGTGCAGCACTCATGGTCCCACCTCCCTCTGTCTCATTCCCCGAGATGAGCCTGAACAGCTTCAGTCCCGCCCCTGCCCTGCCTGCCCTGTGGCACCTCTATGCTTTGCCTGTGCGGTTCCCTTGGGCTGCAACACTCTTCCTAGCTTATTTGCCAGGCTTACTCTTACTAACCCTTTCAAGCTCTGTCCAAGCATTTGCTGCCTCCAGAAGGCCTTCTTGAAGCTTCCAAGTCCCCACCTGGGCACCCCCACACTGTGCTATCCCAGGGCACTGCCCTCTCGGAGCCCCGGTGCTGGTTTCTGCTTGTGTCTCGCTCCTCTCCCCATCTATGAGCTCAGTTCCCAGCCCAGGCGTGTGCTCAATAAATGTTTGCTGAACCAATCCTGAGCCTCTGTCTTGCACCCTGAGGAAGCACCCACCGACATGCAGTGTGGCCAAGGGGGGCTGAGTGCTCTGGGCCCAGTGTTTGTGCTGGAGCCCCCCCACCCAGGACGGGGCCCTGAGCCAGCTTCCCCATCTGCTTCCTGCTCTCCCCTCCTTTGCCAGTCTCATCTCCCTGGAGCGCAGCCCTGTGGTTGGTGGAGCAGCTTCTCCAGCCGCTAGGATTCCTAAGAGGGCCCAGGACCCCGGCTGCTGGTAGAGGAAGAGCAGCCAACCCAGGACAGGACAGCTGACCCCACCCCTGTCCCGCCTCCCACAACAGCCTCATTTCCACCTATTTCTTTGTGGTGTTTGTTTGTTTGTTTTGAGACAGAGTCTTGCTCTGTTGCCCAGGCTGGAATGCAACAGGCTTCCTCCTGGGAGGAAGCCTCCCCTCCTGGTGTGATCTTGGCTCACTGCAACCTCTGCCTCCTGGGTTCAAGCGATTCTCCTGCCTCAGCCTCCCAAATAGCTGAGATTACAGGCGTGCACCACCATGCCCGGCTAATTTTTGTGTTTTTAGCAGAGACTGGGTTTCACCATGTTGGCCAGGCTGGTCTCGAACTCCTGACCTCAGATAATCTGCCCACCTCAGCCTCCCAGAGTGCTGGGATTATAGGCCTGAGCCACCGCGCCCAGCCCCACCTGTTTCTTATACAACGGGGTTCTGAGGAAATTTTCCTTTTTTTTTTTTTTTTGAGACAGGGTCTTGCTCGCTCTGTCACCCAGCCTGGAGTGCAGTGGTACAATCACAGCTCACTGCAGCCTCCACCTCCCAGGGCTCACACAGTCCTCCCATCTCGGCCTCCCAAATAGCTGTGACTACAGGCACGTGCCACCATGCCTGGTTAATTTTTGTATTTTTCGTAGAGATGGGGTTTCACCATGTTGCCCAGGCTGGTCTCAAATTCCTGGCCTCAAGCAGTCCTGCCTCAGCCCCCCAAACTGCTGGGATTACAGGCATGAGCCACTGTGCCCTGTCAGAATTTTTCATTTGAATAAAAAGGTTTCTGGTACTACAAAATAAAATTTGTAAAATGGGAAATAGAGACCTAGGAATAAATGTCAAATTGCTTAATAACAGGCATTGGCTATTGAGCCCTTTCTGTTTGCTGGGCACGCACATCCAGGACCTAGTCCTCCTGGCATCCATCATGAACCTGTTTGGGACGCGAGGACACAGGCTCAGAGAGGGTGCACATTTGCTGAAGTCACAGAGCAAGTTGGACCTTCTCCTTCTTGGCTGTCTGATGACTATAGGCAGCCAACAAACATCTGGCCCCAAGACACTGTCCCTCTCCCCTTCCCACAGGCAGGTCTGCTCACGCTGTCCTGGCTGCTCTGAATCCCTGGGCCCAGATCGGCCCCTGCCATGGCCCAGCTCAGCAACCCCTCCCTGCAGACCTTCCCATGACTCTGCAGGCACTGCTCCCCTCTCTGCCCACACCCCAGCTTCGTGGGCCTCTCCCGCCACCCTTATCTCATTCCTGATTTTTCTGCCAGAGTTAAGGAGCCCTGTGTGCTTATCTAATTCTGTGCTGGTCTCAGACTCCTTGAGGGCAAGGTCCACGACTTACTTATCCTCCCTGGCTGCTTCCCCCACCCGCCAGCATAGTAGGTGTTCGGGATACATGGGCTAGATGGTGGGGCCCTGGACTCTAACCCCCTTGGGGCTGTCAGGCCTCAGACCCAGAGCACTGGCTTAGGGTGAAAGGGGTGCAGACAGCAGCCACCCTGCCCTGGGGGTCCTCCTGCATCTGCCTCTGCAGAGCACTGTGATCCCACAAAAGCCTGCGAGGGCTATTGGAGACCTGTTCCAACGCATGAGCAAGGCAGATCCAGCACCCTCCCCCGGCTCCTTGATCCCCCTGACCTGTGTTCTTTACCCAGCAGGCCCTGAGCCCATGCACATTTCCCTGGCCTGGGTCTCACCTCCAACCCCTCTCAGAACTCCTCAAGACCTGCCCAAGGGTCACTCCCTCCCAGACACCTGCCTGGCCCCCCGCCCCACCCTCCATTACCCCACTCACTGGCTCCCTGGATGCTCTATGGCTGGGATGTTAGCGCCCCCATCATGCCCCATCACCCACACCGGGCTATTTCCCCCACCAGCCTAAGAGCCCCCAGGAGTGGCGGCCACTGACTTTTTTCCTGTAGCCTCAGAGACTCAAAGGAGGCACTTAATAAATGCACACAGAAGGACTGGCCTTGTGCATGAGCAAAGTTGCTTAGGGAGGGAGCCTAGACACAGTGGGGCGGTCAGCACAGAGCTGGCGGTGGGAGGCCTCCGTAGTATTGTCTTTGTCCCATCTTCCACACCACACGTGTGTGAAACGCTACGCTGACAGAGGCCCTGAGAGGTTGTGCAGATTGACTACGCCAGCCTCAGAGAGAGAAGGCCCAGGCGGGGAGGAGTAAAGCCTCCCTGGGAGAGGTGAGTGTGAGGTCGGCGTTTGCTGAGGTGAACCCCAGAAACAGGTCGTGAGCACTGGAGGAGGAAGGAATGCCGGGGCAAAGATGCCGAAAGGGGACGGAGGCGCGGGGCGGGCGGGGACAGCTTCCTCTTCTGCAAGGCTTACTCCCGGTGGCCACCACTAGGGGGCGCCCCGGGCACCCCAAGCGGGGCGGGGCCAACCCTCCCCACCGCGCGGCTCCCAAGGCCTGGGGGAGTAGCCCCTGGGTCCTCCTTCCCCGGGCCGCCTAGAACTGCGCCTGGCTTGGCCAGGACACTGTCCTGGGCCAAGGGCACAGCCCAGGTGCCAGCGTCCTACACACAGTTGCGGGTCCCAGGCGCGCACTGCCTTCCCCAAGGTGGCCCTGGTGGGGCTCTTCCCGCTGTGGTGTGTATAAAAACATCACTGTATAATGTCTATTCATAGAATTCACAATGAGTCCCCATGTAACAACCTGCAGAGCCCCCAGAAATGCCCTTCCAGGTCCCCCCAGCCCATGGTCAGCACAGTTCTGAGTGTTACGGTAATCACTTCCTCTCCTTTCTCTGGGATTTACTACCCCGTACACTGTCCCAAAGAGTCTGCGAGCATTTTGTCTGGATTTGTTGTTATTAATGTAAATGGAATCACGGTGCCGTGTCTGGCTGAGTCTCATGCAGTTGATGGAGCCGAAGCTTCTTCACTCTTGCTCACTGCTGTATAGTGAAGAGAACACTTGGGGTTATTATGAGCGCTGTTATTATGAGCACTGTTGGGGTTATAATGAGTATTGTAATGCACAGATGCTACTGCAGAGTGCTTCTCCAGCAGGGACTGTCAGGTCATGGGGTGATGGACCTAACACTGGACCAGGCCACATGGTGCCTATTAAAGGACAGCTGGGTACAGGCCTTTTTTGATTTTGTTTTTCTTTCTTTTTTTTTTTTTTTTTTTTTGAGACGGAGTCTCATTCTGTTGCCCAGGAATGCAGTGGCTCGATCTCAGCTCACTGCAAGCTCTGCCTCCCGGGTTCAAACGATTCTCCCGCCTCAGCCTCCCGAGTAGCTGGGATTACAGGCACCCACCACCATGCCCAGCTAATTTTTGTATTTTAGTAGAGACAGGGTTTCACCATGTTGGCCAGGCTGGTCTTGAGCTCCTAATCCCAGGGGATCTGCCCACCTCGGCCTCCCAAAGTTCTGAGATTACAGGCATGAGCCACCGTGCCCGGCCGCCTGTTTTTCTTTTTGACAATGATGACAGCTTCAGAAAAGTTGCAAGAAAAGTACGAACAACATCCATATACCGTTTATTTTGATTCATCGACAGTTAACACTTTGCAATTATATATAAAATACATTTTTTTATATATATATTTTTTGAGACGGAGTTTCTCTCTTACTGCCCAGGCTGGAGTGCAATAGCGCTCACTGCAATTTCCGCCTGCCAGGTTCAAGCGATTCTCCTGCCTCAGCCTACCGAGTAGCTGGGATTACAGGCATGCGCCACCACGCCTGGCTAATTTTTGTATTTTTAGTAGAGACAGGGTTTCTCCATGTTGGTCAGGCTGTTCTCGAACTCCTGACCTCAGGTGATCTGCCCGCCTCGGCCTCCCAACGTGCTGGGATTACAGGCGTGAGCCACCATGCCCAGCCTGCAATAATATTTGCTCCCTTTTCTCTCTCTCTCTGTCTCACACCCACACACACACACACACACACACACACATATTTTCTGAACCACTGGAGAGTAAGTTACATAAGTCCTAGCCCTTTACCCTTAAATATTTCAATATGTATCTCCTAAGAAAAATGACATTTCTTACGCAACCACAAGACAGTTACCAAATTCAGGCCTGATGACAGTGATGCAATGCTATTATCTAACATACAGTCCACTTTCAAATGTCTCTGATTGTCCCAGTCTGCCGGGACCAGGCTTCACATCTGGTGTCAGCTCTCCTCGGTCTTCTTTAATCCAGAACCATCCTCAGCCTTTCTTTGTTTTTCAAGACCTTGATATTTTTGAAGAGTCTAGATCAGTTGTTTTGTAGAATGTTCCTCATCTTTTTCTCTCCGTTTCCCCCCAATTAAACAAGTCACGTACATCCATTATATACATTTGGACAACATAGAAAAGGAAATAAAAATTGCCCCAGTTCCTACGATGCAGGGATAACCCCGTAGACACTTCCTGTAATCATGAGTAAGCTGACTCACTTGTTCTACGCACTCTGTGCACATGAACTCATGTCATCCTAGGAGGCAGGTGCTTTTGTTATCTCTTGAGTGCCTTGCTAAAGATCATACAGTCTGTAGGATTTGATCCTGAACAGTCTGCTCCAAAGCCCATGCACTTGGCCTTTATGCTACACTGCTTCTCAATAATGGCCAGCCACGCGCGTGCGTAGATGTGCACGCGCACCTGTGTGTGTGTGCGCGCTCATCGGGATGCCTCAGCTTCTGCCCTATTGGCATTTCGGGCAGGGTAATTCTCTGCTGTGGGAGTGCCCTGTGTGTTGTAGGATGGTCAGCAGCAGCCTTGTCCTCTGCCTAGTAGATGCCAGCAACAATCCCCAAAATAATCATACCAAGAATGTCCCTTGGGGAGCAAAATCACACCCAGCTGAGAATCTGTGTGTGTGTGTGTGTGTGTGTGTGTGTGTGTGTGTGTGTGTGTGTGTAGCCAGGTGATGCTGTATTCCCTTCTGAAATCTATCCCAGTGATTGGTACTCCATGGTCACTTTTGGGTCCTTCCATTTTCTTCTCTGGTCCCATGTCTAGTGGCTGCCAGGTGTTGCCTGTGAAGGGACTCGTGGACCGACAAAAAGACAAATCTATTGCGGTAGCTACCTTCTATTGCTATACAACAAAGTGCCACAAACTTCGTGGTTTAGAACCACCCCCATTTATGAGCTCCTGGTTCTGTAGGTCAGAAGTCTGGGCCCAGCATGACTGAGTTCTGTTCTCAGAGTGTCAGATGCTGAAGGAAGGTGGCAGCCAGGCTGCACTATCACCGGGAGGCAGGGGAAGGAATCTGTCTCCAAGCTCATTCTTGTTGGCAGAATCCGGCTCCTTGCATCTGTAGGACTGAGGTCCCCGTTTCTTTGCTGGTGGTCTGCTGGGGCCCCTCTCAGCTCCTAGAGGTCACCCACATTCCTTTCCACGTGGTGTGCTCCAGGCTGGAGTGCAGTAGCATGATCATGGCTCAAAGCAGCCTCAACCTCCCTGGCTCAGGTGATCCTCCCACCTCAGCCTCCTGAGTAGCCAGGACTACAGGTGCATGCCACCACACCCAGCTAATATTTTGTATTTTGGGTAGAGATGGGATTTTGCCATGTTACCCAGGCTAGTCTTGAACTCCTGGGCTCAAGTGACCTACCCCCTCAGTCTCCTAAAGTGCTGAGATCACAGGCGTAAGCCACTGCCCAGCCAGCTCTGCTTTCAGAGGGCTCAGTGAACGGGGGGGCCCACTGGGATTATTTCCCTTTGTATGGTGGACTGCACCATCTAACACCGCGTGTCATGGAGTAAGTCACCAGATCCGCATTCCCAGCATTACACTGGGTACGTACACCAGGGGTGGGGGATCTTGCAGACATCCTGAAATTCTGCTTAATGATGACCAAAGGGCAAGAGAGGTGTTTCTGGGACAGGACATGGAGCCAAGGGGCAGGGGACCAGGTTAGGTGAGCAGGAGACAGAGGCCTGACCCCACCTCTGAGAGGGTCCCACTACATTCCTGCCCTCGGGGACACCCCAACATGTACCTCTAGGAGCAAGCATGGCGCCTGGGCAGACGTGGGCCTCAGGGGAGGGTTCTGGTCTCCAGTCTCCCTGCAGATGGAGCGTCACCATGTTCTGTACTTAAGGGCACAGTAAAGAAGCTGCAGGTCAGAGGAATGTGGCGGCTGGGCCACAGGACGGAGAGGGAGACTGAGTGTCGGCAGACAGGTGGGCTGGGGGACCACCATGTACCACCCCAAGTGACCTACAAAGAGACTTTAATTTGGGGGGATGGAGGAGGGAGGTGTTAGCCCAGCAGTGGGGACAGGAGGGTGGCCTTAGGCACGATGTCTGACTCCTGAGGTATGGGAGTGAGGGGCTGGGCCAGAGGCCAGAGGAGCTGGGCTTGTTGAAGATGGGCTGGGCTCTGTGCCCTGGTGGCTGAGTGTGACACACAGCTGGGGACAGAATTACCCTCCAGCCCCCAGCCTGTGAGCCCATGGTGAGGCTCAGGGCCACAGGGGGCCTGCAGGGCGAGGCCAAGGCAAGGGAGAGGCAGCTGGAGCAGAACTTGGGCAGGCTCGTTCTTGCACACACGAGACACACTTCAGAGCCCCCTGGAAATGCAGAGGGGCCGTGTGCACGGCAGCAGCCTGCACTCATACAAGAGAGGCTAAGCCCATGCACCTCACTTGTACTCTCAGGCTGCTGAGGCTGGGGGACAGTGGGGTTACACTCGCCATTTCATTAGTGTAGGGCAAGGGGGACCCCAGCACCCTACAAGGGACCCCTAATGTTGTCACCACAGAAGGTGATTGCTCATGTGCCAAATAATAAGCCATTTCCTGTGGAGTCAGGCAAAGGCCTGGGCCCTCCAATAAGTTTAGGGTAAACCCTGCACCCTGCACTCAGCGGCAGCCCCGGCCTCAGCAGCCCCAGCAAGGCAGCGCCAGAAGCTGCAGGGACTGAGACACACACACAGAAGACTGGCAGGTGAACTAGAGCTTTTACTGAAAGTGCTCAGAGACCTATAAGTCTCAGCTCCGCAAAGCACCGTGCGGTTATATGTGTACATCATCCTGACAAATGTGTAAGCCTGTCCCCCAGGCTGCAGAGCAGCAAAGGGGCTAGGAAGTGCTGGTGAGCTTCAGGGCAGAGATTCACTTCAGCCTGCATCTGGGGAAGAGGCTCTCGAAACCCTCTTTCTCTGCTTTTCCACCTGCCCGTCCTTGCAACTTCAAGTGGCTAGAGTGTGGAAAGGGCAGTGTTAAGATTCAGAAGGCCCTCCTAATCTCAAGTACCCAGGGACACAAACACTGCAGAAGGCCGCAGGGACCTCTGCCTAGGAAAACCAGAGACCTTTGTTCATGTGTTTATCTCCTGACCTTCTCTCCACTATTATCCTATGACCCTGCCATATCCCCCTCTCCCAGAAACACCCAAGAATCATCAATAAATTCTTCATAAATTAAAAAAAATAAATAAATAAATAAATAAAAGGAAAAGAAGTACAATAAAAAAAAAAAAAAAAAAAAAAAAAAGAAGGCCCTGGCCGGGCGTGGTGGCTCACACCTGTAATCCCAGCACTCTGGGAGGCCGAGGCGGGCAGATCACAAGGTCAGGAGATCAAGACCATCCTGGCTAACACGGTGAAACCCCGTCTCTTCTAAAAATAGAAAAAATTAGCTGGGCATGGTGGTACGCACCTGTAGTCCCAGCTACTCGGGAGGCTGAGGCAGGAGAATCACTTGAACCCAGGAGGCGGAGGTTGCAGTGAGCGAAGATCACGCCACTGCACTCCAGCCCGGGCAACAGAGGGAGACTCCGTCTCAAAAAAAAAAAAAAAAAGATTCCGGGGGTCCAGATTCTCATTCAGTCTGGGCTACTTCGAGCAGTCACTGGACATCCCGGGCCTCAGGCTCTTTCTCACTGGAATTTGAAAGCAGTTAAGATTCTGACATAGTCACCTCCAAGTTGGGCCATGTTCCGGCTGCCAGATGCCCTCAGAGCCCTCTGGGGCCCAGCAATCTCCCAGAGCCATCACCCAAAGGCCACAGCTGCTACAAGAGAAAGGCCTCATGGTGCGGAGAGGACACTCTTCTTGCCAGTGTGGGAGACCCGGCATTCAAAAGAACAGTCCTCCTCAGTTCCTTACCTTGTGTTGGCAAAACTGATTTGTTGCCCAAATCTCATGACTGCGAGAACAAAAATCTGTGCTGATATGCAAACTCTCTCAGTGGAAAGAATGAACCACTCCTCATCCCAGGGAGAAACCTATGTGTTTTGGTTTTTCTCAGCCTGATTTTTCTGCCATATTTGGAGAAAAACTCCTTAAAAAAAAATATATCGGCCGGGCGTGGTGGCTCATGCCCGTAATCCCGCATTTTGGGAGGCTGAGGTGGGTGTATCACTTGAGGTCAGGGGTTCGAGACCAGCCTGACCAACATGTACTTTTAGTAGTCTCTACTAAAAATACAAAAAATTAGCCAGGCATGGTGGCAGGCGCCTGTAATCCCAGCTACTTGGGAGACTGAGGCAGGAGAATTGCTTGAACCCAGGAGGTGGAGGTTGCAGTGAGCTGAGATCGCACCATTGCACTCCATCCAGCTTGGGTGACATAGAGTGAGACTCTGTCTCAAAAAAAAAAAAAAACAAACTCTCAAACATAGTTTATTATATAGGTGAATCCTGGTCCCCGTGATGGACTTATCGGTAGGATTTCTGGTAGTAAGCATAGGTACCAGGGCCTCCAACGTTTTTGGATTTGCAGCAATGGGGGTCAGCTACTGACAGGGTCCAGTCATGCTGGATGAGGATGCCTCTGGTCCTTTTGGAAGCCTCATCCATTTATTTCCGGTAATAGGCCACTAAGGCTTTGGAGATGGACTGAAGGATAGCATAAATCTGGGTCACATGACCACCACCCTTCACACAAACATGGGTGTGCATGTCAGCAATTGCTCCTTGCCCAGAGGCAGAACTAGTTCCAACAGCTTGAATTGTGGCACTCGGCTCCATCATCTCCAGGGGCCACCCATTCACCTTGATGAGGCCACTGCCATGTTTGCAGTGAACTGCACGGACTGCAGCTGGCCCTTGGATGGCATGGCCAAGAGCACAGATAAGAGCTCCTCACTGCACAGCACCGCAAGTGGAAAAGCCACCTCTCTTTTTTTTTTTTTTGAGATGGAGTCTCCTTCTGTTGTCCAGGTTAGAATGCAGTGGTGCAATCTTGGCTCACTGCAACCTCCACCTCGCGGGTTCAAGCAATTCTCCTGCCTCAGCCTCCTGAGTAGCTGGGATTACAGGTGCATGCCACCACACCTGGCTAATTTTTGTAATTTTTAGTAGAGACGGGGTTTTGCGATATTGGCCAGGGTGGTCTTGATCTCAGGTGATCTTCCTGCATCGGCCTCCCAAAGTGCTGGGATTACAGGCATGAGCTACTGTACCTGGCCTTTTTTTTTTTTTTTTTAAGTTGTCTCTAGGGACCTCGTAGATATTTTCCTAGATCAGGCCATGACAGGACCAAGCAGACCACTTAGAGGGGAGGTAAGGCCCCTTTCTGCTGGATGAGGGCATTTCTGAGGAGAGCTAGTGGGTAGGTACCTCAAGGCCCTGGGTTTGCAGGGAATGGATTTATTAACTGAAGAATAAAACACTGGGAGTGGGGGATGGCCCGGTTTCTGAGATAAAAGGAAAATACTTGAACCCTCCATCGATCTGCCATGGGCTCAGGCAGACAGGCAGAAAGTGAAACAGCGGAGAAACCAAAAGTGAAATGGTTCATTCACATTTTATAAAACTTTCCCACCAAACAAACTGCGCTACTCAGAAAACACAAAAGAAAAAAAAAATTAGGACATTTTCGGTGTGGGGCATGACAAGATAAGGAAGCTGCCTGGAAGCTGGGTGCCAACTCCATGAAATTGGGGGAATTAATTCCTGGCCACGTGAGCCTCACCGGGGTGACAGAGATCCCTTCTTTCAGTCCTTTAAGCTCTTTGGAGAAAGTCAAGTGGCCATACATAACGACAGGGTCTGGGTTTCGTTTATAAATAACCCAGAACATCTTGTTGTTTTCAGTTTTCTAGGGCTGGGTTTTCCCAGCACACAGGGCTCTGGGGAGATTTGAAAACCATGGCGCGTCAATAAGAATGCTGCCGGGGGCCAGTTTGGAGCAGCCTCATTCAAACGACTGAACAACTACTTCATTCAGGATCCTCAGCCCTGGGCCCTTCCCTAGATCAACCCAGAAACTGCATCTCCGGGGTGGATCCCTAACAGTGCTGAGTAGGAGGCAAACCCTTTGGCTTCTAAGGCTGACCTGGGAAGTCTGGACTTGGCCCGCCGGAGGCTCCTGGTCACCAATTGGCATGCAGCCTCTGGTGACAGCTCTGCCTAGGAGCCTCAGTATCTTCTTTTGAGAATAACACCAAAAAAAAAAAAAAAAAAAGTGGCAGTAGCTTGTGTGCTTTACTATGATGAAAAGAATCAAATCAAATCAAAGCACTAAGGGGCGTAAGACTGCAGGCAGGGCTGGAGTTGCTTATCTGCTCTCCAATGGTTAGGGAGCAAGAGGGGAGTACAAGGGAACTATCTATTCCTTCGGAAGGGATCTTACAAGCAGTAGGCGAACAAACCTCCCATCGTGTCCTCTCTAGATTCCACCAGACTCAGTTCCCCCAAGATATCCCCCGTTCTCAGATTTGAGTTCCTGCCTCTTCCTCTTAGCCTACCAGCCCAAGTTATTCCCTGATACAGGCCCCTAGCCCTCCAGGCTTCCACATCTCCCAGAAGCGAGAAAGTTGGACCTGAGGATTTCAAAGTCGCAGATTCAATTCGGATCTCTTTAAGAGCCCCCAGGGTCCTGCTACCACATGTTGGTGTCTTGATACTGGTTACATAACAATCAGTCCCCAAAGCTCTGACATCACCCACTGAAGATTCTCACCAGCCTGGACAGCCAAAGGGGTCTGTGTGTGGCCGGGGAGGATGGCGGGGGAGTGAGCCCCATGGAACAGCCAGGAACTGGTAAGGGGAGGTAGGGCACAGATCCCAGTAAATGATGGTAAATGGTGGTGATCCCGAGAGGAAAGCGGAAGTATTTGGGTTTTTAAACTTCCCCCTAAATTCCCACAAGATTTCATTGTTGCCCCCACACTTCCCCTCTTCCCCACACAGGGAATTTCCGATTTCACTTCCCAAAACGCAAGTGGCCAGAGGGCCTCAACTTCCTCCTTATGCCCTCCCTGCCCTGCCCCAGCTGTAGCCTCTGTGGGGAAGCCTTCTCTTCTCCCGCGAGCGTCCGGTGTCACCCACGTCCTCCCTCGCTTGCGTCCCTCTCCCATTCCACCCCGTCGGCCTGAGGGGAGGTCAGGCCTCTCGCTGCCCATTTTTCTTTCCCCAGTCACCACCCCGCCCCGGATTCTCTACTCCCTCAGCTTGCTCTGCTACCACTTTCCCGTCTCTCCCTCTCCCAGAGCAGATAAAAGATGAGGGGGCAAAGACAGTGTGTGTCTGGGAAGCTGGGCTGAGAGGAGGAGGTGCCGCGGCCCGGGGGTACTCCGATGCTTCCGGGGATTCCGAGCCAGCGGGAGGACCGCACGTGGGGAACGGCGGGCGCGGCGCGTAGTCAGGAAACCAGGGTGCCTGACTGGGTGTCTCGTGGAGCCGTCCCGCGGGGGTGTGGGGGGGCCACGGTGCCGGAAGGCGCGCAGGCCCAGAGACTGTCTCCGCCGAACGCCTGCTCCTCGCCTTCCTAACCGCAGCACTTTCGCGAGCCTCCCCACGAGGGGCGGGGCGAAACAGGTGCGGTTGCCACGGCACCCGGACCACAGCCTCGCGAGATTTGGAATCAGCCAATGGGGGGCGGGGGAGGGGAAGACGTGGCGCGAGTCGGAGGGGCGGGGCCGGGAGGGGCTCCTCCCAACCCCTCCCAATTCCGCCCTGCCCCCGCCGCGGCGGCGCTAGCCGCCACTGAGGGACCGACCCTATAAAGGTCGCTCCGCCAGGGGCGCGCCGCACTCGGTAGAGGGCGCTTCGGCAGGGTGGGCTGTGCGCCTGCGCAGTGTGGGTCGCTCCCCATTCCCTGCCCTGGCCGGCCCCGCCTCGGCTCCGCGCCCTCGCCCCGCTCTCAGCCGCCGCTCTGCCCCGCAGCAGCCAGCCCCGTGTCCGGCAGTATGTTCAGCTGGGTCAGCAAGGATGCCCGCCGCAAGAAGGAGCCGGAGCTCTTCCAGACGGTGGCTGAGGGGCTGCGGCAGCTGTACGCGCAGAAGCTGCTGCCCCTGGAGGAGCACTACCGCTTCCACGAGTTCCACTCGCCCGCCCTGGAGGACGCTGACTTCGACAACAAGCCCATGGTGCTCCTCGTGGGGCAGTACAGCACGGGCAAGACCACCTTCATCCGACACCTGATCGAGCAGGACTTCCCGGGGATGCGCATCGGGCCCGAGCCCACCACCGACTCCTTCATCGCCGTCATGCACGGCCCCACTGAGGGCGTGGTGCCGGGTAACGCGCTCGTGGTGGACCCGCGGCGCCCCTTCCGCAAGCTCAACGCCTTTGGCAACGCTTTCCTCAACAGGTACCCACCCATCACTCCAGGGGGCGGGGGGGGCGCGGCCGGAGCACACCCCTTACTCGGAGCCTGACCCGTGGCTGTCGCCCCGCCGTCCTTTGTCTCCGAGGCCCCAGTGAGACCCTCAGTGACCACTCCCTGGTCCAAGGGCCCTGCCCCTTCCCAGAGAAAACCCACCGGGGGTCTAAGAGTGGGCGTTGTCGGCTCCCCCAGCTTCTGTCGTCCCCAGAATCTTCCAGGTTAAACCACCAAGCCCTTCTGCAGATCCCAGCCCCACTCCCCTCAGAACCAGGGCCGCAGTAGGAAGCTGAGCCATTCCTGCGCTCCTTTTCTGGGTCTTCACCTCCTTCCCGCAGGCTGGATGCACCTAATTCACGGAAATCAACCCTCCCCTCCCTGTCTCCTTAAGTGTCAATAGCAAAACACAATGAAACTTTTAGCCATTCCCTTCTCTGGTGCGGTGTGGGTCTGCTCTGCCTCCCCTGGGACGGTGGTTTTGTGTAGGAGGAAGGAGGAGGATCTACTGTGGCTTGCTGACTTTAGGGCAACCTCTTGGAGGCAGGGGACAGTTGAGGTTCGAACACTTCTCCCAATGGCAGCTCTCAAGAGGTCAGTGCTGCCTTGAGGGGTTTCAGGAAGCAGGATGAGGTGGTGGCAGTGGGAGCCCTGCAATGAGATTCTGGCCCTAAGCCCTTCTGTGCACTGAGGGACAGAATCTGAGGTTCCCTCACCCACTTGGACCTCACTTTTCCAGTTAAGTGGCCTCTGCACACGAGGAGAGTGATCTGCAGGACTCTGCCTGTCTCAGTGCTGTGAATGAAACACAGTGCTCCCGTCCCTCAAGGAGTGCAATGCCCGGGCTCACTTTTCTCCAAAGGAACTCGAGACATCCCCGTCCCAACCCCCAGGAGACATACCAAAGTACTTCACAGACCCTGCCCTCCCTGCCACCCCACGTTCACGGACTCCACATGCCTTTCATAATTCTGCACCAGCGAAGAGCCTCTGAAGGAATCTTAGAATCCTGCCTTCCAGGTCCCCGCCCTGCACGGTCGCATTCCTTTCCAGACGTCATCTAGCCGTGCAGGGCAGCTTGCCCTAGAGCCAAGCTGGTGGCCAGGCCTACTCCAGGCACAGAGCTGACCTTCAGCAGGGTCTGTTGCCACTTCCAGGCATTTCAGCCCGCCCTCCTATTTTACGGCTGTTGATGTTTGTCTGTCAAGGCCAGGTTGAGTGCAGCCCTTTGGGCTAAGGGTCCTGAAGAGGTGGAGTCCTCTTGCGCCAACCTTACCTCATTTCAAGATTTGTGCGCCGGTAGAGAAGTGATTAGCTGAAACCATTAGCTGGTGGAAGCCATTCGACCCTGTGGAAAGTTTGGCAGCTGTGCCAGGAAGTCCAAGCGTTAGGTCTCTGCTTCCATGCAAAACTTTGGGAAACCATGGGAAGGATCACTGCCCCTGCTGCCTCTGCTGTCCTGAGCTCTTCACTTTCCTAGTGAGGGCACACCTTTTTTGAAAGGAGAGACATGGCACAGGACCAGTTTTCCGAATTTGGAAGCCTAGAGTTTCAGAGCTGGAAGGATCTTAGACATCATCTCGGAAGCCCCCACCTCACTGGTTCAGGAAACCGAGACTCAGAGGGTCCCGCTGATGTGTGGAAGTCACCCATTAGGTCAGCCAGCACTGACTGCCTGGCTTTTGCACAGCCAGTTACTGCCTTCTGCTGCTTCTACCCGAAAAAGAGCAATTCGAGATTGCTTTGTCCAAGACCGGTGCTTTGATGACATTGGTGCCACAGGATCTGAGAGGTAGCACATGTTTATTTCCTTCTTGCTGCCACCTCATCTCCAGAGGATCCCTGATCACTGATGGCCCTGCCGAAAGGGCCCTATCAGCCCACACTGAGGCCCCGAGCTGTGTCAGGATGTGTAGTGTGGGGAGTGTGCAACAAAGGGGGCTTTTCTCTGCCTGATACAGCCTCTCCCGGCTGAGTCTTGAAGAGACTCATTGAGTCGTGAACTTGACTTGCCGGGCTTTTCCCCCTATGTGGCTGCTCTAAGAATAAAATCAGCTGGAGCAGACCAAGGCAAGGTGCAGTCAGGGTGTCCTAAGAGTGTCTTGCAAAAACTCATTGCATAACTGGGACTGCCACTTGTGCGAGATGAAACCTGTGCGTCCTTGGTGAGATGGAATCAGAGGCATCTTTGCTGCTTCCCCTTTCTTGTTTTCTGCCATATACCCTGGGTTCTGCAGAGCAACTGGTTTCTGGGTCCTATAGATATTAACTCGCTTTCTGGGCTCATTTATGAGGCATTTGTATGTATGTGATTTCCCAGAGCCAATTCTGTTTCCCATCCTTCTATTCTGTAATCATCTCTCCAGCGCCTCCTGTCCCCAGCAGGAAGGCCAGGACTGGCCTGCATGCATTGCTGCTGGCACTGGCGAGAGTGAGGCCCATGTTTTGCTCGCCCTGCAGGTCAGCTGGTCTTGCTCCACTGCCTTGCAGAGCACCCCTTGCCCTGGCCAGCTGCCCTCTGCCTGTGGGCCCCTGGTCACTGGGGGATGGGGCCAAAGGGAGAAGCTGATCGGCTCAGAGTCCTCCCGTCTGTTGGAAAGGCAGCTTCAAGTCTGTGTCCTACAGATAATGGGTCAGTCTTTTCTTTGCTCTCACTACCTTTTTCAGAGAAGTTTTTTGTTTGTTTTTTTGAGACAGAGTCTCGCTCTGTTGCCCAGGCTGGAGTGCAGTGGCGCACAATTTCGGCTCACTGCAACCGCTACCTCCTGGGTTCGAGCAGGTCTCCTGCCTCAGCCTGCCGCGTAGCTGGGACTACAGGCGCGTGCCACCATGCCCAGCTAATTTTTCTATTTTGGGTAGAGATGGAGTTTCACCAAGTTGGCCAGGCTGGTCTTGAACTCCTGACCTCAAGTGATCCTCCCGCCTTGGCCTCCCAAAGTACTAGGATTACAGGCGTGAGCCACCACGCCTGGCCTTTCAGAGAAGTTTTTAAAGGAGTGTTTTCTGCTTCCAGTGAAGAATCCCTGCTCTCAACTGAGACTGCCCCTTGCCTTTCTGGGCTAAGCTTAGTGTGAAACTCAGATGTGCATAGCTGAGCCCTGGCCTGCGAGTCGCCAGCCTCTCCACGGCTTTGTTCTTCCTCAGCCTGCTCTGACTTTCAGAGAATGGCGCGTCTGTGCTTCTCCATCCCACCGTCTACCAGCCTGTGTGGTCCCCAGCTTTTGCCGGCCGTCCATTTCAATTCCCTCCCCCAAGCGGCTGGTTGAAGGGGCAGGGCTGGCCCTAGCAGCAGTAGGAAGC
The DNA here is from genome assembly GCF_028885625.2 of Pongo pygmaeus. Lineage (NCBI taxonomy): Eukaryota > Metazoa > Chordata > Mammalia > Primates > Hominidae > Pongo > Pongo pygmaeus. The sequence goes on from NC_072382.2 coordinate 9,832,392, forward strand.
GGCCAGCTCTCTTCAGTGTGGAGATTTAGCCAAGTGGTGGAAGATTCTAAGATGGGATTTCAGCGTCCCAGTGTGACCTTCTGCTTCCCCTCTGAATTGAATGGTGACCTAGGCTTGCGCAGTTTTCACTAACAAGTCAGCAGCTTGAAAGTTGACCTCTCAAACTCTAGGGGAACAGTGTGTGAGGAAGTGCTGATTTGGGTCAGTTTGAGCCTGCTGGTTGCATTCCCAGTTGAGAAAGTCCATACGATTTGCTGGCCACCGTGGGAAACTAAGACGATAGAAAACCACCTGTCAGTTCCCCGCTTCTGGAGAGGAAGCCAGAGATGGAGCGAAGGAGTACAGAGAGCCCTTTGTTGTGTCCGGAGCAGCGATGACTGTGTCTTGACACCTCTCTTCTGGCTCTTGCTTTCATGTAGGTTCATGTGTGCCCAGCTGCCCAACCCCGTCCTGGACAGCATCAGCATCATCGACACCCCCGGGATCCTGTCTGGAGAGAAGCAGCGGATCAGCAGAGGTAAACAGCTCTGACCACAGCTCGGGCCGCTGGTGTTGTCACACATCCTTCTCTCTAAGATCTGCAACCTGGTTCAGATGCTGCCCTTGAGATTTCTCCTTTTTTTTTTTTTTTTGACGGAGTCTTACTCTGTCACCCAGGCTGGAGTGCAGTGGTGCAATCTCAGCTCACTGCAACCTCTGCCTCCTGGGTTCAAGCGATTCTCCTGCCTCAGCCTCCTGAGTAGCTGGGACTACAGGCATGTGCCACCATGCCCAGCTAATTTTTGTATTTTTCATAGAGATGGGGTTTCACTATATTGGCCAGGCTGGTCACGAACTCCTGACCTCGTGATCTGCCCGCTTTGGCCTCCCAAAGTGCTGGGATTACAGGCATGATCCGCCACACCCGGCTGCCCTCGAGATTTCTTCCAGTCTCAGCCTTTCTAAAAAAAAAATGTGGCTGGGCACGGTGGCTCACGCCTGTAATCCCAGCACTTTGGGAGGCCGAGGCGGGCGGATCACGAGGTCAGGAGATTGAGACCATCCTGGCTAACACAGTGAAACCCCATCTCTACTAAAAAATAGAAAAAATTAGCCGGGCGTGTTGGTGGGCACCTGTAGTCCCAGCTACTCGGGAGGCTGAGGCAGGAGAATAGCGTGAACCCGGGAGGTGGAGCTTGCAGTGAGCCGAGATCGCGCCACTGCACTCCAGTCTGGGCGACAGAGCGAGACTCCGTCTCAAAAAAAGAAAAAAGTGTCTGAGTAAGAACCCATTTTACATCAGCCTCCCATCTCCACAGTGCTCTGTGCACTGAGAGGGCAGGAGCTGCTTCCTTCCTTGGTCCCTGGGCCCAGGCAACGGGAGCAGCCATGGTGAGACCACAGCCAATCTTATGTGGCTGTCATGCTTTTGAACCCCTGGGGCATGCTGGAAACAACAGGATCAGAAGCGGGCCATGCTGTGAGGGTGCAGGAAGCATTGCTGACTCTGAAGAAGCCCCTGGTCCCCAGAGCTTATTAGCTTTAGTCTGTGTTTAAAAGCCTTTGCCCCCCAAAGCCATATACATTCCTTACGAGTCCAGCAGGACTGAGAGAGAGCCAAGCAAAAGGAGAAGCTGGTAGAAATTCATGAAACAGTTAGGGGCTGGTGGAAATTTGCTTACATTTGCTTAGAGGTTGATAGTCAGCAGCCTCACTGGCTAAGGCCTTCATGCTGTGCAGTAGTGCGCCATGCCCATTCCAATTTTGTAAACTCCTGCCTAGATTCTGCCAAGCTCTTTTGAAGATCTGGTTCAGGATGAGCCTGAACTGGGTCCTCCATCTGTCACTGCCTCTTTTTCACAGAAGGGTGGGGCACTTTGGGGCCTGATGCTTTCTGGGAGGAGCTTGAGGGTAGGCTGGTGCCTGGCAGGTGAGGAGTGGAGTCTACGGCTCCAAATGTGAAAATGAAATAAGATCAAACTCAAAGAGGGGTTGAGGACAAGTGAGCAAGTTTGTTGATGATTAACTTGCAGATCCTTCCCGTGTCCCTTACCCTCTGGACTGGCCTTTGCTGGGTGAGCCTTGCAGTCAAAGCCGGCAGCTAGGATTTGGGGTGCACGTGTCTCTCTGCTAGGGCTCTGAGGGCATGGGGACTGTCTTCTTGGAGCTGAGAAACCTTGCTTCTCTTTCCTTCCAGCCTTGCGGGCCTTGCCCGTGTGGGACTGCATCAGAGCATACTGAAATCACTGGCCCTCATCTGCTTTCAGAGCTGCCAGTTAAGCTGTTAGATTCTCCCACCCCTGGTGACAGTGACACACCTAGGAGTTAAGGGAGTAGATTTGGAGACCCCTTCTAAAAAAAAAAAAAAAAAAAAAAAGCGAGGGCTACTATTTTTATTTCTTACTGCTATTGTTGTTCCAACCTAGTTTTAGTAAATGCCGGATAAGCAAAAGCCCTGTCATTTGCCAAAGCAAGGTTAGAAAACCTGAATAAGTTACTTTTTTTTTTTTTTTGAGACAGAGTCTCGCTCTATCGCCCAAGCTGGAGTGCAATGGCATGATCTCGGTTCACTGCAACCTCCTCCTCCCTGGTTCAAGCGATCCGCCTGCCTCAGCCTCCTGAGTAGCTGGGATTACAGGTGCATGCCACCACGCCTGGCTAATTTTTATATTTTTAGTAGATATAGGGTTTCACCATGTTGGCCAGGCTGGTCTTGAACTCCTGACCTCACGTGATCTGCCCGCTTCAGCCTCTCAAAGCATCATCACAGCCTTGAACTCCTGGGCTCAAGTGATCCTTCCCACCTTAGTCTCCCGAGTAGCTGGGCCCACAGGCGCGGGCCATCATGCTCGGCTAGGGTTGTATATCTTGTGTTGCTTGCCTTGGCCCCTAGCCTCTGAGATGCTCCCTCCCCACCTCCCACTCCCTCTGCTTCCTTTCCCTAGTAGGAAAGAGGCAGGCAGAGGTGTCTACACTGTCTGTCTCTGGGACAGGCACCAAAGTGTATGCTCCCTATCAGTGGATCTGCAGACACAGCATGGCGTTTTGATTGGGAGCAAGGGGTGGACGTAGGCGTTGCCTTGTGGTCCCCGCCCTGGAGTTGCCTGTGCAGACAACAGGTTGGAGGGGCAAGCCAGCAGGACACGAGGCTGCTGTCAGTGTGCTGCCCTGCTCTGCCTGTGTGGCCTCCCTCTCCCCTCCAGGTGCAAAGTGTGGCCCCTCTGCATCCCTGAGAGGCCAGGCTCCCCTATATCCACAGAAGGTCATCTACCCATTATGGGCAGGAAGGAGCCGGTGGCTGAAAGAGAAGTACATCACTCTGATTGGAGGAGGGGTTTCCTGCTGTGAAGTAGCAGAAGATCAAACCGATTTTACTAGACCATTTCTTTTCCTCCATAGCCTCAGAGGCCTTGGTTTAGATGTGTTTTACTAAAAGTTACCTGGTTAGGGTTTGAATGATGTTGGTGTTTTATTGTCAGGAGAAAGACCATCGCTCAGTACCTCTTGGAGGTGCTGGGTGTAAACTCCAGGATGAGCCCCTCTAGGTGGACACAGGAGGAGTGGATTTCTGTTTCCTGGAGGCCCCGCCCATCAGTCATGGAAAGGCCCGTGTGGCCTGTCCAGCGGAGGAGGTCGGAGTGGAGCAGTGCATTCCCAGCAGGGCTGGCCGCCTGCTACTGCCTTTGCTGGTGGCGTGGAAAGCAGGTGTTTCCCTCTCAGAAAGATAGGGCCGGCAGAGCACGCACCAGGGCCCCAGCGCGACACGCCTCCCCTGGCCTGCCAGCCCGTTCCCTGGAAACGTGTCCTTGTGGAGGCCGTGGATGGACATTGGGGTTGCTAATTGCATTTACTTCCATTTCCCACCCCGCCTGGCCCCGCCTGGCCCCTCCTGACTTTTTTCCCCTTTCCCCAATGGTTCTAATGTGTGCAGGAAACACAGTCTGGAAAGATAAGGTGGGCTGGTGCAGGCCCAGAGCAGTCAGGATGCAGCCAGGCTCTGTCAGGGACCCCTGAGGACTGCCTCAGGGACGAGAAGGGGGCCGGGTTGGGGTCTCTCGGGCTGCCTTTGCCTGTGTGCTAATCTGAGTGACTTTAAAGATACCATTCTCCTGTGTCAGCAGAGAAAGGTCGCCTCTGGGGGCTGCGTTCATTCTTGAGTGCTGCCTGTGTGACTGATAAGGGCATTCCAAAGGGCAGCTGGGCCCGGCAGGGGTGGTGCCCTTGGCTCCAGGGGCTGCTGACCAGTTGCGTGGTCCCAGCAGTGCCTCATGCCGAGTCATCCCCTGGTGGGGCCTCTGTGGGCAGCCCGGCCAGTTCGTTCCCCACCGTGGTCACTAGGCAACTGTGAACTAAGCGGGAGTTTTTGTGCCTCAATCTCCCCATGAAAGCTGTATCAGCAGGGTAGTGTTGTTTCTACTTGCAGTAGCAGATCAGAGACCTGGCCAGCTTTGTATCTGACTTTCTGCTGGCCACTGCCACGTCAGTGAGTTCCACTGAGTTATCACAGCAGCTGCATCTAGGAGGAAGCTCCTGCCTTTCAGAGGAGGAAGCAGAGGCTTAGGAAAGTTAAGTAACTGGCCTAAGATGACAGGCAGGCCAGCAAGTGTCGGTGCTAGGATTTGAATCCAGGCAGGGGCTGTGCTCCTACTGCGGCGGAGCTGAGAAGGGTGCCTTGGCATGAAGGCTGTGGGCGAAGGAGTGCCAGGAGCTTGGGTCAGACAGATCTTTGCCCCTGTTGGGTCATTACTGTGGAGGCCTTCTCAGCCCTCCTGAGACACACACAGGCCACCCTCTGTTTCTCTCCTGCCCAAGGTTAGACCCCAGTCCTGAAATGGACGTGAGGTCTGGGGCTTTGAACAGCAGTGCTGGTATTGTCTTCCCTGTTCACAGCCGTAAATGACCCCTTGGGGTCTCCAACCATAGATGTCTCCAGCCATAGATGACTCCTTGGGCTATCCAGGGAGCCTGGTGGCCTGGGCTCTTGTTTGCCCTCTGGTGGTCTGCAGGCTCCCTCTAAGCCTGGGAGCTGTCCTGATCCTTAGTGGTTGGATGGGGCCTCCCTGCCCACACTCCCACCTGTGTGTCCTGAGCCCTCTGGCCCAGAGGCGGGCCTGCGCTGTGGGCCGCCCCCACTTCCTGCCGACACCTCCTGAGATGGAGATGCCGCTGCCAGCAGCCCCCCCGAGGCCAGGGTTTCACCAGGGTGCTCCGAAGACCATCAAATGCTCCCAGGGGCAGCCCAAAGGCCATGAGCCAGGCCAGGTGCTGTGTCCCTCTTGGATTCAGCATCCACAGCACAGGTAGATCAGAAGGTTCAAGTCTGACGTCAGTACTTGGGGAGCTGGGTGTCTCTAGGGAGTTGCTGTAGTCCCTGGGAGCTGCATCAGTCCATCAGGAAACACCATAGCCTCTCCGGTTATTGTAGATTACCGGAATTTACATGTTAAGCTCTTGCCCTAGTGCCTGGTGCACAGTTAAGTGTTCAAGTGTCAACTGGTTCATAGTCAAGAGATTGAAAAGCCCAGGGCTTTCCAGCCTGTGATCTGAGTAACATCCTGGGGAGTATCCTCGGGGAAGTGCTGACTCAGCCGGGGTTTCCCATTGGGTTCCAGGCCCTCCTTTGCTCCCAGCTCCAGGCCTCCCGAAACCCTCTGCTTGCCCCACCTGGCTGTGACCCGGCAGGCCAGGATGCCAAGACAGCTTTTGGCCTCAGCCTCTGCTGGGGCGTGCAGGCTCTGCTGCAGAGGAGGCGTACCAGGCGCTGCCCGCGCTCAGCACCTGTTCCCCAGGCTGCGCGCTGGCGGTGGGCTGGGGAGCAGCTGGCCGAGAGCCTGCAAACATTCCGTTTATATTTGGGGGATGAGGCATTCTTCATGCGTTTGAAGTCCTTGCCTACACACCCATCAGAATCTGAGCTTCTTAAGCCCAAAATACAAATCCTGCAAGTAAATAAGAGCAAACATTTACTCCTGCTCGCAGTGTGCCAGGCTCACTCCATCCTCCCACAGCCCTCCGAGCTGGAAACCCACTGTCTTCATGTTACGGACTGAGAAGCTGGGAACCAAGGCTCTGAGAGGCCAGAGACCTGCTGGCTCACACAGCTGGTTGTTGAGTAGAAGGTTCAGGATGGAAATGTGGGCCTGATTCCAGAGTTCCTCTGCCCACTCCCGCCCCTCTTTTGCTGCTTCTGTCTGATTTGCTGGGGTCTACGTTGTGTGTAGTGAAGTCCACCCTCCTCAGGCGCCCTGCTGTACAAAGCATTCCTGGGCTGCCACCACCATGACAGAGAGTCTTCCCATCGCCCGAAAGTTCCCGTGCCCCTCGTAGTCACTCCTGGTCCCAGGCAGCCCACTGACCTTTGTCTCTAACTTTTGCCTTTTCCGGAATGTCACCTAAATGGAATCATACAGGATGAAGCCTTTTGCTTCCACCTTCACTTAGCAGGATGCTTCTGAGCTGCATCTGTGTGTTTGAGAGCCCCCGTGGCCCGCTCCTCTTTGTTGGGGGTCCTTGTCCCATCATAGGGATGCACCATCCGTTGTCATCCATTCACCTGTTGGGGCGCTTGGGTTGTTCCATCCGGGGCAGTTTTGAGTCAAGTTCGTGCTTTGTGTGGGCGTGTGCTGCTGCTGCTCTCAGGTAAATGCTGAGGAACAGAGGCGCCTCTGTGCTCCACTGGAAAATCCTTCCGGAGGAGCTTCAGCCTGAGCAAGCCCAGGAACGAGGCCCAGCACGCGTTGGAAACCTGTGTGATGGAGAGCTAGGGCGAGAAATACTGAAGCCCACGCAGCTTGAATGATAGGAAACAAAAGTCGATTGGAGACAAACCCTCTATTGTTTCGTGTTTTAGAAATCTTTGGAATGTATAAAGCAGCTTTTCCCCCTGCGGCTGGAACTACCTGTGTTTTGGAGGCTGCTGGGGTAGGGCGGGGAGGCCTGAGAACCTCCCTCTTCCCCTTCTGTGCTGGCGGGAAACATGGTCCAGCTGTTCTCACGAAGGCAGATCCTGTAAGGCCAGCAGCTGGAGAGGGGCGCCCCAGAGCCGCAGTGACCTGGGGGAGGCTGGGTGGGACGCGGGTCGCCATGAGAGGCACCTGCATGCACACTACCCTGAGGTGCCACGCCGGGCTCAGCCTGGTTGCCCGGAGCCACTCTGTTCTTTCATCCCACGGCCCCAGGACTTTTCGTTTTCACTTTTTAAAAATTGTGATAAAATACACCTAACATATAATATTTACCATTTTAATCTTTTTTTTGGCGGGGGGCGGAGGTGGAGTTTTACTGTTATTGCCCAGGCTGGAGTACAGTGACACGATCCATCTCAGCTCACTGCAACCTCCGCCTCTGGGTTCAAGCAATTCTCCTGCCTCAGCCTCCCGAGTAGCTGGGATTACAGGCGCCTGCCACCACGCCCAGCTAATTTTTGTATTTTTAGTAGAGACAGGGTTTCACCATGTTGACCAGGCTGGTCTCGAACTCCTGACCTCAGGTGATTCGCCCACCTCGGCCTCCCAACGTGCTGGGATTGCTGGCATGAGCCGCCACGCTCAGCCTTTTTTTTTTTTTCTTTTGAGACAGAGTCTTGCTCTGTTGCCGAGGCCGAAGTGCAGTGGCGTGATCTTGGCTCACTGCAGCCTCTGCCTCCCAAGTTCCAGTGGTTCTCCTGCCTCGGCCTCTTGGGTAGCTGGGATTACAGGCGCACGGCACCATACCTGGCTAATTTTTGTATTTTTAGTGGAGACGGGGTTTCACCATGTTGGTCAGGCTGGTCTCGAACTCCTGACCTCAGGTGATCAGCCCGCCTTGGCCTCCCAAAGCACTGGGATTACAGTGTGAGCCACTGCTCCCGGCCTCATTTTAACCACGTTTTTTGGTCATGGGCTCCAGAAAAGTAGATTTTAACTATTTGTAGGTGTGCACTTCACTGGCATTTAGCACATTCTTCATTGTTCAGCCATCACCACCTTCCAGCTCCAGAGCTCTTCAGTTCCCAAATGGACACTCTTCCTGTTCAACACCAGCTCCCCTCCCAGCTCCCTGCACCCCGCAGCCCCTGCACTCCCCATTCTATATTCCTTTTCTGTGCACTTGATTACTCCTGGTATTTCCTGTAAGTGGAATCCTACTGCCGTATCTGTCCTTTTGTGACAGGATGTTTTAAAAAAACTTAGGTTCAGGGGTACATGTACAGGTTTGTTATACAGGTAAATGGAGTGTGGTGGGGTTTAGTGTTCAGATTATTTCATCACCCAGGTAATAAGCATAGTATCTCACAGGTAGTTTTTCTTTTCTTTTTTTTTGGGGGGGGGTGGACAGGGTCTCACTCTGTCACCCAAGCTGGGAGTGCAGTGGCACAATCACAGCTCAATGTAGCCTCAACCTCCCGGGCCCAAACAATCCTCTTACCTCAGTGTCCCAAGTAGCTGGGAATACAGATGCATGCCACCACACCCAAATTTTTTAAATTTTTGTGGGGGGGGGGTCTCGCTATGTTGCCCAGGCTGGACTCAAGCAGTCCTCCTGCCTCAGCCTCCCGAAGTGCTGCGATTACAAGCGTGAGCCACCATGCCCAGCCTGCTAGGCACTTTTTCTGTCCTCACCCATTCCACCCTCAAGTAGGCCCTGGTGTCTGTTGTTCTCTTCTTTGTTGCCATGTGTACTCAATGTTTCGTACCCACGGGTGAGTGAGAACATGCGGTATTTGGTGTGGAACATGCGGTATTTGGTTTTCTGTTCCAGTGTTAGTTTGCTGAGGATAATGGTCTCCAGCTCCGTCTGTGTTGCTGCAAAGGTCATGATCTTGCTCCTTTTTATGGCTGCATAGTATTCTATGTGGTATATGTACCATGTTTTCTTTATCCAGTCTACTGTTGATGGGTATTTAGGTGGATTCCATCTTTGCTATCATGAATAGTGCTGCAATGGACATACGTGTGCATGTGTCCTTATGGCAGAATGATTTCTCTTCCTTAGGGTTTATGCCCAGTAATGTGATTGCTGAGTCGAATGGTAGTTCTGTTTTAAGTTCTTTCAGAAATTGCCAAGCTGCTTTTCACAGTGGCTGAACTGGTTTACATTCCCACCAGCAGCGTATAAATGTTCCCTTTTCTCTACAACCTCACCAGCATCTGTTATTTTTAGACTTTTTAATAATAGCCATTCTGACTGTTATGAGATGGTGTCTCATTGTGGTTTGATTTGCATTTCTGTAATGATTAGTGATGCTGAGTGTTTTTTCATATGCTTGTTGGCTGCGTGTGTGTCGTCTTTGGAAAAGGTGACAGGCTTATTTCATCACTTAGCATCATGTCTTCCAGGTCCCAGGATTTTCTGAGCCAGAGCTTCCTGGTGGCTTATGATACCTTATCAGAGGGGGCTCTGGCTTTTACTCACTAAAACCACTCCCTCTGCAGGTGGGCCTTTCTCTCCAGCCCACCCGCTTGGGCCATGTTTTCTGTGTCCTTTTGCTAGGTGTCAGCTCTGTCACTCCCACCGGGGCCTGAGCTAGTCAAGCTAACAGCAAGGTCCCTACCTTGGTGGGTTCCAAAGCCTGAAGGCTTTTTGCCTTGGGCAGTGCCGGGGGTGCTGGCAAGCCCTGTTCTGTACTTGTCACCGGCCGTCCAGCTCTGATCCAGAGAGTGGCTCGGTGCTACCGCTGTGCGGTGTAGCCTTTGGCACCTCTCGAAACCCGGTGTCTTTAAGGCTGAGTGAGGTGCCTTTGAGGGCAGTGAGGGCCTGGTGGGCTAAGGAGCACCGGTGGGCCTGGTGGGGCTTGCAGTTACGTGGTCACTGCCTGCGTGGCACAGGCCCGAGTGCTGTGGCCCTTTTTGTCACCTGTGGGTGTGGCTGGCCAGTCACTGTGTTTCCCTCATAGCAAAAGCACATTTTCTGTAATAAACAGGAAATTTTAGTCACCTGCAAAGAAATGGGCTTACCTCTGTTGACTCCAGCTTGAGATGATGGCCAGTAACTGGGTTTCAGGGCAGGTGGGGCCGGGCTTCTGGACCTGGGGCAGGGAGTTTTGGAGTGCTCACTCTTCCTTCTTCCTTCCCCTCCTTTTTCTCTCTTTCCCCAGGGCCCCCGAGCCATCCGGGGGAGGGGGGAGTGGGGCCTTGCTGGGTGGAGTTTGGGAGGGTGACCTCAGCTCCCCAGGCGCCGTCCTGACTCCCAAGCCAAAGCTAACATGGGCTGAGCACAACCCATCAGGGCGCCCTTGTTCCCAAGAACTCGGTTTTGGCATCACAGCCTCCCCAGCTGTGTGAATTCTAGTTTCAGCTTGTGGCGGGCTGAAGACAAATGATTTGACAAGGGGAGAAGTTGGGCCCCCTTTTTGCTGAGCGAGGAGCCTCAGTCCTTGAGTCATCGCCTTTTCAGTACTGACCTGCGTTCCCAGAGCTGGCCATAAAAGGCTGTGGGCTGCAGGCCCCAGGCAGGCCCTGTAGGCTCAGCTAGTGTGGCCTCATCCCCCCGGGGCTGAGGCGGCCTCTCCCTCCCCCTGCTTCCCTCATGTTGCCCTTGGCCTCTCTGGTTTTCTGCCGAGACTTCACTCTTCAGGCATCCTTTCCTGTGGAGCTCAGAGCCAGCTGCAGGGAGTCCGGGTGCCCGGGGCCTTGTACTTTGGAAGCAGGAGCCTGTGGTGGCATGAGGTGCCCTGGCATGATGCCCTTCCACACCTTCTGGGCACAGGGAACCTGGCAGCTCTGCTGTCTCCGACCATCCGCCTGAGCCTCTGGAAGCCTGATTGGGCCTCCCCGCCCAGGCTGGAGGCCAGGACCCCGGCTCCCCTGCACTTGTACCCTGTTAAGAAGCTTGGCCCTCGGGGCTGCTTCTGGTCAGAGTGCCCTATTTCCTGTTGGGCTGGGGCGGGGAACGGCCGCACATCACCTGTGGAGAGGCTGCCGAGGCTGTGTGGCTGAAGCTGTGGATTTGGGATTTTCCTTACATTTTGGTGACTTTGCTCAAGGATGAAAGTCCTTGACCGGTGATGGGTCCAGGCCGCTGGCCCCTTGTTCCCACAGAGCCCTGGCTTCCCCTGCCCTGGCCTGCTGAGGAGGCTGTCCCTGCCGGGTCCTGGGGACAGTGCTCCCTGTGTGGACAGTGTGGACAGTGCTCCCACACACCCTCCTCCCTGCAGCGCTGGCCGAGGAATTGGTATTTAAATTTCACAGATGGAGAAAGTAACTGAGAAGTTAGGAAAAGAACTTCAGGTCACAGAGTCAGTGGCAGGGGGCGGGAGTGGAGTGCAGAGCCATCTTAGTTAGTAGCCCGAGTTCCTTCTGGGAGCGCCAGGTGTGGGGAGGGGCTCCGCGCCCCTGTGGCTTTGGGCTCACAGATGGCGCCAAGCACGCTTGGGCCTGGGGCCGGGGCGGGCGGCAGGAGTGTTTATCCCATGAGCGAGCTTGACTCCGCACACCCCGTGGTGCCATTTATCTTGGCGCACTTGTGCGTAGAGGCAGCCTCTCGGGAGCCTGGGCTGTGGACCTGCCTTTGTCCTGGAGGGCTTTGCAGGGTGGGAGCAGCAGATGCCATCAAGGGGGAGCCCGTGTAGCGGAGGAGTCAGCAGCAGCTCCCACTGAGGGATGGCAGGGCTGCCCTCCCATCACCGCGGGCGACCCTGTCCAGCTGCTGCTTTTCCTTAACGCTTTGTCCTTGGAGCTCCCACCTCGCTGCTGTTTTTCTGCCCCTTCAGTCTGAAGAGCGCCCGTCTCCATCCCCAGCTTGGCAAGAGGGTGGTGAGTGTTTTTCACGGAGATGCCAGGAGCGGGCGGTGGGCTGAGGACGGGTTTGGGCCCAAGCTGTGCGACTCGCAGACTGTTGTGTGCAGGAGTGGCTTCTCCCGCTTATTTCCGGAGCCTGACTGCTCTCTGGGAAGTACTTGGTGCTTCTGAAGAGGGCCGGCCTACATTTGGGTGGCCTGGGACCTGTGGGAAGACTGAACCAGCGACATGGAGGCTTGCCCAGAATCAGGCAGAGAGGATGTGGCCCCTCGGGGGTGGGGCCCAAGCTCCCCAAGGACTCTAGGCCTTTGTTTCCACATGGCCCGCCTGTGGTCTTCCCAGACCGGGAGGGACAGAAGTTTTACTCTAGGGGCAGAGGAAGAGGTGAGGATTTCTTTTGTTTTGTTTTTGAGACACGCAGGCTGGAATGCAGTGGCATGATCACGGCTCACTGCAGCCTCAACCTCCTGGGCTCAGGTTATCCTCCTGCCTTAGTCTCCCAAGTAGCTGGGACTATAGGCCTGCACCACCTTTGTAGAGTCGGGATTTTGCTATGTTGCCCAGGCTGAAGTGGAAATATTTTGAAGAGGCCTAGTTGTCATATAGGATTCAAATTAAACCGCTGTTACAGAGACCCAAAAATCATTGGCTTAAGTCAGATAGCTGATAGTTGATGTGAAAAACAACAGTCTAAGGCCATTCTGAACATGCAGCTTTCATCTCTGAACCCAAGGTGCTTCCTCCAGCTCCTCCCATCACATCAGCGTCCCAGTCCTCAGGAGGGAGAAAACAACAGAGGGCTCGTGCACCTTTTCTTGTTCATTCTGCTGAAGGAGGCTGGGAAATGCAGTCTCAAGCTGGGAGGCCATGAATCCAGCTGAAACTAGATAGTTATATCTGGTTCCTTCCTTTAGGAGGAATTTCAATTAGCAGTCTCTGCCACAAGTGACAGAATTCACTTTAATTGGTGGGCCTTAATTGGGCCATAATGGGTTGGTGGGAAGCAATATAGAATAGAGTTTAAAATCCAGGCGCGGTGGCTCAGGCCTGTCATCCCAGCACTTTGGGAGGCCAAGGCGGGAGAATCTCTGAGCCCAGGAGTTCAGCATAGACAACATAGTGAGACCCCCATCTCTACAAAATAAAAATTTAAAAATTAGCCAGACGTGGTGGCACACGCCTGTAGTCCCAGCTACTGAGGAGTCTAAGGTGGGGGGATGGTTTGAGCCCAGGAGTTCAAGGTTGCAGTGAGCCAAGATTGTGCCACTGCACTCCAGCCTGGGTGACAGAGCAAAACCCTGTCTCTAAAAAAATGAATATAAAATTTTTTTTAAAAGAATATGGAGCTTAAAGCTGGAGTCTGTCCAGTCCAACCACTTTGTTTTGGAGAAGTGTTTAAGACCTAGGAAGGGGAAGTGGTTTGTAGCACTTCCTGGGCTTCTTGTAGAGCAGAGGTCAGCAAACTTTTTCTGTAAGGGCCGGATAGTTAATACTTCCAGCTTTGCAGACCTTATAGTTTCTGTCACAACGACTGAACTCTGCTGTGTTACACAAAAGAAGCCATGGATAATACAAATGAGCATGGCTGTGTTTCAATAAAACTTTATTTATACAAACAGGTGGTGGGCCAGGTTTGATCCCTGAGCTGTAGTTTGCCAGCCCTTGTTGCAGAAAATAAGTGAGATTCCTGCAAAATGGGGAGCCTGGCACATCAGCACTGAACAAGTAGCACCTGCAGTTACTGTTGCAGGCGCCTCTTGTCACTACCGTCCCAGGGCACACAGCTGGCAGGTGGCAACACTGGAGTCTATGTTCTACCCTCTGTGCTATGCTGAGCACAGTGCTGGGTCTCCTTCTCACTCTCGCCCTCGTCCGACCCACCTTAGAGCTTGCACTGTGGGATGACTTTTGCATTAGCACCTGTTTATGCCAAGTGCTGCATGGGTTGGGGAGTGTTATGGTAGGGGCAGGAAAAGGGGAGATAATCCTGCCCTCAGGGTGCTGTGCTGTCTAGATGAACACCTAGGAATTTTTTTTTTTTTTGAGACGGAGTCTCGCTCTGTCATGCAGGCTGGACTGCAGTGGCACGATTTCGGCTCACTGCAACCTCTGCCTCCTGGGTTCAAGCAATTCTCCTGCCTCAGCCTCCTGAGTAGCTAGGACTGCAGGCATGCGCCACCACACCTAGCTTTTTTTTTTTTTTTTTTTGAGATGGAGTCTCGCACTGTTGCCCAGGCTGGAGTGCAGTGGCGCAGTCTCAGCTCGCTACAACCTCTGCTGCCCAGGTTCAAGCAATTCTCCTGCCTCAGCCTCTCGAGTAACTGGGATTACAGGTGCCTACCACCATGCTGGGCTAATTTTTTTATTTTTAGTAGAGACAGGGTTTCACTATGTTGGCCAGGCTCGTCTTGAACTCCTGACCTTGTGATCCACCTGCCTCAGCCTCCCAAAGCGTTGGGATTACAGGTGTGAGCCACTGTGCCTGGCCTTTTCTTTTTTTCTTTTTTTTTTTTTTCACGACAGTTTCGCTCTTCTTGCTCAGGCTAGAGTGCAGTGGCATGGTCTTGGCTCACCACAACCTCCGCCTCCTGGGTTCCAGCGATTCTCCTACCACAGCCTCCTGAGTAGGCTGGGACTACAGGCTCGCCACCATGCCCGGCTAATTTGTGTATCTTTAGTGGAGACGGGGTTTCACTATGTTGGCCAGGCTGGTCTCAAACTCATGACCTCGTGATCCTCCCACCTTGGCCTCCCAAAGTGTTGGGATTACAGGCGTGAGCCACCACGCCCGGCCTATAGGAATTTTAAAAACTATCTCAGGCTGAGAAATACCAGGCCAGGTTGGAGATGAGAGCCATCAGAGCAGCAGGTCCCTTGGCGCTCCTGAGCTCTCCCTTCTCTTCCCCCCAGGCTATGACTTTGCAGCCGTCCTGGAGTGGTTCGCCGAGCGTGTGGACCGCATCATCCTGCTCTTCGATGCCCACAAGCTGGACATCTCCGATGAGTTCTCGGAAGTGATCAAGGCTCTGAAGAACCATGAGGACAAGATACGCGTGGTGCTGAACAAGGCAGACCAGATCGAGACGCAGCAGCTGATGCGGGTGTATGGGGCCCTCATGTGGTCCCTGGGCAAGATCATCAACACCCCCGAGGTGGTCAGGGTCTACATCGGCTCCTTCTGGTCCCACCCGCTCCTCATCCCCGACAACCGCAAGCTCTTCGAGGCCGAGGAGCAGGACCTCTTCAAGGACATCCAGTCTCTGCCCCGAAATGCCGCCCTCAGGAAGCTCAATGACCTGATCAAGCGGGCGCGGCTGGCCAAGGTAGACCCCGGGGTGAGGGGAGCAGCCTATTGCCAGGCAGGGCCGTGGGGCTCTGAGACTGGCACTCAGAGCTCCAGGATTGCCGGAGACCCTTCCCAGCTCACTTCACAGGCAGACCTGCACTGCGCTGTTTCCCTCTATAGAAACCAGTCTTTGGTCAGCACCTGCGTGCAGCCTGCTCTTAACTAAGATTCTCTACCCGGCCTCCCTCTAAACCTGTTCTGTTTGTGGTTTATACCCCATCTACTTTCAAGAAGGGTTTGACTATGCTTACAACACAGAAACAGCACACAGGAAGTTACCCCTGAAGCAAAGGAGGCAGCCTCAGAAATGGGGTGTTGGGGGATAGAGCTCTGAGGCTTGTTGGCTTCCCTCTAGGGTTTTTTGTTTTTGTTTTTGAGGTGGAGTCTCGCTCTGTTGCCCAGGCTGGAGTGCGGTGGCATGATCTCAGCTCATAGCAACCTCCACCTCCCAGGTTCAAATGATTCTCCTACCTCAGCCTCCCGAGTAGCTGGGATCACAGGCACACACCACTATGCCCAGCTAATTTTTGTATTTTTAGTAGAGACAGGGTTTCACCATGTTGGCCAGGCTGGTCTCAAACTCCTGACCTCAGGTGATCTGCCCACCTCAGCCTCCCAGAGTGCTGGGATTACCCCTCTGGGGTTTACTGAGCCTGAAGTGCACTCAGCACAGTGCTGGATGCCGGGGACTGGCGGGGAGTGACACACAGTCCCTGTCCACTCCTCAGCCTTCATGGGGAAAGCAGAGCATGCAAACAAAAAATAAACATCAGTTAATTGTGTCGTCTCGGAGTGAGCACAGGCTGCTGCGGGAGCTGGCGCTAGGGGCTGTCCCAGTGGAGTAGAAGGGCTGGGGGAGGCCTGGCAGGAGCAGAAGCTTAAGCTGCGATAGGAAGCAGCTCATGAGGAGACGGGGTGCCAGCCTGCAGCCTGGGGAGCACTGGGCACGGAAGCCAAGGTCACGCTGAGGCGGTGTCAGTCCAGCAGGCCTTGCAGACCATCCTTACGTCTCCTGGCAGCCCAGGCCCGGTGGCACCTATCAGCAGCCTCTGAATGGCCAAAGGGTTTGGAATCTCAGTGGCTGATCAAGTACTTGAGTGAGAGCTGGCATGGCTGGGGCCAGGAAACGAAGGTTAATGCCACTGGCGGGGCCTTCCAACACAGAATGACAGAACACATGCCCTTGGGGTATCTGACTTTGGATAGCACCCTATCGTGAGCCATCCTAGAGGAGTCACCATGAGTGACAGTCCCGGCTGTGGTTGGGGTTGACCCCGTGGACAGGAGTGTTTGACACAGATTGTCTGAACAGCTGAGAAGTGACCAAGCCCACATTTGTATCTCAGCAGGGCACCTAGCTATTCTTTCAGGCTCTTAGCACAGGGCTCAGTTGTTTAAGAAATAGGCTCCAGCCAGCCATGGTGGCTCGTGCCTGTAATTCCAGCACTTTGGGAGGCCAAGGTGGGTGGGCGCATCACCTGAGGTCAGGAGTTCAAGACCAGCCTGGCCAACATGGTGAAACCCCATCTCTACTAAACAAAAATACAAAAATTAGCTGGGCGTGGTGGTGCGTGCCTGTAATCCCAGCTACTTGGGAGGCTGAGACAGGAGAATCACTTGAATCACTTCAACCCAGGAGGCAGAGGTTGTAGTGAGCTGAGATCACGCCACTGCACTCCAGCCTGGGCAGCAGAGCAAGACTCTGTCTCAAAAAAAATAAATAAATAAATAAAATAGGCTCTAACCAGGCATGGTGGCTCACGCCTGTAATCCCGGCACTTTGGGAGGCCAAAGCAGGAGGATCCCTTAAGGTCAGGAGTTAGAGACTGGATGCTTTTCTAGATATCTCCTTTCTGGAGCCTCCCTGTGAGTGGAGCCAGTTTGAGAGAGGAACCCATACAAAAACCCAGGTGACTGACCCCTGGCCTCAAAGGACAAAGGACATCCTGAGCTGAGGGGTGTGGGTGTGGCCCTAGCTGAGGCTCTCTCCTCGCAGGGCAGAGAGAGCTCCCCTGCTCAGCCACCTTTGAGGACAGACAGGACAAGGGGCAGGCATGAGCCCCTGCCTGGTCGTCTGTGAGACCGTGTGTGACTGCCAGGCCCCAGGCACGCTGAGTCACCGCGCCTGGAAAACTCTGTGGCCTCCAGTGTTGCCTCATACCTGCCACTTCCTTTTCCTGGAGTGAGTGGTGCTCTCTGTAGTGACTCCCACCGGCCTGGGATCTGCCTGCCACAGTGTCCCTGGGGAGACCCTAGATCCAGACCCGCGTGGCACAGGGCTGCCTCCCTCAGGCAGTTCTCAGCCAGGCCCCGCCCAGGGCACACAGGCTCAGGCTGAGTGGGGTGGTGGATGGGCTGGCGCCGGGGAGAAGGGCAGCGAGGCTGGCTGGCTGCAGCCCTCCGTGGCTGGACACGACTTGGCAAGGCCGAGGGATCTGAGGGCTGGGCTGCTCTCGAGGGGTGCCAGGTTCCCAGCTTGCTGCGGGGAAATGAAGGGGGTGCCGCCCTGAACTGGCACATGTCTAAGCAAGGTATTGACGCTTGGATAAAGCTGGCAACCGCCAGGAGAAGCCTTTGTGGGGTTTTTCGAATCCTTTGTCATCCGAGCTGTGATGATGGAGTGGAGCGTGGCACGGGCCCATTGGAGTTCCGTGGGCTCCGTCGGCACTCGGCAGGGATTTGGACATGCAGGCTGGTGGGCCCTGCAGGAAGCCTAATCCCTGCTCTGCTGCGTGGGAGGGGGCAGCTCAGGGGAAGGGGGCTTACAGAGAAACAGAAAGAACATGGGTTGTGGGGCACCTTCAGCAGCCCTGGGTTCCAATCCCAGCTCCTCCATGTGGGAGCCAAGCACCCCAGGCAGCCTTTCCCAGCCTTGCTTAGGGCCGGGTTGGGAGAATCCCACCCCGCAGGGCTGTGGTGAGGGTTGAAGGAGGGTGTGTGATGCGTGGTGAGGGTTGAGCGGAGGGTGTGTGATGCGCGTTGAGGGTTGAGCGGAGGGTGTGTGATGTGCGGTGAGGGTTGAATAGAGGGTGTGTGATGTGCGGTGAGGGTTGAATAGAGGGTGTGTGATGTGCGGTGAGGGTTGAATGGAGGGTCTGTGATGTGCCCAGCGGTGCACAACAAATGGCCTTCTTTGGGTTGACAGACTTGGTTTTACTCTTCCTGAATCATCACAATGATCCGTGCAAGGCCAAGGCTGTTGTCTTCTGTTTCAAGTGCGTTTTCCTGTCCTGTTCTCTGTCCTGCCGCAGTGAACAGCTGTGGCTCTTGCCAGATTGTGTCTGCTCCTAGGCCTGTGGGAGCCGGTGTTGGTAGCAGCCTTGAGCTTGACCCATCCCTCCTGCTTCCCTGTTCCTGAGCGAGCCCCTTTGGAGTATCCTTGGAGTGTCCTTGGAGGCTCTGCTCTCGGGGGCAGCCTGGGCCAAGAAAGCGCCTGATGCCTGCCCCCTGTCCTCACAGGTTCACGCCTACATCATCAGCTCCCTCAAGAAGGAGATGCCCAATGTCTTTGGTAAAGAGAGCAAAAAGAAAGAGCTGGTGAACAACCTGGGAGAGATCTACCAGAAGATTGAGCGCGAGCACCAGATCTCCCCTGGGGACTTCCCGAGCCTCCGCAAGATGCAGGTACGGCTGTCCCGAGGCCCCATGCAGGCTGGTGGCCATCGGGGCAGGAGGAAGGCCCAGGGCACTGGATTTGGAGGGAATCCCATCTCCACGGGGAAGGGCCTCCCTGAACGGAAGCAGCTGGGTTAATCACCAGCACCCCACCCAACTCAGAGTTGACCCAGGCGGTGACACTGCAGAGGGGAATGTGGTGACTCACCCTGCGTGGTGGGGGGAGGGCAGGGCCATGCCAGGCGCTCTGGTGCCCTGTCCATGAATCCTTGCCACAGCCCTGCAAGGAAAGAGCTGGAGTTGCCTCCTGTGTACAGGTTAGAGAGCCAAGGGCCAGACGGGTTTGCCGAGTCACCCCTGCTAGTGTGGGGGAGCAGCACTTTCTGCTTGTGAAGCCCTCACTGGAACCACTTGGCCTGGAGTCTGGGAGGGGCCACCCTTCCCAGCCCTTGTCCTTCCTCCCCCGCCCACAGGAACTCCTGCAGACCCAGGACTTCAGCAAGTTCCAGGCCCTGAAGCCCAAGCTGCTGGACACGGTGGATGACATGCTGGCCAATGACATCGCGCGGCTGATGGTGATGGTGCGGCAGGAGGAGTCCCTGATGCCTTCCCAGGTGGTCAAGGGCGGCGCCTTTGACGGCACCATGAACGGGCCGTTCGGGCACGGCTACGGCGAGGGGGCCGGCGAGGGCATCGATGATGTGGAGTGGGTGGTGGGCAAGGACAAGCCCACCTACGACGAGATCTTCTACACGCTGTCCCCCGTCAATGGCAAGATCACGGGTGCCAACGCCAAGAAGGAGATGGTGAAGTCCAAGCTCCCCAACACCGTGCTAGGGAAGATCTGGAAGCTGGCCGACGTGGACAAGGACGGGCTGCTGGACGACGAGGAGTTCGCGCTGGCCAACCACCTCATCAAGGTCAAGCTGGAGGGCCATGAGCTGCCCGCCGACCTGCCCCCGCACCTGGTGCCGCCCTCCAAGCGCAGGCATGAGTGATGGCGCCCAGCCCCGCACCTGCCATCTGCGCGCCCTGCCGGGAGGCAGAGACAGGGGGAGGGGAAGGCTCACCATTTCTCAAGGTCCATAAAGACTGAGCGGATGTTTCCTCGCCTCTCGAAAAGGAAAACCACCATCTTTCTTTTAAGGCTGTTCCTGGGCCTGGTGGGGGAGGCAGGGGTGAGATGATGGAATTTTGTGCACAAGAACTATGGCTATTTTAATATATAACGTTAGAGGCAGCGTTCTTTGTCGCCGCCTCCCCTGTGTGACAGCCCTGTGTGCACGGCCTCTGCCCCCCGGCCTTTGTTCTGGCTGCAGCTGGACAGTGCAGCGACTGCGACTGTGGGGGAGCCGCGTCGCCCTTTTGGCAGCTGCTAGGCTGGGGCTGCATGGACAGGAACACCAGGCACCCTCCGTTTGCTTCTGAGCTGAGATTGCTTCACGGGGCCGTGGCTTCCTTCCTCACCCAGCTCTGCCTCCCCCGTGCTCTCGGGCGAAGTGGGTTCTTGTGCCTTCCCCTCCCGTGCCCAGGCTCCCCGTGCGCGGGCCCTGCCCTTTCCTCCTGCGCCCCGCCGGCTCCGACGCGCCAGCCCGCTCAGCAGTCACAGAAGCAGGGCCCAGCTGCCTTGGTCTTTTTTTGGGAGTTCAGGGGAGTAGGAGAACGTCTTCCAGAAAAATACATAAGCTAGTTTCTGTTCTGTAAAGTGACATCTTTCATACTTGACCAAATTTCCCAGTAACTTCCCAACCACTGTTCAAAAGCTGTGATTTTTGTCTCCCCTTCCCACCCTCTAGCCAAGGGGCAGCCCTGCCCAGGGGGCATTAGATGTGGGTACCCGGGGAGCACCCCGTTCCTGGACCCCAGCATTGCGTTTCCTGGCTGAGGAAGGGTGGTCAACCCAGCTCCTGCCCCACCCTCTCACTTAACTGGAGCTTTGGGACGCGCCCTCCACAGTGGGAGGTGGGTGGTGGGTGGGGGTGGCAGAGCCTCACGACAGCTTGGTGCTGGTAGGAGGAAGCCCGTGGTTCTGGCTAGGCTCTCATGTCCAGACAGCGGGGACCAGGGGAAAACCCAGCCCCTTCTCCTGTAATCCCCCTTCATTTCCTACCTTCCTTCCTCCTCTGTTTAGCAAAGGAGGGCAGCTCACTTGGATGTCCTTACAATGCTCCTGGCCCCAGGCTGAGCAATAAGAAACCAGAGCCTTGCGGCCCAGTGGCCTGGGCCAGTTCAGGCCGCCTCCCCCTCCTCTGCCTGGGGCCACTGAGCCCAGCCTTCAGGGCCCGGGTGCACTTGCAGGCCAGCGGCCACTGTCCGGGCTGTGATGGCACCGAGGCAGGTGGAGCACCGGGTGCCACACAGCTGGGCTTCCCACCAGGCTTTCCCGCGGGGGTCTCAGGGAGCTTCTCCCCAGCGCTGCTCGGAGTCTGCAGGAACTGGCCTTGTTCTCCCTAGCCCGTCACTCCATACAGTATTAGGTGAGGATGGGTGCGGGCGCTGTCCTTGCCGGGACGTCACTGTTGAAGTTGCAGTGGCTTGTTCACACCTGTGGGAAGAGAAGTGAAGACTTTCTCCTTGCATTAAAAAGTCTGAACTGTGCCAAAGCTTCGGGTGCTTCCTTGTCTTTTCCAGGGGCAGCAGTCCTGGGCTGTCCTGCCCTCGTGTCTGTGGGGGTGATGCCAGCAGGGACAGAGTGGCAAGGCTGCCGGGGCAAGGTGACCAACCCTGCCCAGTCCTGCTCTGCTGGGCAGTAGCTGCCCCCTCCTACTAAGAGGGCCAGGCCTGTAGGGAAAAGGGCTTCCGGGGGTGATGCCCCCTTCCCTGTGCAAGGTGGGAGCTGAGCAGGAGTTCACTTGGAGTGGGGAGGGGGAAAACAGTTGGGAGGATGTTGATAGCTGAGGCCTAGGCTGGCACCCCTCAGCCACAGACGGATGAGTGGGCACCTGCAGGGCCCTTAGCACTGGGTGGCGTCAAGTAGACAAGGGTTTCTGGGCTCTGGAGCCAGACTGGCTCCTTGCTAGCCCTAAGGGCGGTTTAAATACAGGGAAGCCGGGCCTCTGAAGACAAAGCAGATAGCCCATGACAAACATGCAACTAAGGGTGGGGCCAGTCAGGCCCAGGTGATGTCACAGATGGGGGACTGTTTATACCAGCAGAGGGAAGGGTGACCCATTAGTGACCCTTCATAAAAGGGTGCAGACTTGAGGTGCCATGGGTAGAGGCCGCTGCAGCCCCTCTGGTAGAAGGCAGGACAGAAACAAGTTCCTGAGGGTCTCAGGGGCCCAGCTGTGTGCTCCGAGCCTAGCCGGTGTGGTGGCGTCTAGTCCTATGACCAGTACTTGAGGTGCCAGTGGATGCTTCAATTACTGCAGGGCTGGCCGGCCCTTCCTGCGCCACTCAGCCGCCACCTGTGGGCGTTCACCCTGTGCCAGGTGGAGCTGCGCTGTCACGATCTGAGGAAGTTCACGTTCCCCCATTTCACAGAGGGAGAGTCCGAGACTGAGGACTGCCGAAATAACAAAGGTGGTAGAAGCAGATGCAAACCAGGCCGCCCAACTCCAGCGTGCTTTCCATCAGGTTACTAATCCAAAGCACACACTAAAAGGAAAAAACGGTAGATCCCCCCAACCCCACCCTTAGACTGCAGCTGTACTCAGGGCTGAGAGACCCACATTAAAGGTTAAATGCTGTCACTCCAGCCTGGGGTCCTGAGAGCTTGGGGCAGGGGTCACCCAAGAGAAGTGGAACATTTTTGTTCAAGCTGTGAGCACATTAGAGAAGACACAGAACTTAGCAGTGCCCCTGAAGTAGGAACGGAAGTGCTGCCTGGCCACCCGCTCTCCTTCCCTGAGCACTCCACCTGCAGGGCTCTGTGTGGCGACAGAGGGGCTGTGAACCCCCAGGGGCTGCCCCAGGAAGCGCCTGCTGATCTGAGGCTTGAAAGGGGCTGAGGGCGGGTGTCTGCCCCAGAGTTCATAGCCCTGGTTTCGGTTCTGCAGGTTGGGGGTCATCTTTGGCCTGTGACAGGGGTTCAGGGAGGGCCAGAGGTTGTGGTCAGAGATGTGGCCGTCCACCTAGAGGGCTAGTACCGGCCCTGGCCTCCTCCCCAGCTCCATAGCTGGCCAGGACCCTGGGGGAGAAACCCCCTTTTCGGAGGCTGGCCTGGGGCAAAGGAGGGGCATTGCCACCCAGCTCCCAGAGGCCCTGGACTGAGGCCTTCAGGGCAATCTGTCCTGGGTCCCACCCACACAGCACCTCACAGCCCAGGACCCAAGAGGCAAAGGGCCCGCCCACTGCCTCTGGCCATGCACAGCTGTTTTCTATGTTGCAGTTCCTTGTACGATCTCATTCAGAATAAACATTTCTGGTTGGATTTGGCTCACACCTGTAATCCCAGCACTTTAGGAGACCAAGGTTGGGGGTGGGGTGGGGTCCTGTGAGGCTGGGAGTTCAAGACCAGCCTGGGCAACATAGTGAGACCCTCACCTCTACCAAAACAAAAATTAGCCGAGAGTGGTGATGGGTGCCTGTGGGTAGTCCCAGCTGCTCGAGAGGGTGAGGTGGAAGGATCACTTGAGCCTGGGAGTTTGAGGCTGCAGTGAGCTATGATGGCATCACCATACTCCAGCCTGGGCAACACAGTGAGACACTGTCTCAATTTAAAAAAAATTTTTTTAAATAAACATTTCTTCTCCTTAGAAAACAACCACAAATCCAATCAGTGCCCTGTTCTTATCTCAAATGGGTGTTCTAGAAGAATAGCCTGGTAAAAAATAAATAATGGCCGGGCACAGTGGCTCATATCTGTAATCTCAGCAATTCGAGAGGCCGAGGAGAGTGGATCACATAAGGTCAGGAGTTCGAGACCAGCCTGGCCAATATGGTGAAACCCTGTCTCTACTAAAAATACAAAAATTAGCCAGATGTGGTGGCTCTCGCCTATAATCCCAGCTACTTGGGAGGCCAAGGCACAAGAATCGCTTGAACCCAGGAGGCAGAGGGTGCAGTGAGCCAAGATCGCACCATTGCACTGCAGCCTGGGTGACAGAGCAAGACTCCGTCTCAAAAATAAATACATAAAATAAATCAAATGGGCTAGTCATAGGACTTGCCCGGCCATGGCCAGCAAGGTGGTGAGTTGGGAGGTGAGAACACCCAGCCACCACTCTTGTGTTAAAAGCACACCAGGTCTGGCAGCACGTGGAGGACAGCCTTGGGGAGACCGCCCTGAGTTCAAATCCCAGCTCTGCCACTCTAGCCAGATCTCTTCCCCCACTGAGGCCGTTTCCTCAAGCCTTAATTCAGGAACAGACGTGGCCCACAGAGGCAGAGCCCGAGGACACCCACCTTGAGCGGCCTTTGCCAAGCACCCCAAGGAGGTTAGTCGGGTGGGGTGCAGGGAGCAGGGCACCTCACCCAACACCCAGAACAAAACAGGCGGGCCCCACCCTTCCCCGAAGCAGCTCCCAGACTCAGTGGCGCCTGTAGGCCAGAGAGGTGGTGGCCAAGGGGGCTCGGGCCTGGCTTCCTGTGCACCCAGAGGGACTGATAATTGTAAAACCACATGGGGCTGCAGCCGCTGTAGAGCGTGGGAGCCCCTGTGGCTTGTTGGAACAGTGCAGGGAAGGTTTTTGGAAGAAAAACCAGAATGATGAAACCACCATATGTCCACCCATTTGGAGCTTTGGACTTTTCATAGGACACGCCCCTGGTGCCGGGCAGATGGGGTTGGGGAGGGGGCTGCCAGGACTAGCTGGGGGACTGGGGGCTCCGCACCCCCAGCATTTGCATCAGCTCCTTCCCAAAGCCATCCCAACAGACGCACCTTCAAATAAGAGCCAGGCATCTGAGGCTCAATGGCGGGCTTAGGGAGCTCCCCGGCTCCAATCACATTGCCACCCGCGCTCCTTCAGAGAAAGGTTGGGATGGCCATTGGTGGCCATACTGGGAAGCTCATTTGTCCCTCACACCTGAACAGGTGCAGTTCTACATTATACACAAAAAGACAGCGTTCAGAGAGAGAGGAAGAGATTTACCCAAGGCCCCATGCCTGGTCAGCAGTGGGCAGAGCTGCATGACCCAAGGCCAGCCTCTCATGTCCTGACCTCCTGGGTAGGAGCGGGCCACTATGCCACGTGCACGTTTCCAGAGTGGCTAAGGGCAGGGGGTGGCCGCCATTCCTGCCAGCCCTGAAGAACCATCTGGTGGGAGCTGCTTTCCGAGGCCAGGGCTGGAGACTCTCATCCTAGGCCTTCCCCTGGAGGCTGATTCTCAGGACCTTGAGGAAGGGGGCGCCCCAACCCTGGGCTCAGCAGCCCTCCAATGTGGCCAGGATGCCGCAGACCAGGGCAACCTGCCTTGTGTCTGGGTTCCCAGCCACAGAGGGCTATGCCCTTGGGGGCAGACACAGGGTTCCCTGCCACTTCCTCGTCCTGGGTTCTCAGGTCCTCTCCCTGCCCCCTCATACCTGCCCTCTGCAGGGCAAGTCTGGACTCAAGGAAGGAGCTCAAGGCTGGCACCACCTCCCTCCCCAGCTTCCATGCATTAGTCTGTAAAGGAGGGTAATAACTCTCTCCTAGAGTGGCCCTTGTGAAGATAATAGATCTAAAGTCACTTTAAGTTACCAAGAGGCCCCTTACACTTGCAAGCTGTTATCAGGAGTGACTGCTCCCCGCAGAGCTGGGTGAGAGAGCTAGTGATGTCCCTCAGTACCAAGGGGCTTGCGGGATGAGTGAGAGGCTGCGGGGGGGTAGCTGGGCCCTCCTGCACCTGGGGAGTAGTCGAGTAGTCGTGGAGGAGGCATTTGAATGAAGGTACCCTGGAGAGAAGGAAAGGAAAGAGAGTGGCCCGACTGCCTGGACAGGGTGCGACTGAGGCTCTCGGGGGTGTCTCCTGTCAAGACTCACCCATCCCCAGAGCACCCTGTGAGCTGGGCCTTGGGCTGTGCCATGCTCAGGACTCTGTGGGGAGCGGGTCAAGGCTGCTGCGGCGCTAGTGGTCTGGCCCCACAGGATCAGAAAACAGATCTGCTGAGACAACATTGTGCTATGCCCTGGAGCTGCTTCGGGCAGTCAGGGCTGGAGGCCTGGCTGCTTGCTAAGGCTGGAATAAGCTCAGAAAGAGACTGAGCCTTTACGGACTTCCTTCCATTGGAGCTGCAAAGGAATGAGCAGGGGGCCCAACCCTCCCCCTTTATTTTTATTTGTTTTTTTATTTTGGAGACATGGTCTCACTCTGTCACCTAGGCTGGAGTGCAGTGGCACAATCTCAGCTCACTGCAACTTCCGCCTCCCAGGTTCAAGTGATTCTCCTTTCTCAGCCTCCCGAGTAGCTGGGACTGCAGGTGTGTGTCACCATTCCAGGCTAATTTTTGTATTTTTAGTAGAGACAGGGTTTTGCCATGTTGACCAGGCTGGTCTTGAATTCCTGGGCTCAAGTGATCCGCCCACCTGGGCCTCCCGAGTAGCTGGAACTACAGGCTCGCACCACCACACTCAGCTAATTTTTAAGTTTGTTTGTAGAGATGAGGTCTCACTATGTCGCCCAGGCTGATCTTGAACTCCTGGGCTCAAGTGATCCTCCCACCTCAGCCTCCCAAAATGCTGAGATTACAGGCATGAGCCACCATGCCCGGACCCAACCCCCTTTTACAGACAAGGAAATTGAGGCTTGCAAGACAGATGTGACAAAAACTAATAAAGGACCAGAAAGAATCACGTGTGAGAGGCGGGAGGTGCCGAATGCCAGTCCCAGCCCTGCCCCGTGCAGCCCTGGCCTCAGCCCTGAAACTCAGTGTCCACTCAGCTACACTGTGTAGGGATGGACAGATGGCTGGGGATGGACCTTTCTGAGAACTTACCAGAGAGGTTAAGGGACTTGCCTGAAGTCACACAGGGAGTGAGGCAGGGCCCAGAGGCCTCACCAAGGGTGTCCACGAGGGGCAGTGGAGGAGAGGACCATCTTCCCACCCGGGAGCCCTTCCCTATCTCTGGTTCCCTAATGCTGGCTGGAGCGCCTGTCCCTCCTCTGGTCTCTGGCGCCCCCGTGTGGCCTCAGTGAGCAGGCCTCTTCCTACCTCCTGTGGGCTCCACCCCTGCCCCGCCCCCATAAGGGGGGGGGGCTCAGAATCTCTCAGGTGAGACGGATCTGAACTCCTGCCCCTTCTCCCAGGAGACCAGAGGCAATGAAGGGGATCCCCAGAGTTTGGTTTGAATCCTGGCTCCCCATCCCAGCCTGGCTGATTTAGGTAACACACCCAGACTCTGTTTCCCCAAACATTTCTCAGCCCATGGGCCCTGCGTAGCTACCGGGCGGGCCTCTGGGGAGATCACATGGGCGGCAGGGCGAGTCTGAGACCAGCCCCGGGCAACGTAGAGAGACCCCAGCTCTAAAAAAAAAATAAAAATTAACCAGGCGTGGTGGTGCAGGCTTGCAGTCCCAGCTCCTTGGGAGGCTGAGGTGGGAGGATCACTTGAGCCCAGTATGTTGAGGCTGCAGTGAGCTGAGATTACACCACTGCACTCCAGCCTGGGTGACAGAGCAAGACCCTGTCTCAAAAAAAGGCTGGGCATGGTGGCTCATGCCTGTAATCTCAGCACTATGGGAGGCTGAGGTGACCAGCTTGGCCAATATAGCAACATAGTGCAACCCTGTCTCTTTAAAATAAATAAATAAACAAACAAACAAACAATCACATGAGAAACCCTTTGTGGGGAGAAACACCCTGTTTGCTGCAAACATTCATGGAACACCTCCTCCCTCAACCTGATCCTGCCCCCATCTCAGCGAGGTCCCAGTACCAGAGGAGAGGCAAACCCCTAAACAGGTCTTTTAATGAAATAATGTGTTGGCCAGTGGCTACAGCCTGTAATCCCACCACTGTGGGAGGCTGAGGCAGGCAGATCGCTTGAGTCCAGGAGTTTGAGATCAGCCTAGGCAACATGGCGAAACCCCATCTCTACAAAAAATACAACCGTGGCTGGGCGCAGTGACTCACGCGTGTAATCCCAGCACTTTGGGAGGCCAAGGCAGAAGGATCACCTGAAGTTAGGAGTTGGAGATCAGCCTGGCCAACATGGCAAAACCCTATCTCTACTAAAAATACAAAAATTAGCTGGGTGTGGTGGCACATGCCTGTAATCCCAGCTACTTGGGAGGCTGAGGCAGGAGACTCTCTTGAACCTGGGAGGCGGAGGTTGCAGTGAGCCGAGATTGTGCCACTGCACTCTGGCCTGGGTGACAGCATGAGACTCCATCTCAAAAAACAAAACATCAGCCTGGCCTGGTGGTGTGAGTCTGTAGTCTCAGCTATTCGAGAGGCTGAGGTGGGAGGATCACTTGAACCCAGGAGGTTGAGGCTGTGGTGAGCCACAATTGCACCACTGCACTCCAGCCTAGGGGACAGAGTGAGACCCTGTCTCAAAAGAGAAAGAAAGTGTTGTCTAGGCCGGGTGTAGTTGCCCATGTCTGTAATCCCAGAACTCCGGGAGGCCAATGTGGGAGGATTGCCTGAGCCCAGGAGTTCGAGACCAGCCTGGTCAACATAACAATAACCCGTATCTCCAAAAAGTAAAATAAGAATTAGCTGGGTGTAGTGGCATATGCCTGTAATCCCAGCTACTCAAGAGGCTGAGGCAGGAGCCTAAGAGGTCAAGGCTGCAGTGAGTTATGATTGCGCCACTGCACTCCAGCATGGGTGACAGAGAGACCCTGTCTCAAAAAAAAAAAAAAAAAAAAAAAGTGTTGTCTGAAGCCACTGATATGTCCCACCCTTTGATCTCTCCTCATGGCGCCTGGTCCATCCCAGCTGGACACAGCTGGACAGAAACCAGAAATACCACTGGACAGAGCCAGCCCCTCCCCTTCCCAACCTGCTCCAGCCTATCTCAGACCTCTCCTTGCCCTTCACGTTCCAGGTCAGACCTCAGGCCCTGCTCCTACTGAAGCTTAAAACGCCTGTGGTGTTGGTACCAGCCCAGCTCCACCTCCACCCCAGGGTCTAACTTAGGAGCCACCTTGTCCTCAGCCCCTCAATTCCCCTTCCTCCTTCCCAAGCCTCAGTGTGTCCATCTGCCAAATGGGCGTGACCATCCCTACCCTAACTTCCTGTCTCCCACGTCAACTCTAATGATACAATCAAAGTAAGATTCAGAAACTTTTTTTTGGGCGGGGGGGGCGATGGGTGCCAAGCGCGGGCAAACCATAGAGAGAGCGAACTACAATTCCCATCCGGCTCCGGGGCCGCAGGCGTCCCTAGCCCCTCTCCCTTAGCCAAGGGCAAGGCGACTGCGACCCAGGGGGCGAGAGAAGTTGCAGTGCTCCGCGCCTCCTGGGTCAGGGCCCAGCGAGGGCCCAGGTAAGGCTGGGTCTGGGGCCGCGTGGGGACCTGGGGAGTCTTTCCGACCCCGCGGAACCTCACCGCGCCCCTCGCAGAAATCAGTTGCTCTCCCCGGCCCGCCCCCCCCACTTCCTGGCCGGGAGTTGGGCCCGCCCCCGCGCGCCTCCGCCCCCACCTTCATCTCCAGCCGCGGCTCCCATTGGCCGGCGCACACCTGCCCGTCCGTCGGGGGGCGGGGCGCAGCGCCCAGGTGAGGGCGCGCTGGCGCCGGCGGAGGAAGGTGACAGCGGGGAGGGTGGGAGAGTGGGGGGGAGGACGCGCGGACACAGCCTCAGACGGTTGGGCGGACTGACGGCCCGACAGGCGGGCATGCGGGCGGCCAGACTCTAGCCGAGCAGCGAGGCTCCCGCCGCAGCCATGGAGCGGCGGCTGCGCGCGTTGGAGCAGCTGGCGCGGGGCGAGGCCGGCGGCGGCCCGGGGCTCGACGGCCTCCTCGATCTGCTGCTGGCGCTGCACCACGAGCTCAGCAGCGGCCCCCTACGGCGGGAGCGCAGCGTGGCGCAGTTCCTGAGCTGGGGTGAGTGGCGGGGCGGCACGGAGCGGGGGCGGACCTAGGGATATCGCGCCGAGACCCCGCACCCGCAGACTTTCCCGCAGGGACCCGCACCCCCACGGGCTTCCCTCGCAGACTCCCTGCAGTGGCCCTGACGCGTACCACCGGACCCCCGCGGCCCGCACACTCACGTGCACACCTCACCCTCACTCCAATTCTCACACACGCTCCTTCCCTCTCACAGACCCCGACACATGCACACACACACACGAACTTGTGCCCAGGTATTGACCGCAGACGCATGTACCTAGTGCACCGCCTAGAGTCCCGTACAGATGTCCTTGCTCACAGGCCACACCTGACGCAGGACGCACACAGACCCTCATGCATGTCACCCACTGACACACGGGCTCTGTTTCTCCTTCCTCTCGGATGCATTGAGACACACAGCTCACGAAGAGACCCAGGGAGCGCTGCAGACCACCCCGACCGCACTGGCACTGCAAAACACACAGATCTGTAGGTATCGCACACTTGCAGACCTTCCCCCGCACCAACACACACACCCCCAGCTCCCTGCGTACAAGACCATTGCAGCCTGGACTCAGGAACCGATCTCCAACCCTTGGCCTGTGCAGGCTGCTGGCCAAGCTCCTTGGGGGCTGTGGCCCCGGGGCCGGGGAGGGGGGCCTAGCTGGAGATGGGTCTGTACCTTTCCTGGGAGACTCATCTGAGTCATTGGGAGTGGCTGGCCCGGGGTGACCCTGAACCCACTGTGGGCACTGGCGCCAGCTGGAGGGTTCCCTGGTCACACCCTGCCGGGCCATGGGGAAAAGGCACGGGGGCCTGGCCAGGGCGGGGTGAGGCAGGTGTTTGCCCAGTGGGCAACTAGCGTTCCTGGCGCTCCTGAGCTCTGGGAAGGCACAAGGCCTGGGGTAGAGGGGGAGGCTGCCACCCAGATGTGCCAGGGAGTTGTCCCCAGCCCCAACCCTTCCATCCAGGGCGAGGCAGTCAGAGGCCCCTGCCTCTGTGCCTGTCTCCCGGGTATGCCTTCGTGCTATGCGTGTCTGCCTGTTTTGTTGTCACCCCCCCCATGACACCCACACACGTGTGTGTGTTTGCACACACATGTGTGCTCCTCCCTGACTGCCTCCAGCACCTCTGCCTGGGACCCCGGCATGGGGGCCCTCTGTTGACAATCTCCCGAGGTAACTCAAAGGGCTGTGACTCATTCCTCTCCTGCTTGTCTCTACTTGTCCCTGCTCCTGCCCGGAGCCCCCATGCCCTGTGGGAGGACAGAGGATTAGGCGGCCTGTCCAGAGGCCTGGATCCTCCTGCCTGTGGGCCTGGGCTTCGGCCCTCTTCTGGCGGGTGGGTCCCTATGGTGCTGGCTTCACCTCCCACGGGGAGGCCCGGGGCTGCTCCTCCCCAGCTCCACACACAGACCTGGGAAAGAGACAATGAATTTCTGTAATGAGGTTTCCACCCCGCCCCCGCTGCGGGCTTCTGCCTGATAAACCTGTGGAACAGCTCTCTGTCCCACCCACAGACCCGCCCAGCTGGCAGGGAGTTTACCTCCTGGCAGGGGGAAACTGAGGCAGGGCGCCAGACCACAGCTGCCCCTCATCCTGACTGATCACTCCTGCCTCCCTAAGACCCAATTCCTTCCCAAAACCTGTGGCTAATCCAGGCCTGGAAAGTGCCTGGGAGTGGCTGGAGTTGCCTCTCCTGGAGGTATCTTGGATGTGAGGAAAGAGGACGTTCTTGACCAGACAAAAGCCTCGTCCAGACAGGGAGGCAGGGCTGGGAGTGAGAGAGCCGGTCAGGCCTGGAGGCATCCTGAGCACTCACACCTTCAGGGGCTAGTGCTGGCACCAGGGAAAGGCATCTTGGTCCTGTTTGTGAGTCTCGTGGGCACCTCGGCAGACTGGCATCCATGCCTCCAGCCTGAGAGGCCCCACGTGGGAAGCATAGAGCCTGTCCTCCCTGCCCTAGGGGCTGCAGGCCTCACCCCCAACCAGGTACCTCTGTGCCTACAGGGTCCCTGGACCCAGGCCCACAGCTCCTGAATGGGAGAGAAGCCTCTCTGGGGATAAGGAATGTCACCCGTCCAGTTTCCTAAGACAGGCCCTGGCCTGAACCTGTGAGGGGGCCAAGAACTGTGAGGTGGGGGTAGGAATGGTGTCCCCATGGTCCCCAGGGTGACCTGGCCAAGCAGAGTCAGGCCGCAGACTGGGCAGGACTACAAGTCCCATCAGCCCCTGGGATGGAGGCTGCCTAGAGTCTGGGGCCAGGGGTCCAGGGAGGTCCAGGGACCAGGCGGTCAGCTGAGCCCGGCCTCTGACCTCCCGCACTTCCTGATCATGGCCAAAGGAGCACCAGCTCCTGCCAACCCCTTGGCCCGAGGCTGTCCCTGGGGAGGTCATCCCTGCCTGGGCTCACAGGAGTGGCAGCTCCTGGCTTGCCCAAGGTGAGAAGGGGAATGGAGCCCTCCCTACATGCACTCTGAGTCCCGCCCTGTGTCCCCTCAGCCAGCCCCTTCGTATCAAAGGTGAAAGAACTGCGTCTGCAGAGAGATGACTTTGAGATCTTGAAGGTGATCGGCCGAGGAGCCTTTGGGGAGGTGAGCAAAGGGCCTGGGGTAGGTGGGGAGGAGGTGTTCACACCGGGCTGGGCTCACCCCGGTCCTCCCTGTGGCCTTAGGTCGCCGTGGTGAGGCAGAGGGACACTGGGCAGATTTTTGCCATGAAAATGCTGCACAAGTGGGAGATGCTGAAGAGGGCTGAGGTCAGTGTGGAGTCTGGTGGGCCCTCGGGCACCCTACAAATGGGTGTGGGGGAGGTGTATGCTGCCAGGCCTATGGGGCATGGGGGGGGTGGGCAAGGCTGCAGACCAGGCAAAGGGTGCCACCCTCAGCAGCCACTGATTTGTTATCTTTCTCACAATAAACCCTTTATTTAATTTTTTAAATTTGTTTTGTTTTGTTTTGTTCTTTGTTTTATGTTTTTTTGAGACGGAATCTCGCTCTGTCAACTAGGCGGGAGTACAGTGGTGCTGTCTTGGCTCACTGCAACCTCCACCTCCCAGTTCAAGCAATTCTCCTGCCTCAGCCTCCCGAGTAGC
The DNA here is from genome assembly GCF_028885625.2 of Pongo pygmaeus. Taxonomy (NCBI): domain Eukaryota; kingdom Metazoa; phylum Chordata; class Mammalia; order Primates; family Hominidae; genus Pongo; species Pongo pygmaeus. Next base: position 9,865,061 of record NC_072382.2, read on the forward strand.
TGGGATTACAGGCACCTGCCACCACACCCAGCTGATTTTTGTATTTTTAGTAGAGATGAGGTTTTGCTATGTTGGACAGGCTGGTCTCGAACTCCTGACCTCAGATGATCCTTCTGCCTCGGCCTCCCAAAGTGCTGGGATTACAGGTGTGAACCACTGTGCCCAGCCTACAATAAACTCCTTTTTTTAAGACAGAGTCTCACTCTGTCACCCAGGCTGGAGTGCGGTGGCGTGATCTTGGCTCACTGCAACCTCCACCTCCTGGGTTCAAGGGATTCTCATGCCTCAGCCTCCCAAGTAGCTGGGATTACAGGCGTGTACCACGACGCCCAACTAAGTTTCTTGTATTTTTAGTAGAGTTGGGGTTTCACCACATTGGCCAGGCTGGTCTCCAACTCTTGGTCTCAAGTGATCTGCCCGTCTTGGCCTCCCGAAGTGCTGGGATTACAGGCCTAATAAACCGTTTTGAAAACAACCAGAGTCATTCCCATTTTCCATATGGTCATGCTGAGGCCCAGAGCCACGGAGCGTGGGCTTGGGCTCAGTCGCAGCCAGACAGGGGACAGTAGAACTATGACCTCCATCCGAGCTCCCAGACTCACAGAATCTTTCTCCATCCCATGAGCTGGCAAGGGGGCATCCTGGGCTCTGATCCCACCCCACCCCTTACTTCCCCAAACGTGCTGCAGACAGCCTGTTTCCGGGAGGAGCGGGATGTGCTCGTGAAAGGGGACAGCCGTTGGGTGACCACTCTGCACTATGCCTTCCAAGATGAGGAGTACCTGGTGAGGATACGGGGCGGGGCTGGACGGGAGCATCCTAGGGACACAGGAGAGGGCCCTTGGGGCCAGGGGCACTGGGCCCAAAGAGAGACCCCTCTTGGGACCAAGAGACCCCCACTTCCCACCAGTTCCTGGGCTTGGTGCCTCCTGCCTGAGCCCTGGCTGGGAACTGGCCAGCCCAGAGCTGCTGGGAGATGCAGCCCTGCCTTCCCAGAGCCCTGCGGGACCGCGGTGAAGTGGCCAGGTGCACCCTTCCCCTGGGTCTGATTCTTGTCCCCCACCTCCAGTACCTTGTGATGGACTACTATGCCGGTGGGGACCTCCTGACGCTGCTGAGCCGCTTCGAGGACCGTCTCCCGCCCGAGCTGGCCCAGTTCTACCTGGCTGAGATGGTGCTGGCCATCCACTCGCTGCACCAGCTGGGTTATGTCCACAGGTGGGGCCCCAGCCCCGCTGCCCTGCCCAACCCCTGCCAGCTGTGCTGGGGACAGCTGATGTCGGCTGAGCACTCACCATGTGCCAGGCACTTCTCTGGGAGCTCATCCGTGTGCTTCCTTGGAATCATACCAAAGAGCCCTCTGTGGCAGGGGCTGCTGCTGTGTCCGGCCTACAGCTGAGGGGTCAGAGTTTAGCACAGGGAAACACCTGTCTCGAGGTGACTCGGCTCTCAGGTGGCCAAGCCGTGGTCTGCACTGGGGAAGTCTGACTCCTGCGTCCCCCACAGCACACTCTGCCACCTACAAGGGTTGTCCCCACACATCCTTTCTACAATCTAGCCATCTTCCTCCTTCTGGCCTGTGGGACCATCTACATGCACACACGTTGCTAATCACATGAGCACCTACACACAGGAATGTGTGTGAGCTGGTGCTGGCACACACCGTGCACGTGCACCTGGGCGTGTGCCTAAATGGCCACTTACACACAGGTCAAGCCCCTCACTCTCCCTGCCTGCCATCCCCCAGGGATGTCAAGCCAGACAATGTCCTGCTGGACGTGAACGGGCACATTCGCCTGGCTGACTTCGGCTCCTGCCTGCATCTCAACACCAACGGCATGGTAAGGACCCTGCCCCAGAGTGGGAGCAGGGGATACCAGGCGGGCCAGGCTCTCAGGAAAATGGGAGGCCCCAGGCCTAGTGCAGAGGCATCAGGCTCCCTGGGGAAGGTGGGTGAGACCCAGGCCCCAGGTGGGCAGCAGCAGGCCAGCCTGGCAAAGTAGGGGTGACCCGGCCATCGTGAGGGGCCAGCAGCCCCAGCCAAGCCCGAAGCTGTCCTCATGGCTTCACCACCACCACCACCCACAGGTGGATTCATCAGTGGCAGTAGGGACGCCGGACTATATCTCCCCTGAGATCCTGCAGGCCATGGAGGCAGGCAACGGCCACTACGGCCCACAGTGTGACTGGTGGTCGCTTGGAGTCTGCGCCTATGAGCTGCTCTTTGGGGAGACGCCCTTCTATGCTGAGTCCTTGGTGGAAACCTACGGCAAGATCATGAACCACGAGGTCTGGACACCAGGCTCTGGGCTTCCAGAGGGGGCAGTGGGACCCCCGAGTCTGTGTGGTTGGAAATACCTGCAGGTGAGGCTGGGTTCCTGGACACTTGACCCAGCCTGCCCCCTCCCCCCACCCACAGGACCACCTGCAGTTCCCCCCAGACGTGCCTGACGTGCCAGCCAGCGCCCAAGACCTGATCCGCCAGCTGCTGTGTCGCCAGGAAGAGCGGCTAGGCCGTGGTGGACTGGATGACTTCCGGAACCATCCTTTCTTCGAAGGCGTGGACTGGGAGCGGCTGGCGAGCAGCACAGCCCCCTATATTCCTGAGCTGCGGGGACCCATGGACACCTCCAACTTTGACGTGGATGACGACACCCTCAACCATCCAGTGAGTGGCAAAGGCCACTGCAGAAGGGGAGCTGTCCTACCCCCTTGTTGGCTGGGGGAACCCTCCCTCTGAAGTCCCCTGGGGTAGGCTGAGGGTGAGGCCTTCAGACACCAGGGCTTATGATTTATGGACTCCCAGACTGACCCGTTCTAGCCGCCATCCCCTGGCCCAGCCTCTTCCAGCCAAACTGGGGTGGGGGAGCATCTCCCACAGGCTCCCCATGCTCGCCTGCACTGAGGTGGGCTGTGGCGAGGGAAGGCCCTCTGACCACAGGTATCATCCTATTAACTAGAATCCATATAAGGAAGAAAACTCCCAGCAGCTCCTAGGAGACTTGTGGGAGCTGGGGGTCTGTTTGGGTTGGGCCGTGTTACCCCCCCAAGTTCCCACCTGAGCAGGAGGCGGTCGCACCTGGTCCCAGGAGGCTGCTGGGCCTCGGTCCTCGGTCCTCAGCCTGTGGACTCTGACTCTCCTTCCCTCTCCCTCTGCAGGGGACCCTGCCACCGCCCTCCCACGGGGCCTTCTCCGGCCACCACCTGCCATTTGTGGGCTTCACCTACACCTCGGGCAGGTGAGGCTAGTCCTCACACACCTGGTGGGAGGCTCGGGGTTGCCTGACCTGGAGCACACTGGGTGCATAGCCCAATGGGGCCCTGGGAAGGACGGCAGAAGGGCTCCCCAGGGCCTGCATGTGGCAGGTGCTCTAGCCCTCACCCTCGGGCTCCTGGTGAAGCCACACCCAGGTCCCACTGGGCCACATGCCAGCACATGGCTCTCATGGCGCCTTCCACGAAGGGCGAGGATGCACTGCACCTAGAGCCAGAGGTGTAGGGTTCGAAGGCCCCTACTGCTCCCGGGCCTCACTCTGTGGCTCTGTAAAATGGGTGGGATGGACCAGGCGTGGTGGCTCATGGTTGTAATCCCAGCACTTAGGGAGGCCAAGGCGGGTGGATCACCTGAGGTCAGGAGTTCAAGACCAGCCTGGCCAACATAGTGAAACCCCATCTCTACTAAAAATACAAAAATTAGCCGGGCACGGTGGCAGGCGCCTGTAATCCCAGCTACTTGGGAGGCTGAGGCAGCGAGAATCGCTTGAACCCGGGAGACGGAGGTTGCAGTGAGCTGAGATCGCGCCATTGCACTCCAGCCTGGGTGACAGAGCAACTCTGTCTCAAAATGGGTGGGATGATCTCCACCTACTCCCATTCGAGGGGCTGGCCTGAGACCGCAGTGAGGTCCTGGTGCGGGTGTGCTCTGAGGTGGAAGGAAATGGGTCAGATCCCCACTTCTCAGGGCCAGCCGGGCCACTGTCACCACATCCTGTCCTCGACAGCCCTTGGGAGAGGCCTTGTCACCACCATCTTCCCCTGAGGAAACTGAGGCTAAAATACATTGTGTTCGAGGTGATACAGCTTGTAAGGGTCAGGACGAGGGCTTAAACTTGGGCCTGGGGACCCGGAGCCTGTGCCCTGAAGCTGCTGCCCTGGGCTGCCACCCATGGCACCAGTCTGGGGTCTCCCGAGGGCAGGGTCTGTTTTGGCTGTTTCACAATTAATGAGTGATTCGATCCAGGAGGATGGAGGAGACTCTGTGGGGTGAGGTTTCTACCAACACACATGGCCCCTGTCCCCCCACAGTCACAGTCCTGAGAGCAGCTCTGAGGCCTGGGCTGCCCTGGAGCGGAAGCTGCGGTGTCTGGAGCAGGAGAAGGTGGAGCTGAGCAGGAAGCACCAAGGTACTGGGAGCGGCTGGGCCGGGCCTGCGTGTGCTGGCTCTAGGGGCTGCTGCTGCGGGAGTGGACTCACCTGTGGGTACCACCTTCCCTCCAGAGGCCCTGCACGCCCCCACAGACCATCGGGAGCTGGAACAGCTACGGAAGGAAGTGCAGACTCTGCGGGAGAAGCTGTCAGGTATCCCTTCCGCCCACCCCCGCTGGGGCTGAGTCCCACCTGGGCTCGGGCTCGCTGTATGGTCCTGGGGGAGCATTTTACGCTCTCTGAGCCTGCGTGTGGGAAACAGGCCAAGGAGACTTGCTCCTGGGCTGAGAGGCTGGGGCCGCCAGCACTTGAGGTCTCAGTGACTCTTCCCGGCAGAGATGCTGAGGGACAAGGCCTCATTGTCCCAGACGGATGGGCCCCCCACTGGTAGCCCAGGTCAGGACAGTGACCTACGGCAGGAGCTTGACCGGCTTCACCAGGTGAGGGCTGGGTGAGGTGGGTGAGGGCCGGGTGAGGTGGGTGAGGGCCGGGTGAGGTGGGTGAGTTGCCCTGGGCTCCATGGACAGTTCATGCCTGACTCTGGGCCTTGTCCTTCCCCGCTCCCTCACCTGCCTCCTCAGGAGCTGGCCGAGGGTCGGGCAGGGCTGCAGGCTCAGGAGCAGGAGCTCTGCAGGGCCCAGGGGCAGCAGGAGGAGCTGCTTCAGAGGCTGCAGGAGGCCCAGGAGAGAGAGGCGGTCACAGCTAGCCAGACCCAGGCCCTGAGCTCCCAGCTGGAGGAAGCCCGGGCTGCCCAGAGGGAGGTGGGTGACCAGGGTGGGTAGGGACAGCACCTGGGCCCTGCCTCCTGTGTGGCTGGAGGGAGCATGGGGAGCTTGGTGGGAGATGCTGCCCCCCGGTTGTAGCTGGCAGAGGCTAGGCTAGGGGATGGTGGCTGGGACGGGGCAGTCTGGGAGTCCGTGCCTCCTCACGTCCACTGTGGCTGGCAGAGTCGAGTCCATGGCAAGGTGGGCAGAGGGGCTGCCGAGGGCAGAGTTGGCAGTGGCCTGCCTCTGCACCCCTCACAGCTGGAAGCCCAGGTGTCCTCCCTGAGCCGGCAGGTGACACAACTACAGGGACAGTGGGAGCAACGCCTTGAGGAGTCTTCCCAGGCCAAGGTAGTCAAGTCCTACCCCCTTGGCAAAAGGCACTTCCCTACCAGCCTGACCCCACTCAGAGCCTCAGGGCCAGGCCTGTGTCCCGGGTGGGTGGGCCATGGCATCTTGGGTCTCTGCCCTGACCTCCTCCATGTCCCCAAGACCATCCACACAGCCTCTGAGACCAACGGGATGGGACCCCCTGAGGGTGGGCCTCAGGAGGTCCAACTGAGGAAGGAGGTGGCCGCCCTGCGAGAGCAGCTGGAGCAGGCCCACAGCCGCAGGTGAGCCAGGCAGCTGGTGGCAGGGAAGGGCCGGGCCTGGCCTGGGCAGTGAGTCACGGCGTTGGCCTTGGCCTTCTCCTCCCCAGGCCGAGTGGTAAGGAGGAGGCTCTGTGCCAGCTGCAGGAGGAAAATCGGAGGCTGAGCCGGGAGCAGGAGCGGGTGAGCAGGGGGACGGATGGAGGGCACGAGAGACGGACAAGGCAATGGGGAGCCAGTGGGCGGGTGGGCAAGCTGTAGCCAGTGAGCCGGGTGGACATGGACGAGGCTCGGGGTGCTGGGGTACCTACACGGAGACGGCAGTCCCAGGAGTGCTGGGGCCTGGGGCTGACCTTTCCTCTGGCCGGCCCCAGCTAGAAGCAGAGCTGGCCCAGGAGCAGGAGAGCAAGCAGCGGCTGGAGGGTGAGCGGCGGGAGACGGAGAGCAACTGGGAGGCCCAGCTTGCTGACATCCTCAGCTGGTGGGTGCCAGGGATGGGTCGGGGTGGGGAACGTAGGCGAGACTGAGGGCCCAGCCCATGACCCTGAGCCCCTTCCCCATCAGGGTGAATGATGAGAAGGTCTCAAGAGGCTACCTGCAGGCCCTAGCCACCAAGATGGCAGAGGAGCTGGAGTCCTTGAGGAACGTAGGCACCCAGACGCTCCCTTCCCGGCCACTGGTGAGCCCCAGAGATGCCCCCGGGGGCTGGCTTGGGCAAGTCACTGACTTTCCGTGAGCTCAGCATCCCTGCTACTGAAGGTCACTACTGGAGGTGGGGACACTGAGCTCATGGGAGATAGTGACTTCCCTGAGCTCACAGTGGGTCATTGGCTGAGCTGGAGCTTTGAGCCTGGCTGGGTGGCATGGGTAGCAGGATGCTGTGGTAGGAGGGTGTCCCTGAGGCAGCCAGGCCTAGAAAGCATCTTATACGGGTGCTCCATGGCCACCAGGACCACCAGTGGAAGGCGCGGCGACTGCAGAAGATGGAGGCCTCGGCCAGGCTGGAGCTGCAGTCAGCCCTGGAGGCCGAGATCCGTGCCAAGCAGGGCCTGCAGGAGCGGCTGACGCAGGTGCAGGAGGCCCAGCTGCAGGCTGAGCGGTGAGGCTAGGGGCAGGCGCTGGGGGCCAGGGCTCGCACAGAGGCTGGTGGCGAGCCCTTGCTGTTCTCCCCAGCCGTCTGCAGGAGGCCGAGAAGCAGAGCCAGGCCCTGCAACAGGAGCTCGCCGTGCTGCGGGAGGAGCTGCGGGCCCGAGGGCCAGCGGGTGAGTGGCTGCCAACTGCTTGCCCCGGAGCCAGGCTCCCCCACAGCCTCCCGCTTGCCAAGGGGGCTCCACGATGGCCTGGCAGGGTGGTGGAGACAGGAGTCTGTTCCTGGACTCTGCCGCTTACTCCATCATCTGTGACCAGCACTTCTTGAGTGCCTGCTGTGCCCAGCCCTGCCCCACGCCTGTGGTCATTTCCCATTTTACTGAGGTGGGAACTGAGGCCCCTCCTGGCCCCTAGTTCCTCAGACCAGGGACCCCAGGCCAGTGACCCACCCTCTCTTTGCAGACACCAAGCCCTCAAATTCCCTGATTCCCTTCCTGTCCTTCCGGAGCTCAGAGGTAAGGACCAGGCCGAGGGGCTTGTTGGGGAGAAGTCCTGGGAGAGGCACAGGGACCTTGACTTTGCTCCTCTCTCTCCCATCCCCAGAAGGATTCTGCCAAGGACCCTGGCATCTCAGGAGAGGCCACAAGGCATGGAGGGGAGCCAGAGCTGAGGCCGGAGGGCCGACGCAGCCTGCGCATGGGGGTGAGGACAGGTGGGTCCATAGTAGGGGGCCTGGGCCCCGCCCTTGCCTGTCTCACTTGCTCCCTCGCCCTCCTGCAGGCTGTGTTCCCCAGAGCACCCACTGCCAACACAGTCTCTACAGAAGTTCTTCCTGCTAAGGTCAGTGCCCAGAGGGGCAAGCGGGGTGGGGGCACTAAGCAGTTCTGCCAGGCTGAATGGGCACTGTGGGGACACTCCACGTGCCTCGTGGCCAGCAGGCACAATTGGGGTGGAGGTGGTGGCAATGAGCTTGTCTGCCGCCATAGATTGGCTGGGACTCGGAGGTCACTGTTGCCTGGCTCAGCCCCTCATCTTGCCTGACCCCTCCGGGATGGGGCATGGGGCCCTGGGAGGCCTTGGGTAATGGCTATCCCCCTCCCCAGCCCGGCTCACACACGCTGCGCCCCCGGAGCTTCCCATCCCCGACCAAGTGTCTCCGCTGCACCTCGCTGATGCTGGGCCTGGGCCGCCAGGGCCTGGGTTGTGATGGTGAGAGTCCCCACCCCACCGCACACCCACCCACTATGCTCCAGCCATAGTCCCAGGTGTGTGGCCCTGGCACACCCAGGCTGTTTCTCCCATCCCAGGGTCACTGGCACCTGCTGGTCAAATTTCCTACTGCTCAGCTTTGTTCCTTTTCTCACTTGATGAGGAATTGGGGACAGTTCAGGTGCCACTGTGGCTTCAGGGAAGCTGGCTCCGGACATGCCCCAGTCCTGGTTTGGGGCTGTCCCCTCCCAGCCTCACCTCATCCACCTTCTCCACTTTCCCCACAGCCTGCGGCTACTTTTGTCACACAACCTGTGCCCCACAGGCCCCACCCTGCCCCGTGCCCCCTGACCTCCTCCGCACAGCCCTGGGAGTACACCCCGAAACGGGCACAGGCACTGCCTATGAGGGCTTTCTGTCGGTGAGTGGGGGCCGAGGGAGGGGAAGACGGGCATGGGGGGCCGAGGGCCCCTGCAGCCGTCCCATGCTTGCCTTTCCGCCAGGTGCCGCGACCCTCAGGTGTCCGGCGGGGCTGGCAGCGCGTGTTTGCTGCCCTGAGTGACTCACGCCTGCTGCTGTTTGATGCCCCTGACCCGAGGCTCAGCCCGCCCAGCGGGGCCCTCCTGCAGGTCCTGGATCTGAGGTGGGTGCCGGGCAGTGGCATGGGGCAAGGGACTAGTGGTGAGGGGGGCAGTCAGGGACAGGGAGATTTCTGACCTGTTCTGTGAACCTCCCAGGGACCCCCAGTTCTTGGCTACCCCCGTCCTGGCCTCTGATGTCATCCATGCCCAATCCAGGGACCTGCCACGCATCTTTAGGGTGAGTGCCTGGGATGAGATGGAGCAGCCACCATCCACCTCCCCATGCTGTCCCCGCTCTGGCCACTGTCCCCCCACTCCATACTGCCCTCTTGGGCCAGCCCACAACCACAACACGCTTTCCACGTGAACACCTGGCCAGGTCTCACCTCATTTAGGATCTGCTGTGGCTTCCCATCGTCTGCGGGGTGCTCCTGACCTAGCCCTTGAGGCCCCAAGGCTCTGACCCTGCAGGCCTCTCCAGCCCTCTCCCTTGGCACCTCTCTCTGCTCTGGCCACACCTGGCTTTCTCCAGTTCTGAGGGCGCCCTGTGCCTGTGTGCGCCACATTCTCAGTCCTTCATGTCTGTCTTTGCACGGAATTGCCGGCCCTGCACTGGCGCCCAGCCCCTCACCTACCTTGACTACTCCTGGTTAGTTACTCGTCCCTCAGGCTCCAGCAGAAATGTCTGGTCTCCTGGGAAGTCATCCTTCACCTCCTGGCCCGGGTTTGGGGCCCTCTGTGTTCCCACTAGGCCCGTCCTTGCCCCATTATGGCACTGGTCGCATGGCTCTGGAGTTGTCTGTGTGCCTGTCTGGCCTACTCCCTGCTGCTGACAGTGCACGCTAGGCCCCCGGGGCACAGCGGCTGCTGGAGGCAGGAAGGGAGGGAGGACAGATGGCTCTGGCCCACGGCCCTCCAGCTAGGGTCCTTGCCCGCAGGTGACGACCTCCCAGCTGGCAGTGCCGCCCACCACGTGCACTGTGCTGCTGCTGGCGGAGAGCGAGGGGGAGCGGGAACGCTGGCTGCAGGTGCTGGGTGAGCTGCAGCGGCTGCTGCTGGACACGCGGCCAAGACCCCGGCCTGTGTACACACTCAAGGAGGCCTACGACAACGGGCTGCCGCTGCTGCCCCACACGCTCTGCGCTGCCATCCTCGGTGAGCTGGCGGAGGGGACTGGAGGGAGCAGTCCAGGCCTGCGGGAGTGCTGGTGTCTAGGAATAGTCCCAAGGGCCACTGCTACTGCCCATTCCCTGCAGCCACGAGACAGACTGCCTTGCACCACGTATGTGCTCCAGCCTCCTGTGTGCATGGCTGGGCCCCTAGGTAGGGGGCCTGGTTTATCCCCACTCCATTTCGCTGTGCCTCAGTTTCTGCTTTTTCCAAAAGAATCTCAAGCGAGTAGAAGGAACAAAGGCTTTTTTTTTTTTTTTTTGGAGACAGAATCTCGCTCTGTCGCCCAGGCTGGAGCGCAGGAGTGCAATCTCAGCTCACTGCAACCTCCGCCTCCCAGATTCAAGCAATTCTCCTGTCTCAGCCTCCAGAGTAGCTGGGATTACAGGCATGCGCCACCTCGTCTGGCTACTTTTTGTATTTTTAGTAGAGAAGGGGTTTCACCATGTTGGCCAGGCTGGTCTTGAACTCCTGACCTCAGGTGATCCACCCACCTTGGCCTCCCAAAGTGCTGGGATTATAGGCGTGAGCCACCGTGCCCAGCCGGAACAAAGGCTTTAGAAAGAGAGAAACAAGGGTTCAGTCCTGGCTGTCTCACTACAAGCTGGGGGACTGGGGGAGCTGCTGTAGAACCACCCAGAGCCTCATAACATCTCCTGGGTGGAGCTGCCAAGAGCTTCACTTGTGCTCAGCCTTGAACCTGGGGCTCAGCAGGGCTCTTCTGTAACTAAGACTGGGAAAGAGGCATGAAACAGAGCTCCTCGGCGTCTCCCAGCAGCTGAGGCCCTGAGCCAGGCCCCGCTTTCAGGGCGGGAGCCACAGGAGAGGTTGTGCGGGTCCCTGGAGCAGTCGGGAACCAGAGGGGAGGGGATTTATTGAGCAAGGGGCTCTGCTGAACCCTCCCCTGCATCACTTCCTCGCTTCCTCAGAGCTGCTCTGTGAGGAAGTACCATCGTTGTCCCCAGTTTACATAAGGGGAAACCAAGGCTCTGAGAGGTGACGTGACTTACCCGAAATCCCACAGCTCAAGGTGATGGGCCTCACCCCAACCCCTCTGGAAGAGCCTGTCCAGACTGGGAGAGAAGGGTCAGTGAGGCAGGGACAGCGGGATTATTGCCACCCCCACTTCCTCAAGAGAAACAGGCACAGCAGGGCAGGTGGACTGCCCAATCTCCGTGTCATTGAGTGGGACTTCTGACCTCTGACTCTCTGCCTCCCTCTACCAGACCAGGATCGACTTGCGCTTGGCACTGAGGAGGGGCTCTTTGTCATCCATCTGCACAGCAATGGTACCTATCAAGGCTGGGCTAGGGTGGGCGTGGGCAGGGGCAGCCCCAGCGGGCAGAGGAGGATGGGGATGGGTCACTCTTCAACCACCTGCAAGTGACACTCTCCCCTCGCCAACCCTGCAGACATCTTCCAGGTGGGGGAGTGCCGGCGCGTGCAGCAGCTGGCCTTGAGCCCCAGCGCGGGCCTGCTAGTCGTGCTGTGTGGCCGTGGCCCCAGCGTGCGTCTCTTTGCCTTGGCGGAGCTGGAGAACATAGAGGTAGCAGGGGCCAAGATCCCTGAGTCTCGAGGCTGCCAGGCGCTGGCAGCTGGAAGCATCCTGCAGGCCCGCACCCCGGTGCTCTGTGTAGCCGTCAAGCGCCAGGTGCTCTGCTACCAGCTGGGCCCAGGCCCTGGGCCCTGGCAGCGCCGCATCCGTGAGCTGCAGGCACCCGCCACTGTGCAGAGCCTGGGGCTGCTGGGCGACCGGCTATGTGTGGGCGCCGCCGGTGGCTTTGCACTCTACCCGCTGCTCAACGAGGCTGCGCCGTTGGCGCTGGGGGCCGGTTTGGTGCCTGAGGAGCTGCCACCATCCCGCGGGGGCCTGGGTGAGGCACTGGGTGCCGTGGAGCTTAGCCTCAGTGAGTTCCTGCTACTTTTCACCACTGCTGGCATCTACGTGGATGGCGCAGGCCGCAAGTCTCGTGGCCATGAACTGTTGTGGCCAGCAGCGCCCATGGGCTGGGGTAAGGCCTGCAGAGGGCTTGGCAGGGGTGCCAGGCACCTTCAGTGGGTGGGTGAAGACAGGGTCCCGCCTCAACTCATGAGCCTGGCATTGGAGCCCTTTGGTGCCAGTTTGCATCCTCCAGCCCAACACCACCCTGTCCCACTCTCTGTGGCTTGCAGGGGACCTTCCTTTTCCGTGGCTGAGCTCATGCTCCTCTCCTGCCTGAGCCGCTCTCCTTTTGTTTGTACCCAGCAAACTTTTTTTTTTCTTTTGAGACAGGGTCTCCCTCTGTCACCAGGCTGGAGTACAGTGGCACAATCTTGACTCATTGCCACCTCCGCCTCCTGGGGTCAAGTGATCCTCCCACCTCACCCTCTCGAGTAACTGGGGGCACAGGTGTGTGCCATCATGCCTGGCTAATTTTTGTTTTGTTTTGTTTTGTTTGAGACAGAGGAGTCTCACTCTGTCGCCAGGCTGGAGTGCAGTGGTATGATCTCGGCTCACTGCAACCTCCGCTTCCCGGGTTCAGGTGATTCTCCTGCCTCAGCCTCCCTAGTAGCTGGGACTACAGGTGCACGCCACCACACCCAGCTAATTTTTGTATTTTTAGTGGAGACGGGGTTTCACCATGTTGGCCAGGCTGGTCTCGAACTCCTGACCTCGTGATCCGCCTGCCTTGGCCTCCCAAAGTGCTGGGATTACAGGCGTGAGTCACCACGCCCAGCCTAATTTTTGTATTTTTTCGTAGAGATGGGGTTTTGCCATATTGCACAGGCTGGGAGTCTCAAACTCCTGGACTCAAGCAATCCTCCCGCGTGGCCTCCCAAAGTGCTGGGATTACAGGTGTGAGCCACCGGCCCCGGCCTCTACCTGGCAAACTCTTAACTAGGTACCGCCCCAGTGTCAGCTCAGGGCCTGGAGCTGGTGGGCGCTCCAAAGATGACCGCTGCGATTGCTGTGGTCACCATTGCCTTTGTGCTCCCCGCCCTGCCTCCCCATCATTGGTCCTTTCCTTCTCTTTGCCTCATTACTTCTACGTCCAGACCTGTGTCATGGCTCTCATCACCTCCACTTCGTGACTGGCTTGGTGCACTGGGGTCCCACAGAATGGGCCGGGGCTGGTTTCCTCATCCACATCAAGCACCCAGCCCAGGGTGGCACACTCCAGGGGCGATGGGTTTGGAGGAATGAGTGGAAGAGTGAATGAAAGAATGAGGCAGTGGGGCAGTCTGGTGCATGCACAAGTAACTAGCATGATGGGTAAGGGCTGGAAGAGAGGGGCAGAGTGTCCTTTGTGAGCAATGGCTCTTTGGGGTGGGGCCTGCAGGTTGGGTGCCGCATATCACCCAAGCTGCCCAGGGCCAAATCGCAGCTCTCAGGACCAGCTGAGTGACCTGACCTTAACCATCGCATGGCTCCAGGGGTTCCATTCCCTCATCTGGAAATTAGGGGTTATAACAGTAGTACCTGCTCAGAGTTGTTAGAAAATTAAGGGAGGAAAAGCATGTCGTGTTTAGAACTGAGCCAGGCATGTGGTGAGTGGTCCAGGGTTATCTCTGATTTGATGTGGAGGCTGGGCCGGGCGACAGGGAGTCTTCAGAGGAAGGACCTTAGCGTGGGGCGTGGTAGTTACTGTGCTGTGGCAGGGGACAAGGTGTTCCCTGTGGAACAGAGGGGGAAACAGCTCAGAGGTGCCTGGCGTGCCCGCAGGGTACGCGGCCCCCTACCTGACAGTGTTCAGCGAGAACTCCATCGATGTGTTTGACGTGAGGAGGGCAGAATGGGTGCAGACCGTGCCGCTCAAGAAGGTGAGGGTCCGCCAGAGCCCTGGGGTAGCGCCGGGGGTGGAGGCGTGGCCTGACCGCTGTGCTTGCTGCCCCAGGTCCGGCCACTCAATCCAGAGGGCTCACTGTTCCTCTACGGCACCGAGAAGGTCCGCCTGACCTACCTCAGGAACCAGCTGGCAGGTGAGGGAGTGCGCGTGTACGGGTGTGTGCGTTCACCAGTGCGCACGTGTGGCTGTGTGGCCCTGAATGCCAGCTGACGGGGCCCTGGGAACGTGTGAGCACAGCCCGGCTCTCCACTTCTCCCACAGAGAAGGACGAGTTCGACATCCCGGACCTCACCGACAACAGCCGGCGCCAGCTGTTCCGCACCAAGAGCAAGCGCCGCTTCTTTTTCCGCGTGTCGGAGGAGCAGCAGAAGCAGCAGCGCAGGTGCGCGTGCACGACGCAGGGGCTGAGGCTGGGCGGGGCCGCCCCCGCTTGTGGGCGGGTCGAAGGGAGGGTGGAGATTCGCCACCCACTACCTACACCTCCGCCCGCAGGGAGATGCTGAAGGACCCTTTTGTGCGCTCCAAGCTCATCTCGCCGCCTACCAACTTCAACCACCTAGTACACGTGGGCCCTGCCAACGGGCGGCTGGGCGCCAGGGACAAGTCCCGGGTTAGTCCTCTGGAGCCAATCACAAGCCACTCTGGTGAGGCTGAGCCAATCACCGGCCTCTGTGGTGAGCTCTAGCCAATCACGGGCCGCTGTAATTACTCCTAAGGCCTGGGACTCACCCTTCTGCTGCCTGGGTCTTAAGTACAACCAGGCTGGGGGCACAGTGGCGTTCATTTGTCCTGGTCTGTTGTGCCTTGGGCCTCTTGTCCTTGTGCCTGCTGGTCCCAGCCCCTCCGCACTGTCACCCAACAGGCTCCCGAAGAGAAGGGCCGAGTTGCCCGCGGCTCCGGCCCACAGCGGCCCCACAGCTTCTCCGAGGCGTTGCGGCGCCCAGCCTCCATGGGCAGCGAAGGCCTCGGTGGAGACGCAGACCCCAGTAAGGCCAGCCCCGCAGCCTCCTGTGTGCTACCCCCCACCCCAAGTTTCCACCCCCTTTGGATCCCTGAAATCTGATCTTGGTATTTTTGTCCCCTCGTCTGTTGCTGGAGCAGTGAAGAGGAAACCTTGGACATCCCTGTCCAGCGAGTCTGTGTCCTGCCCCCAGGGATCGCTGAGCCCTGCAACCTCCCTAATGCAGGTGAGCGGGTCCGGGAGGCTTGTCCGTCCCCTATTCAAACGTCAGGCAGTTCTGTTTTGTGCTAGGCCTTGCACAGTGACCTAGGCTAGGGAACAAGTTGAGCCCATCCCTGCCCTCGATTCTACGAGATGCAGATTCTTACCTGTCTCACCCCACCAGTGGGCGCCAGCAGGATCCCGGAGGCAGGCCAGCCTAGGTGGGAATCTTGGCTCTGACTGTTCCAGCTGTGTGGCTCTGGGCAAAATGCCCAACCTCCCTGATCTTGTCTCACCTGTAAAATGATGTGGTTTCTGGGAGGCTGCATGAGCTGATGATACCTGCGAAGGGCTCAGCATAGTACCTGGCATGGGGAAGGTGCCACAGAAGGGGAGCTCTTGGGATTCTTTTTTTTTTTTTTTTCCAGACGGAGTCTCACTCTGTCATCCAGACTGGAGTGCAGTGGCACAATCTCGGTCACTGCAACCCTCACCTCCCACATTCGAGCGATTCTCCTACCTCAGCCTCTCTCAAGTAGCTGGTATTACAGGTGTGCATCACCATGCCCAGCTAATTCTTGTATGTTAAGTAGAGATGGGGTTTCATCATGTTGGCCAGGCTGGTCTCGAACTCCTGACCTCAAGTGATCCGCCCACCTTGGTCTCCCAAAGTGTTGGGATTACTGGTGGGAGCCACCACGCCCGGCCACTCTTGGGATTCTTAATAGAGGCCCAGCCCACAGCAGGGAGTTGGGGGGTCAGAGGAGGGAGCAATCCATTCTGAATGAGGACAGGGGAAAACCTAAGAGAAGCCGGGGAGGTTCCCATTCCCCCTGCAGCCACATCTACAGCACACACATCCACCCACTCCCGTCACACCAGGCCACTCGGAGCCCTGGGGCTTGCCATGTTCTTCCACACCTGCAGGCTGTTGCCCCTGCAGTCCCCTGTGTTTTGAATGCCTTTTCTCTATCTTCACCTTAACCAACACCAGACTGCCCTCCAGGTGACCCACCAGGATCATCTTCAAAGGAGCTTTCCTGGCCGCTTGGTCAGGTAGTCATTGCCTCCCTGGGGCTGGTGCCACCTTTGCCACCCCGCTCCCTCCACACCTTCCTTGCAGCTCCTGCTGTGCCATGGGTTTCTTCTGGTGCCTGTTCTCCTCTCTTGACTGTGGGCTCCTTAGTGGTGGGGGTCAGGCTTCATTCTTCTGCCCAGAGTAAAGCATGTGTGTCGACTGAAGGAAGAATGGAGTGAATGAACAAAGGGACTTTGAGGCTGGGCACAGTGGCTCACCCCTGTAATCGCAGCACTTTGGGAGGCTGAGGCAGGCAGATCACTTGAGGTCAAGAGTTCGAGACCAGCCTGGCCAACATGGTGAAACCCTGTCTCTATTAAAAATACAAAAATTAGCTGGGCCTGGTGGCGCATGCCTGTAATCTCAGCTACCTGGTGGGCCGAGGCAGGAGAATCACTTGACCTGGGAGGCGGAGGTTGCAGTGAGCCAAGATCATGCCACTGCACTCCAGCCTGGGTGACAGAGTGAGACTCCGTCTCCAAAAAAAAAAAAAAAAAAATTAACTAGGCGTGGTGGTGCATGCCTGTCATCCAGCTACTTGGGAGGCAGAGGCAGGAGAATCACTTGAACCTGGGAGGCAGAGGTTGCAGTGAGCCAAGATCATGCCATTACTGCACTCCAGGCTAGGCGACAGAGCAAGACTCTGTCTCAGAAAAAAGAAAAAAAAAAGGACTTTGAGTCCATTCAAAGTTAAGTAGGAGCTCTCCAGGTTCTTCCAGTGACCCATTTACCACCTCCACTCCTCACCTCACATCTGGCTTCCTCCAGGGGCCCTGATACAGTGGGTGATGGGTCCTAAGGGGGCCTCCAGGAGCCACTGGCCCTGTGAGGAAAGAGTCCCCCCTGATCCTACCCCTTAACTTCCTTTTCTTTCTCCTGCAGGTCTCAGAACGGCCCCGAAGCCTCCCCCTATCCCCTGAATTGGAGAGCTCTCCTTGATGCCCTCTGTTAGGGCCCACCCCAATCCCAGGGCAGAAGGACATGAGGGAGCGAAGAGCTTGAGGAATGCCATACTCCGGCTGGTCCGGGACATGGAAATTCGGACTCAGGGAGGACCCGGGCTGGGCAATGACTGGGAGACTTGCCTGGGTTCCCAGGACTTGGGGATCCTGACTCCCAGCCCTCATCCTGCCTTACCCCTCTGTTCCCAGCCCCAGCCTTTCTAAGCCATTGGGAATAGAATGGCCCCTTTTGTCCTGGTGTCCAGGGGTGATTGTGCCAAAGCTCTTATTTCCAGTGCCAAGCCCCCAGAGGCTTGTAAGAGTTGGGATGAGGGATGGAGAGGGACTGGGTCTCTGGGAACAGGTTGGAGGTCTTATCTGTGGACTGTCTGACTCGCAGCTGAGGCCAAGATGGGGCATGTCCTGGTCTCTGCTTAGCATCTTGGTGAGAAAAACAGGCGGTGATCCAGAGGAAGGGAAAGTAGAGAAGGAGGGAAAGGATGTAGGCGAAGGAGGTGAGAGACAGGATAGGAGGAAGGAAGTGGAGGAGGAGGTGATAGGAATTGGAAGGAGGTAGAAGCCGTGCAGAGGAAGAAGGGAGAGGGACGAAAGAGGAGCGATGAAGAAGAGGAGGGAGACAAAAAGAGGGATGGCGGAGAGAGGGAGTCTGGAGAACAAAGGGTCCTTTCTCTGGGGAGGGGTGCGGTGGGCGGGGCTGACACTGTCAGCCAATCCTCCCATCGGGGAAGAGAATCCTGGACAGGGACAGGATGGGGAGGGTATTTATAAGGGCTTTTTGGTGGGAGATGGGTACCCAGTGGGGGCCACTGGAGGGTCTCCGGGCACACTCTGGCCCTTCCCAGAAAGGGGGGTCCTTTTTCTCGAAGCTTCAACCAGTTGTGTATTAGGGGAACCTAGGGCGCATTTTACTATTGATGACAGTCATTATATTGTTATTATATTACTATTTTTATTAAACCTCCCCCCACTGAAATGCGGGGGCCAAAATAAGTATTTATCTCCTCAAATGCCACATTCCCAGGAGGGACAGACCCTGATGCTCTGTGAGGCAGCAAGAAACCAATAAAGATGCCGGGCGCAGTGGCTCACGCCTGTAATCCCAGCACTTTGGGAGGCTGAGGCGGGCGGATCACGAGGTCAGGAGATCGAGACCATCCTGGCTAACACAGTGAAACCCCGTCTCTACTAAAAATACAAAAAATTAGCCAGGCGTGGTGACGGGCGCCTGTAGTCCCTGCTACTCGGGAAGCTGAGGCAGGAGAATGGCGTGAACCCGGGAGGCGGAGCTTGCAGTGAGCCGAGATCTCGCCACTGCACTCCAGCCTGGGCGACAGAGTGAGACTCCGTCTCAAAAAAAAAAAAGAAAAGAAACCAATAAAGACAGCTTTGTAAGCTGCTGGCCTCCTTGCCTGGATCTGTCCTCTTGGGGTTCAGAAGGTGGGGGATTAGGAATGGTGGGAACAGTGGGGGTGTCCCAGACAGTTAAAGGCCAGATTGTCTTCCCTGCATTTTCAGGAATCAGGTGACATTCAAATGGGGTAAATGAAGGGACTTTACTAACTAAGGGCAGTTTACAGAAGCATGCACAGTGCTAAGGGAACACACCAATGAATGGCAGTGTCTCAGGGCCCAGGCAGCAGAGAGGAGCTGTTAGGACCCCCAGGCCACCCAGTCAGGAAGAGGCAGTGGTGCTACCCGACAGGAGCTCTAGCTTTTGGTAAAACTTGACCATGGCTGAGCTGAAAGGCAGCCTAGGAAATAAATTCCTCCGCCTCACTCCCTCCCATCTTCTGCCTCCCTTTGTCCAAATTCAACCAGCAGCCAGAGGCTCCAAGATTTCAGTGAACTGGCTGGGCACGGTGGCTCAAGCCTGTAATCCCAGCACTTTGGAAGGCCAAAGCGGGCGGATTGCGCCACTGCACTCCAGCCTGAGCGACAGAGCAAGACTCCGTCTCAAAAAAAAGAAAAAAAAAAGTCCTGGCTTGGTGGCTCACGCCTGTAATCCCAGTTCTTTGGGAGGCCTAGGCAGGTGGATCACCTGAGGTCGGGAGTTCGAGACCAGCCTGGCCAACATGGTGACACCCCATCTCTACTAAAAATACAAAAATTAGCCGGGCATCGTGGCGAGCACCTGTAATCCCAGCTACTTGGGAGGCTGAGGCAAGAGAATCACTTGAACCCAGGAGGCAGAGGTTGCAGTGAGCCGAGATCATGCCATTGCACTCCAGCCTGGGCAACAAGAGTGAAACTCTGTCTCAAAAAAGAAAAAAAAAAAAAAACTCAGTAACTGTAGGTTGTAGTGGGCAGTCTTGGCACAGAGCAGGGTGGAGAAGGGGGAAGTGGATCCAAAGGGCACACCATGGGTATCCAGTGCCCTGCTGCCCACCCAGGTGAGGCTGATGAAGAGGGAGCAGGGGAAGGTCTGGGAGGGGTTTCACTTATTCTTGGCTGGGGTGTCCAAGACTTAGCAGGACCCAGGCCTCAAGGCTGGGCTGAATGGGGAAGGAGGGGAAGGAGTGTGCCCTAGGGTCAGGGCACGCCTGGGGCAGCCGATGGCTATGCTCTGAGGCTTATGGCAGGCCCTAAAGCTAGGGGAAAGTACTGAAAAGAGACTGGGGGCCACTACGTGGTTGGGAATGGGGATTGGAGGGTGTCTGGAATCCTAGGGCCTGGTTAGGGGCCCAGGCATGAGAGTCAGGCAGCCTGGATTCTGGTCTAGCTATGCAGCCACAGGCAAGTTACCTGGCCTCAGTTTCCGCATCTATAAATGGGAATCATAAAACCTATCTCAGGGCTGGCACGGTGGCTCACGCCTATAATCCCAGCACTTTGGGAGGCTGAGGTGGGCGGATGAGTTCAAGACTAGCCTGGCCAACATGGTGAAACCCCATCTCTACTAAAAATACAAAAATTAGCCGGATGTGGTGGCGTGCACCTGTAATCCCAGCTACTCAGGAGGCTGAGGCAGGAGAATGGCTTAAACCCAGGAGGCAGAGGTTGTGGTGAGCTGAGATCATGCCACTGCACTCCAGCCTGGGTGGTAGAGCAAGACTCTGTCTCAAAATAAAATAAAATAAAACTTATCACAGGCTGGGCGAAGTGGCTCACACCTATAATCTTAGCACTTTGGGAGGCTGAGGTGGGAGGATCTCTTGAGGCCAGGAGTTTGAGGCTGCAGTGAGCTATGTTTGCACCACTGCACTCCAGCCTGGGCAACAGAGAAAGACCCTGCCTCAAACAAACAAACAACAAACAACAAAACAAAACAAAAAAACTATCTCATGGGAGGTTCTGGTGAGACTGGTGAGATCATGGTGGAAAATGCCTTCGGCCCACTCAGGAAATATTCTTCGGCCTACTGAGATGCAGAGACTCAAAGAGAGAGCCCTGTGCAGAGATACTCAGGCCTGTGGCAAGCTGAGACCTGGAGCCATCCCTCACTAAACTGGAGAAATGGCTGCTTCCCAGTGCCCAGCAATAATTCAGCCAAAAGACTTTCAGATTTACAAATTTTTACACTTCTAAATAATTAATTTTCTCCCAATATTTTATGTTAAATTTCTTTCTTTCTTTTTCTTTTTTTTTTTTTTTGAGACAGAGTCTCACTCTGTTGCCCAGGCTGGAGTGCAGTGGCGTGATCTCGGCTCACTGCAGGCTCCACCTCCTGGGTTCATGCCATTCTACTGCCTCAGCCTCCCAAGTAGCTGGGACTACAGGCACCTGCCACCGCGCCTGGCTATTTTTTTGTATTTTTAGTAGAGATGGGGTTTCACCGTGTTAGCCAGAATGGTCTTGATCTCCAGACCTTATGATCTGCCCGCCTCGGCCTCCCAAAGTGCTGGGATTACAGGCGTGAGCCACCGTGCCCAGCCTATGTTAAATTTCAAACCTGCAGAAAGATGGAAAGAATATGAACTCTGGCCAGGCACTGGCTCACGCCTGTAATTCCAGCACTTTGGGAGGCTGAGGCAGGCAGATCACCTGAGGTTGGGAGTTCAACATCGGCCTGGCCAACATTTTGAAACCTCATCTCTGCTAAAAATACAAAAATTAGCTGAGCATGGTGGTGCGCACCTGTAATCCCAGCTACTCAGGAAGCTGAGGCAGGATAATCACTTGAACCAGGGAGGTGGAGGCTGCAGTGAGCTGAGATCGTGCCACTGCACTCCAGCCTGGGCGACAGAGCAAGACTCCGTCTCTAAATAAATAAATAAAAATTTAAAAAGGCGGGACGTGGTGGCTCACACCTGTAATCCTAGCACTTTGGGAGGCTGAGATGGGTGGATCACCTGAGGTCAGGAGTTCAAGACTAGCCTAGCCAGCATGGTGAAACCCTGTCTCCACTAAAAATACAAAAAAAAAAAAAAAAAAAAAAAAATTAGCCAGGGGTGGTGGCGGGCGCCTGTAATCCCACCTACTTGGGAGGCTGAGACAGGGGAATCACTTGAACCTGGGAGGCGGAGGTTGCAGTGAGCTGAAATCTCGCTACTGCACTGCAGCCTGGGCAACAGAGTGAGACTCCATCTTAAAAAAAAAAAAAAAAAAAAAAGGCCAGGTGCGGTGGCTCATGCCTGTAATCCCAGCACTTTGGGAGGCCGAGGTGGGCAAATCACGAGGTCAGGAGATCGAGACCATCCTGGCTAACATGGTGAAACCCCGTCTCTACTAAAAATACAAAAAATTAGCCGGGTGTGGTGGCAGGCGCCTGTAGTCCCAGCTACTAGGGAGGCTGA
The DNA here is from genome assembly GCF_028885625.2 of Pongo pygmaeus. Lineage (NCBI taxonomy): Eukaryota > Metazoa > Chordata > Mammalia > Primates > Hominidae > Pongo > Pongo pygmaeus. The sequence continues at coordinate 9,886,651 of NC_072382.2, forward strand.
GGCAGGAGAATGGCGTGAACCCGGGAGGTGGAGCTTGCAGTGAGCCGAGATCACGCCACTGCACTCCAGCCTGGGCGACAGAGTGAGACTCCGTCTCAAAAAAAAAAAAAAAAAAAAAAGAACTCCATATACTCTTCCCCTAGATCCACCAATAAACATTTTGCTGCTTCTGCTTCCTAGCTATATAGCATGTATTTTGCTAAACCATTGAAAGTAAGTTGCAGACATCTTGAACCTCACATCTAAATATTTCAGCAATTATGTCTTAAGAATAAGAAGCCAGGCCTGGTACAGTGACTCACACCTGTAATCAAAACACTTTGAGAGGCTGAGGCGGGAGGATTGCTTGAGCCCAGAGTTCGAGACCAGCCTAGGCAATATAGCGAGACTCTGTCTCTACAAAAAAATAAAAAATTGGCCACGACAATTAATTTATGTTGTTTAAGTCACCTACTTTGTGGTATAGTTGTGTCAAAAATGTTATTTGGCAGGGTACCGTAGCTCACGCCTGTAATCTCAGCACTTTGGGAGGCCAAGGTGGGAGGATCACTTAAGGCCAGGAATTTGAGACCAGCCTGCACAACATGGCATGACCTTGTTGCCTAACATGGCCCTGTCACCCAGGCTGGAGTGCAGTGGTGCAATCATAGTTCATTGTAGTCTTGAATTACTGGGCTCAAGTGATCCTCCTGCCTCAGCCTCCCAACTAGCTGGGATTACAGGCCCATGCCTGGTGGTTTTTTTTTTTTTTTTTTTTTTTTTTTGGAGAGACAAGGTCTTATTATGTTGCCCAGGTTGATCTTGAACTCCTGACCTCAAGTGACTCTCCAGCCTTGGCCTCCCAAAAGTGCTGGGACTGCAGGGGTGGGCCACTGCACCTGATCTAGATTAAACTTTGTTTTTATTTATTTATTTTTCCATTGCCCCCTAGGTTAAACTTTTTAAGTCAAGAATATTACCTAGCTGGGCGCGGTGGCTCACGCCTGTAATCCCAGCACTTTGGGAGGCTAAGGCGGGCAGATCACAAGGTCAGGAAATTGAGACCATCCTGGCCAACATGGTGAAACCCAATCTCTATTAAAAATACAAAAATTAGCTGGGCATGGTGGCGTGTGCCTGTAGTCCCAGCTACTCGGGAGGCTGAGGCAGGAGAATCGCTTGAACCCAGGAGGCGGAGCTTGCAGTGAGCCGAGATCGTGCCATTTCACTCCAGCCTGGCGAACAGAGTGAGACTCCATCTCAAAAACAAAAAAACAAAAACAAAAAAAAACAGAATATACCTAGCTGGTGTTATTTTAAATTAATTTTAATTACAACAATACACAAAATTTTTTGGAAAAGAAATTAGGGGCTGAATTCCCCTTTGACTCCCTCCCTTCCACCCATGAGATTACTTTCTCTTAGCTTGTTCCATGCTTACCCGTATTGGCGATGTCCAGAGGGACCGCCCTCCCAGGGCCTCCTTGTCTTTAGCAGTGGAAATCCCACTGGAGCTTCAGACCCTTCCATCCCCTGTCCTCACACTCACAGCTGGGCCCCCCAACCCCCAGCCAACCTCGAGACCCTCAGAAGTGGTCTTGCCCTTTATTGCTGTGTGTCATTTCACCACAGGAGGCTCAGATGTTTCAGGGACAGCTCTGGCCATCCCCTTTTCTGACTCCATCTCCACCCCTCCCCAGCTCCTGGCAGATGTCCTCTGTCCCCTCTGGGGGTGATGGTCCATCGTTAGCAAAATCTCCTGGTCTTCGCTACCTTCTCCAAACAGTTCCTATCCCTCCTGCTCTAGCAGAAACCTTGGACTCCTGAGGTCACCACCACTCCCGTCTCCCCCACAACCCCCCACAGGCTTTCCCACACCCCTCCTGCGATGGGCCTGGAAGAGTTGGGGTAGGCATCCTCCATAATCCCTCATCACTTATAGACATTCTGCTCCCTCCTCTTTTGCTTTCTTTTTTATTTTTTTTCTGCCCAAGATAGTACTTCACCTCCTCCTTTCAAACACTCAGGTTTGAACTCCAATTATCAGCTGACGCCACCCACTTGGTTTCTGACATCTCCCAACCCATGACGGCCCAGTTCTAGATCATTTTAGTTCCTGGCTTGCCATCACTCCAACCTACTTCTGTCTTAATTCTTAGACATGTTGATATCTATGCTGGGCCTCCCAGTTCCTTGAAGCCCTCTTCCCACCGGATCTTGTCGTCTGTCCTACCTCAGCCACTCACTCCCACAATCATCCTGGAGAGCCACACTGTCCTATACAGGAGCCCAGCCACACATGGCCACGGAGCACTGCATCTCTCCCGAATTGAGATATGCTGTGAGTGCAAAACACATACTAAATTTCAAACAGTCTGTGTGAAAGAATTGTAAATTATCATTAATAATTTTTATTATTTTATTTATTTATATATTTTGAGATGGGGTCTGGCTCTGTCACCTAGGCTGGAGTGCAGTGGCATGATCTTGGCTCACTGCAACCTCCGCCTCCCGGTTGAAGCGATTCTGATGCCTCAGCCTCCTGAGTAGCTGGGATTACAGGCGTATGCCACCACACCTGGCTAATTTTTTTGTATTTTTAGTAGAGATGGGGTTTCACCATGTTGGTGAGGCTGGTCTTGAACTCCTGACTTCAGGTGATCCACGAGCCTCACCCTCCCAAAGTGTTGGGATTACAGGCATGAGCCACTGCGCCTGACAATAATTTTTTTTTTTTTTAGATGGAGTCTGGCTCTGTAGCCCAGGCTGGAGTGTAGTGGCGCGATCTCGGCTCACTGCAAGCTTCACCTCCCGGGTTCAAGCAATTCTTCTGCCTCAGCCTCCTGAGTAGCTGGGACTACAGGAGCCCACCACCACACCCAGCTAATTTTTTATATTTTTAGTAGAGACGGGGTTTCACCATGCTAGCCAGGATGGTCTCGATCTCCTGACCTCGTGATCCACCCGCCTCAGCCTCCCAAAGTGCTGGGATTACAGGCAGGAGCCACTGCGCCTGGCCCAATAATTTTTATATTTATTACAAATTGAAATCGCATTTTCGGATATATTGGGTTAAACAAGATATAGGATTAAAATTAATTCCACCTCTGTCTTCTTTCATTTTTATTTTTTTCTTTTTGAAGACAGGGTCTCACGCTGTTGCCCAGGCTTCAGTGCAGTGGCGTGATCATGGCTCACTGCATCACTGCAGCCTCCAGCTCCTGGGCTCAAGTGGTCCTCCAGTCTCAGCCTCCTGACCTGAGTAATTGGGACCACAGGTGTGAGCACTTGGCTAACTTCTGGGGTTGTTAGAAACAGGGTTTCACTATATTGCCCAGCCTGGTCTTGAACTCCGGGACTCAAGCGATCCTCTTGCCTCAGCTTCCCAAAGTGCTGGGATTACAGGCATGAGCCACTGTGCCCGGCTTCTTACTTTTAAAAATGTAGCTACTTAAATCAGCTGGGTGTGGTGGCACACACCTATGATCCCAGCTACTCAGGCGGCTGAGGCAGAATTGCTTGAACCCACGAGGCGGAGGTTGCAGTGAGCCAAGATCGCGCCACTGCACTCCAGCCTGGGCGACAGAGTAAGACTGTGTCTCAAAAAAAAAAAAAGTAGCTGCTAGAAATGCCAAAATCCTATCGTGGCTCATGTTATATTTCTGTTGAAAGCTCTGCTCTAGATCTTTTCTTTGCCAATAATGACAACTCCCTCCCTGTAATCTTAATCTCAAGCATCCTACTCTCTCTCTCTCTCTTTTTTTTTTTTTGAGACGGAGTCTCGTTCTGTCACCCAGGCTGGAGTGCAGTGGAACGATCTCAGCTCACTGCAACCTCTGCCTCCCGGGTTCAAGCGATTCTCCTGCCTCAGCTTCCCGAGTAGCTGGAATTACAGGCGCCCACCACCACCCCCGGCTAATTTTTCAACCGCCTTGGTTAACTGCTGGGAATACAGGTGTGAGCCACTGCTCCTAGCCAAGCATCCTACTCTCTAACCAACACCACTCTCTTTCCAGCCCACTCTAGCACCCCAACTCCAATTGACGGTTGACCCCACAGAAACCTGCAATCCATTGATATTACTACACATTTGCTGTCTGTCACCCTTCTCTTGTCCTTACATGCCTCCTCACACAGCCTACATTCCAGGTCAATCATGAATCATGACTGCTTTGGCCAGGTGCAATGGCTCATGCCTGTAATCCCAACACTTTGGGAGGCTGAGGCAGATGGATCACCTGAAGTCAGGAGTTTGAGACCACCCTGGCCAACATGGCAAAGCCCTGTCTCACTAAAAATACAAAAATTAGCCGGGCATGGTGGCTGGCACCTGTAATTCCAGATACTCGGGAGGCTGAGGCAGGAGAATCGCATGAATCTGGGAGGTGGAGGTTGCAGTGAGCCGAGATTGTGCCACTGCACTGTAGCCTGGGAGACAGAGGGAGACTCCATCTCAAAAAATAAAATAAAATAAAAATAAAAAAAATTAAAAAAATAAAAACAAACAAAAACCCTACTGCTTTGCATGCATGCATGTATTTCTTTAGCAAATATTTGTTGAACACCTATTATGTGCCAGACACTATTCTAGGCCCAGGGGACACATCAGTGAACACGGCAGACACATTTCCTGTCCTGTAGAGCTTATCTTCTGGTGGTAGGGGACAAACAATGAATAAATCAGGCCAGGCACGGTGACTCATTCCTGTAATCCCAGCACTTGGGAGGCTGAGGTGGGAGGACTGCCTTGAGCCCAGGAGGTCAAAGCTTCAGTGAGCCATGATTGCACTACTGCACACCAGCCTGGGCAACAGAGCGAGACCTGTCTCAAAACAGAGAAACAAAGTGGTCATATCATATGTTAGAATAGTGGTTCTCAAGCTGGGGCTATTTTGGCATCCCAGGGGACATTTGACAATGTCTGGAGACATCTTTAGTTGTCCCCACTGCGGGAGCTGAACTGGTGGCATCCAGTGGGTAGAAACCACAGATGCTGCTCGTCATCCTACAATGCACAGGACAGCCCCAGTCACAGAGAATTACCCGGCCTCAAGTGTCAACAGTGCCTCCTTCGAGAGTCCCTGTCTAGAAGGTGTTAATGCTAACAAAACAAACAAACAAACAACAACAACAACAACAACAAAAATGTAGAGCGGGCTGGCCGCGGTGGCTCATGCCTGTAATCCCAGCATTTTGGGAGGCTGAAGTGGGCGGATCACCTGAGGTCAGGAGTTTGAGACCAGCCTGGCCAACATGGCAATACCCCATCTCTCCTAAAAACACAAAAATTAGCCAGGTGTGGTGGCGTGCACCTAAAGTGCACCTGAAGAGGCCGAGGCAGGAGAATTGCTTGAACCTGGGAGGCAGAGGTTGCAGTGAGCCAAGGTCGAGCCACTGCACTCCAGCCTGTGCGACAGAGTGAGACTCTGTTTCAGAAAAACAAAACAAAAAGAAAAAAAAAAAAAAAAACGTAAAGCAGGGTTGAGGGATGGATAGAGGAATTTCGAGTGGAGGGTGTGATTTGAAATAGAATGGTCAGGTCTGTGTCAGCCTTTTTGAGGTGACGTTCGAGCAATATTGTGAAGGTGGGGAACCCAATAGACATCGGGAGAGGAGATGGTAACCCACTGGGCTTCCTATTTCACTGAGAAAATCTAATTACCCACCACATATGCCCAGGTAGTAGGCCTTCTTTCCAGTCCTTGTGGATAAACTGCCTGTGCTCCTAGCCAAGGCCAAACCTGCCACTCAGGAATGCATTCCCACTCTCTGTCTGAGGCCATCTGTGCTCCTAGCCAAGGCCAAACCTGCCACTCAGGAATGCATTCCCACTCTCTGTCCGAGGCCATCACTCCCTCAATTCTCTTATTAACCAGCAATAATCTTTTTGACCCCCCTCTTCTCCAGCTATTTAATGCGCTCTCATTTTCCTCCTTCCCTTTGCTGCAAAGATCCCAAAAGACTTCTGTATTATCACTGTCTCCAATTTCTTTCCTCACATTGGTCCTGAGCCCAAACCTACAAGACTTTTGCTCCCAAAGTGCTTTTTACTTTTTAATTTTTTTTTTATTTGAGACAGGGTCTCGCTCTGTCACCCAGGCTGGAGTGCAGTGGCATGATCTCGGCTCACTCCAACCTCCACCTCCCGGGTTCAAGCGATTCTCCTGCCTCAGCCTCCTGAATAGCTAGGATTACAGGCACGTGCCACCACACCTGGCTAATTTTTGTATTTTTAGTAGAGATGGGGTTTTGCCATGTTGGTCAGTCTGGTCTCAAACTCCTCACCTCGTGGTCCGCCCACCTCAGCCTCCCAAAGTGCTGGGATTACAGGCATGAGCCACCGCGCCTGGCCACTTCCTCGGCACTCCTATCCCTTTTCTTTGCTTTATCTTTTTTTTCCTTATCAATGATTACTTTCATGCTGGGCATGGTGGCTCATGCCTGTAATCCCAACACTTTGGGAGGCTGGGGCAGGAGGATCACTTGAGGCCAGGAGCTCCAGACTAGCCTGGGCAATATAGCAAGATCGCCCTCTCTACAAAAATTTAAAAAATAAAACAATGACTATTTCCTAATATATTACACATTACACTTATTTCATGTACATCTTGTCTGTCTGTCTACTCCATTAAATATAACTTTGCTCTCAATTCAGGCAGTGGCCTTTTTAAAAAAACCTTAAATATTATTTATTTTGAGACAGGGTCTTGCTTTGTCACCCAGCCTGGTGTGCAGTAGCATGATGTTGGCTCATTGCAAACTCTGCCTCCCAGGCTGAATTGATCCTCTCACCTCAGCCTCCTGAGTATCTGGGACTACAGGCATATGTTAACATGCCCAGATAATTTTATTTTTTTGTGGAAACGAGGTCTCTCTATGTTACCCAGGCTGGTCTCAAACTCCTGAGCTCAAGAGATCCTTCCACTTCTGCCTCCGGAGTAGCTAGGACCACAGGCACAAACCACCACACCCAGCTAAAATACTTTTTTTTTTCTTGCTCTGTTGCCTAGGCTGAAGTGCAGTGGCATAATCTCGGTTCACTGCAACCTCCACCTCCCAGGTTCAAGCAATTCTCCTGCCTCAGCCTCCCAAATAACTGGGATTACAGGCGCCTGCCACCACATCCAGCTAATTTTTGTATTTTTTAGTAGACATGGGGTGTCACCATGTTGGCCAGGCTGGTCTCAAACTCCTGACCTCAAGTAATCCGCCCACCTCAGCCTCCCAAAGTGCTGGGATTACAGGCGTGAGCCACCGCGCCCAGTCTGGTTTTTGTTTTTTTTGTTATTGTTTTTAGGGACAGGATCTCACTGTGTTACTCAGGCTGGAATGCAGCGGTGTGATCACAGCTCACTGCAGCCTCGAACTCCTGCCTGAGCTTCCTGAGTAGCTGGGACTACATGGTGCACACCACTGTGCCTGGCTAATTTAAAATAATTTTTTTTTTCTTTTTTTGTAGAGACAGGGTCTTGCTTTGTTGCTCAGGCTGGTCTGGAACTTTCAGCCTCAAGCACTCTTCCTGCCTTGGCATGTCAAAGCCCTGGGATTACAGGTGTGAGCCACTGAGCTTAGCTTTGACTGTTTTTGAAACACAAAGTGGCTAAGGCCTGTAATGCCACCACTTCTGGGAGACCGAGGCAGGTAGATCGCCTAAGGCCAGGTGTTCAAGACCAGCCTGGCCAACATGGTGAAACCCTATCTCTACTAAAAATACAAAAACTAGCCATGTGTGGTGGCGGGTGCCTGTAATCCCAGCTACTCGGGAGGCTGAGACAAGAGAATCACTTAAACCTGGGAGGCAGAGGTTGCAGTGAGCCAAGATCGTGCCATTGCACTCCAGCCTGGGCGACAGAGCGACTCTGTCTCAAAAATAAATAAATAAATTAATTAATTAAATTAAGTAAAACACAAAGTCGCATACTCCCGAGTCGCCTCAGTTCTGCGCCAGCTTGGAAGGCTGGTTACCCTGTTTACTAGTTTTTCTACTGATGTCCTTTTTCTGTTCCAGGATTTGATCCAGAACACCACATTGCATTTAGTTGTTCTGTCTCCTTACTCTCTCATCTGCAATAATTTGTGGGTCTTTCCTTATCTTTCATGACCTTGGCTCTTTTGTTTTGTTTTTTATTTCTAAGGCGGGGTCTCACTGTGTTGCCCACGCTGGAGTGCACTGGCGTGACCACGGCTCACTGCAGTCCTGACCTCCTGAGCTCACATGATCCTCCTGCCTCAGCCTTCTGAGTAGCTGGGGCTACAGGTGAGCACCACCACACCTGGTCAGTTTTTTGTTTTTGTAGAGTCCGGGTCTCCCTATGTTGCCCGGGCTGGTCTTGAACTCCTGGCCCCAGGCAATCCTCCTGCTTCAGCTTCCCAAAGTGTTGTAATTACAGGCATGAGCCTGGCATGAACTTGACACTATTGAGATATACTGGTCAGGTATTTTGTAGAATGTCCCTCAACTCTGTTTTGCCAGATGGTTTCTCATGATTAGAGGAGGGTTATAAATTTTGAGGAAAATCCAGAGAGGTGAAGAGGTGAAGTAGGGCAGGAATTTAATCTGTTTTATTTACTGCTATATACCCAGTGTCTGGAACTTGGCCCATGGTAAGTACCAAAAAATCTGTTTTTTTTGAATGAATAAGCAAATAAATGAGTGACCGTGGAAATTTAGTATTATTTCAAAGTTTCAAAGCGTTGTTGATACAGGCCGGGCACAGTGGCTCACACCTGTAATCCCAGCACTTTGGGAGGCCGAGGTAGGAGGATCACTTGAGGTCAGGAGTTCGAGACCAGCCTGACCAACATGGTGACACCCCTCTCTCTACTAAGTAAAATGCAAAAATTAGCCGAGTGTGGTGGCAGGCGCCTGTAATCCTGGCTACTTGGGAAGCTGAGGCAGAAGAATCACTTGAATCTGGGAGGCAGAGGTTGCAGTGAGCCGAGATCACGCCACTGCACTCCAGCCTGGGTGACAGAGCGAGACTCTGTCTCAAAACAAATAAACAAACAAATAACTACTCTTTGGCCGGGTACGATGGTTCACGCCTGTAATTTTAGCACTTTGGGAGGCTGAGGCGGGCAGATCACTTGAGATTAGGGGTTCGAGACCAGTCTGGCCAACATGGTGAAACCCCATCTCTACTTAAAATACAAAAAATTATCTGGGTGTGGTGGCGGACGCCTGTAATCCCAGCTACTCGGGACTTTTTTTTAAGACGGAGTCTCACTCTGTTGCCCAGGCTGGAGTGCAGTGGCAAGATTTTGGCTCACTGAAACCTCCGCCTCCCAGGTTCAAGGGATTCCCCGCGCCTCAGCCTCCCAAGTAGCTGGGAATCCATGTCTCTGCAAAAAAAAAAAAAAAAATATATATATATATATATATATATATATATATGCGTGTGTGTGTGTGTTATATGTATATATATTTGTGTATATGCACATACACACAAAATTAGGCGGGAGTGGTGGCGCACGCCTGTGGTCCCAGCTACTCGGAAGGCTGAGGCACGAGAATTGCTTGAGCCCGTGAAGTCGAGGCTGCAGTGAGCCCAGATCGAGCCACTGCACTCCAGCCCGGGCGAAAGAGAAAGACCGTGTCTCAAATCAAACAAACAAACAAAAGCTACTCTTGGCACGTGTTAGAGTATCTCGCGGGAGGAAGTGGGAAAGGAGTGCTGGACACAGAGTAGGCATCTTTATATGTTAACAGACACTGATACCCAGCTAAAGCGGCTGAACACATTTACTCTCTTGCAGTGTTTAAAAGTATCTGTTTTCCTCACATCGTTTTATTTTAATTTTTTCTGGATCAAGCAACCTGATCTTTTTCCTCATAACTTGCCGACCGACCCGTGACAGCAAAACCGGCAGAAGCTCGGCGACCTCCCACCCCGAGTCTGCAGGTAGTGCCCCCGGACTACATTTCCCAGAAGGTACTGCGGACGCGCTTCCTGCCTGGTCGGCCTGAAGGGAAGGACCAATTCCTGAGTATCTCGGGAAGGAGGCGCCCGGAGCCGCGGACCTAGAGATCCCAGAAGCCACCGCGCAGCGGCCCGGCCCGCCACTATTTCCAGGCTCAGCGGGGGCAGGGGTGGGCCCAGACTCCACTTCCCGGCGGGTAGTGCGACCCTAGGGGCGGGACTTCATGTCCCAGCAGGCTCCGGGCGGCGTGCGCCGCGGTGCCTTGTGTGGGATGTAAGCGCAGAGGTGGGCGAGGGGGATCGAGGCCAGGACTCTCCTTGGGGTTTGGGGGCTTGACCTGGGTGCGCTTTCTGGACAGACTTTACGGCCCCGGGGGGCACAGTCGTAGAGGGGGGGGGCGGCCATTGGGGCTCCTCATTGGGGTCCTTGGGGCGCACCCCATCGGGTACCCGGCGTCCCGGAATTGTGGGGGACAAAAAGGCTCTGCAGTCTCGGCTGAGGGGTCTCACCGACAAAAGAGGGGAAGCCGGTGAGCAGAGGCTGAAGAGGGTGGGGAAGCAGGGGAGCTGTGCGTGTGTCGTGGGGGGTGGAACCTTAGCGGACCCTGGGAGGGGGGTCCCCGGCCGAACCTGCCCGACCCTCCCTCCCCCGGCTTGCCTGCAGGCCGCCGCCCACCGCCCGCCGCCATGGGGTTGAAGGCCGCCCAGAAGACGCTGTTCCCGCTGCGCTCCATCGACGACGTGGTGCGCCTGTTTGCTGCCGAGCTGGGCCGAGAGGAGCCAGACCTGGTGCTCCTTTCCTTGGTGCTGGGCTTCGTGGAGCATTTTCTGGCTGTCAACCGCGTCATCCCTACCAACGTTCCCGAGCTCACCTTCCAGCCCAGCCCCGCCCCCGACCCGCCTGGCGGCCTCACCTACTTTCCCGTGGCCGACCTGTCTATCATCGCCGCCCTCTATGCCCGCTTCACCGCCCAGATCCGAGGCGCCGTCGACCTGTCCCTCTATCCTCGAGAAGGGGGTGTCTCCAGCCGTGAGCTGGTGAAGAAGGTCTCCGATGTCATATGGAACAGCCTCAGCCGCTCCTACTTCAAGGATCGGGCCCACATCCAGTCCCTCTTCAGCTTCATCACAGGTTGGAGCCCAGTAGGTGGGAATCTTATCCATGACCCACTTCTTCAAAACCCTCCATGGTTTACGGAACCCTTTTGAGAACTGTAAGCCTTGTGAGGTTGGGCAGGTGTTATTTTCCTCTTTGCAGTTGGGAAACTGAAGCCCAGAGAGGGGAAATGATATGCCAAAGTCACACACGGCATGGCAGGGCTGAAAGTGAAGCCTGATCACTTGGCTCCAAATCATCAACCTCACCTCTGCCCCCTCAGCACCCCCGCCCTTGCCATTGAACAGCTACAGGAGTTCTAAGCATGAGACACAGAGGGCGGCAGCAGATTTAGGGGGCAAGAAGATGAAATTGGGCTGCATTTGAGGCAGTTAAACAAAATAATAGCTATGAAGATGTTTTTTGTGTTTTTTTTTTTTTTGAGACAGGGTCTCACTCTGTCCCACAGGCTGGAGCGCAGTGGTGTGATCATGGCTCACTGCAGCCTCAACGACTCCCTGGGCTCAGAGAGCCTCCTACCTCAGCCTCCTGAGTAGCTGAGAGTACAGGCATGCACCGCGGTGCTGGTTAAATTTTTGTATTTTTTGTAGAGACGGTGTCTCACTATGTGGCCCAGACTGGTCTTGAACTCTTGGGCTCAAGTGATCTGACCGCCTCAGCCTCCCAAATGCTGGGATTACGGGTGTGAGCCACCACAACGGGTGGCCTATGAAATTTTTTTTTTTTTCCAGACGGAGTCTCACTCTGTCACCCAGGCTGGAGTGCAGTGGCGCAATCTCAGCTCACTGCAAGCTCTGCCTCCTGTGTTCGCGCCACTCTCCTGCCTCCTGCCTCAGCCTCCTGAGTAGCTGGGACTACAGGCGCCTGCCACCATGCCTGGCTAATTTTTGGATTTTTAGTAGAGACAAGGTTTCACCATGTTAGCCAGGATGGTCTCGATCTCCTGACCTGGTGATCTGCCCGCCAAAGTGCTGGGATTACAGGCGTGAGCCACCGCGCCCGGCCAAAAATGTTTGAGACAGAGAAGGGGCTTGACCTCAAAAGGTTTAAGACTCAGGGCTTGCAAAGAGCTTCTTTGCAGCAAGCCCGATTGACTGGCTGTCCCCTCCTGGTGTGCCATATTGTGAAGGAATCAGAGGCTGCTTCTCAGCTTAGCAGGAAAAGAGTGCAGAGATAAATGAAGGTTATCTGTTGGTGGGTGTATAGCAAGGGAGAGTTGGCCAGTGTCCTGTTTTTGCCATTCCTGTTTTAACCTAGTAAGTGCAGTAAAATGGAATCCTTAAATCCATAGAATATATAATAGAGTTGCAGAGAAAGACGAGATAGGGCCAAAGGCTGGGTCAGCTACAGGAGATCCAGAAAGGTATCTTGTTGGACATAGAGGGTGTAAAAGGGAGAGAGTCTTTGAACACGTGGGAGGGAAGGGATGGAGGGATGGTGGACAGGAGAATCTGAGGTTGGAGCACAGGCTTGGAAAAGGAGTGGGAGGGAGTGTGGCCCATCACTACCTGGCCCCCTTCCCCCACGTTAAAGCACGGAGGACCCTCTTTCATTACCTCCCCCTTCCACAGGCACCAAATTGGACAGCTCCGGTGTGGCCTTTGCTGTGGTTGGGGCCTGCCAGGCCCTGGGTCTCCGGGATGTCCACCTCGCCCTGTCTGAGGATCATGCCTGGGTAGTGTTTGGGCCCAATGGGGAGCAGACAGCTGAGGTCACCTGGCATGGCAAGGGCAACGAGGACCGCAGGGGCCAGACGGTCAACGCCGGTGTGGCTGAGCGGGTATTGTTCCCTCCCCCAAGCCTTGTCCCCTTCATACTCTGGTAGCCCAAGCCACCCAAGGGACTCCATTTTGTTGGGCCACACCCCTTTCTTCCCATCACCACCCACATAGGAAGGGAAGACAGAAGAGCCCCTTTTCCTGGCTGTCATTCCCTGAAGCAGGCACAGGGTGGGCCGCTATGAGACATAATGGTCTTGTCCCCTCCCAAGAGCTGGCTGTACCTGAAAGGATCATACATGCGCTGTGACCGCAAGATGGAGGTGGCGTTCATGGTGTGTGCCATCAACCCTTCCATTGACCTGCACACCGACTCCCTGGAGCTGCTGCAGCTGCAGCAGGTGAGGGCTGAGCCAATGGGGCAGGACTGGGCTAGGCTAGACTTGACTTGCTGTGGGACCCTGGGCAGGGGCACTTTCCCTTCCTGAGCTTCAGCTTCCCCCGCTGGAAAATGGGTTAGTAATTCCTGGCCTGGCCTTTCCCAGGGCTCTTGGGAGAGTAGAATTGAGATGTGAAATTGCTTTGACTCCGTTAAAGGGCTGGTCCCAGAATTTTGGCCCTTCTACATGGTGGGTGGTCCCTGTTGGTTCTGACCCCCACCTCTGCCCGATAGGCTAAGGACCCGTTCTCCTCCCTGTTCTGTAGCTCATAACTCTCTCCTTCGGCTCCTAGAAGCTGCTCTGGCTGCTCTATGACCTGGGACATCTGGAAAGGTCAGTAGAGGGAAGTGGCCAGGCTGGGCCTTGTGAGGCCAGGGGGCTGGGTGGCAGCCTGAATTACCATCCTTTCCTAGGTACCCCATGGCCTTAGGGAACCTGGCAGATCTGGAGGAGCTGGAGCCCACCCCTGGCCGGCCAGACCCACTCACCCTCTACCACAAGGTGGGGGCATCTAAGGAGGGTGCAGAAGGGAGACCCTAACAGTGGCTGAGGCAGGGGCCCTCATCTGGGCAGATGAGAACTTTGTGCGTTGGGGGGTATCGCCCATCCAGTCTCACTTTGTGTCAACTGTGTGCAGAATCAGTTCAGTCAGGGCTCTCTGAGGGGTGTCCAGGGTTCCCCAGCCTGGGAGTGGCAGGGCCTGCATTTGTCCCCTCAGCCCTGCCTTTTCTGCCACTGCTTACTGTCCTTCCTGGAGCACTGAAAAGGGGGTGTTCACTTGGTGGGTGTAGGTGGGGAGGATGGCCATTGGGCTGGGCTTGGAAGTCTTTGGTGTGTGTGTAGAAGAGTGTCTGGGAAAGAGAAGGGCCCTGAGCTCGGAGGGCAGGCCCCACCCCTGCAGTCTGCCCCAGGCTTCAGCCAGCAGCCCTGTAGACCCAGGGAGGAGACCAGGTAGAAGGGCTGGCAGCCAGTGGAGGTGGGAGTGGAGACCAAGAGGACTCCCTGGGATCTTTCTGTGGCCTCTTCTGCGTGTGCCCTGGTGGGGCATTTGTGCCAGCAGGGCAGCTGGGGCTGCCTCCCTGAGGATCCTCTGCCTCACCTCCAGGGCATTGCCTCAGCCAAGACCTACTATCGGGATGAACACATCTACCCCTACATGTACCTGGCTGGCTACCACTGTCGCAACCGCAATGTGCGCGAAGCCCTGCAGGCCTGGGCGGACACGGCCACTGTCATCCAGGAGTGAGGATCCTCCTACTAGGGGCTGCAGACTGTCCTTTCTTCCCCTCCATCCGTTTTCAACCACCCTCGTCCAGGACTGAGGCCTGGCTCCCATGCCCCATCCCCTTTCCATCCAGTCCCTAGGCAGCAAGGCCACCATCACCCAGGACGTAGGGACCCTGATTAAGGTGTCACATCTTTCCCTCTCTCATCTCTCCTCCTAATTTTTTTTTTCTCAGAACAGTCTCAAATCTCCTCCCAGTGTTTAACCACCATCATCCAGCAGTGGGATTTCCACCCTCGACCCCTTGCCCCCTCCTTATTCTTGCTTTCTTGCTCTGGGCTTACCCAGACAGCATCATTTTGCAGTGAGGACCCCACCTACTCCCCCAGCCCCTGGGGGCTCCATCCCCCACCAGGTCCCTGGGGCTACCCCTCATAGTGAGACCCCTTCAGACCCTACAGAGACCCCACTGCTTTCACAGCTACAACTACTGCCGGGAAGACGAGGAGATCTACAAGGAGTTCTTTGAAGTAGCCAATGATGTCATCCCCAACCTGCTGAAGGAGGCAGCCAGCTTGCTGGAGGCTGGCGAGGAGCGGCCGGGGGAGCAGAGCCAGGTGAAAGGCTGGAGCTCCAGCCTGTGTCCAGCCTCCCACCTGGGCAGGGCTCCCTGCCACAGCCCATGGGGGCTGCGTGTACGGGACTAGGGATGGCAGGAGGAAGGTGGCCCTGAGCAGACACCTATGTTCCCTTTTGCTATAACTGAGGTCCTGGCCCCATGTTGGACGGGACTGAAGGTATTTTAGAGGTTTCTACCCTGTGCCTTCAGTTTCATGGCCAGACTCCCTCCCTCAGCTGAAGGGTGGAGGTAAGGGATGGTACCTCCTGGCTACGGATTGGCTTTATAAAAGGAAAGAGGTTCTAAGAATGTTCCCAACCTATGCTTACCTTTTCTGGAGCCAGGGGTCTTTGCCTAGGTGGGGGGCCTGGCCTGTGCCCTCTGCTAAGGGGTGAGTAAGAGACTGACCTGTGCCCTCCCTTCCCCCTCGTCCAGGGCACCCAGAGCCAAGGTTCTGCCCTCCAGGACCCTGAGTGCTTCGCCCATCTGCTGCGATTCTACGACGGCATCTGCAAATGGGAGGAGGGCAGTCCTACGCCTGTGCTGCACGTGGGCTGGGCCACCTTTCTTGTGCAGTCTCTAGGCCGTTTCGAGGGACAGGTGAGGAACACCTGTACAGAGGTCTGGGCACTACAGGTGGTGACAGCAGCCACGGGCTTGTCAGACTTTTCTGGCCCAGGGGCAGCATCTGCCCATCCCCTTGGTGCCGATGAGACTGAGACCCCCTGGGTGGGATGGGATGGCCAGAGCAGGGTCCTGGAGTTCCAGCCAGTGGCTGGCAACCTTGCTCTCACCTTGCTCTCCCCACTGGCCCAGGTGCGGCAGAAGGTGCGCATAGTGAGCCGAGAGGCCGAGGCGGCCGAGGCTGAGGAGCCGTGGGGCGAGGAAGCCCGGGAAGGCCGGCGGCGGGGCCCACGGCGGGAGTCCAAGCCAGAGGAGCCCCCGCCACCCAAGAAGCCAGCACTGGACAAGGGCCTGGGCACCGGCCAGGGTGCAGTGTCAGGACCCCCCCGGAAGCCTCCTGGGACGGTCGCTGGCACAGCCCGAGGCCCCGAAGGTGGCAGCACGGCTCAGGTGCCAGCGCCCGCAGCATCACCACCGCCAGAGGGTCCAGTGCTCACTTTCCAGAGTGAGAAGATGAAGGGCATGAAGGAGCTGCTGGTGGCCACCAAGATCAACTCGAGCGCCATCAAGCTGCAACTCACGGCACAGTCCCAAGTGCAGATGAAGAAGCAGAAAGTGTCCACCCCTAGTGACTACACTCTGTCTTTCCTCAAGCGGCAGCGCAAAGGCCTCTGAACTACTGGGGACTTCGGACCGCTTGTGGGGACCCAGGCTCTGCCCTTAGTCCCCCAACTCTGAGCCCATGCTCTGCCCCAAGCCCAAAGGGGACAGGCCTCACCCCTACCCAAACTCTAGGTTCCAGGTCCCGAGTACAGTCTGTATCAAACCCACCCACGATTTTCTCCAGCTCAGAACCCAGGGCTCTGCCCCAGTCGTTAGAATATAGGTCTCTTCTCCCAGAATCCCAGCCGGCCAATGGAAACCTCACGCTGGGTCCTAATTACCAATCTTTAAAGGCCCAGACCCTAGAAACCCAAGCTCCTCCTCGGAACCGCTCACCTAGAGCCAGACCAACTTTACTCAGGGCTGCTCCCAGCTTGTAGGAGCTGAGGTTTCACCCCTAACCCAAGGAGCACAGGTCCCACCTCCAGCCCGGGAGCCTAGGACCACTCAGCCCCTAGGAGTATATTTCTGCACTTCAGAATTCCGTATCTTGCGAATCCAAGCCCCCTGCCCCAAATAACTTCAGTCCAGCTCCAGAATTTGGAAATCCTAGTTTCCTTCCTATCCCGAGTCTGGGACACAAAACTCCGCCCCCAGCCTATAAGCATCCTGAGCCCCGCCCTCTTCCTGACGAAACTGGCCCCGGATCAGAGCAGGACCTCCCTTCCGACCCTTTGGGAACCTCCCAGAGGTCCAGCCCATCTCGGAGCATCCCAGAGGAAATCTGCAGAGGGTTAGGAGTGGGTGACAGGAGACTGATCTCTTCCTGTTTTGTACATAGATTTATTTTTCAGTTCCAAGAAAGATGAATACATTTTGTTAAAAAAAAATACAAAGCGCAAGTCCATGTTTCATCTGGGAAATTGGGGATGGGGCGGGGAGTGGAGCGCCCCCTCTTCCCTCTGTGTTCTGGCTTCCAGGACTTTGCGCTCCCTACCTGTGGAGCGCGAGCGACAGTGGCGGCGGAAGGACGTAGGCTCCGCCCCGGCCTCGGGGTTTCCCCGCGCCGCCGAGGGCCCGTCCCGCGGGCGCCTCCTCCCGGCCGGGCGGTGGGGCATCCCCGGCGCAGCCCCGCCCCCGGGCCCCAGCCCCGCCCCCGCGGCCTCAGAGCCACGGGCGCCCGCCCCGCCCCGCCCCGCGCTGCCCCGCGCCGGCTCCGCAGCTCGCGCCCGCCCGCCTGCCGGCCCGCCCGGCGCCGGGCCATGGCGCTGCTGCGGGATGTGTCGCTGCAGGACCCGCGGGACCGCTTCGAGCTGCTGCAGCGCGTGGGGGCCGGGACCTATGGCGACGTCTACAAGGTGCGCCGGGCGACGGGACGGGCGGGAGAGCCGGGAGGAGGGTGCCAGCCCCGCACCCCGCGGCGGGATCTAGCCCCCGGCCCCGCCCCCCATCCCGCTTCACCCTCCGCCCCTGCAGGCCCGCGACACGGTCACGTCCGAACTGGCCGCCGTGAAGATAGTCAAGCTAGACCCAGGTGAGGGCCCGGGTCGGGCCTCTGCGCCAGAGGGAGGGCAGAGCGCCCGCGGGCGCGGGGTGCGGGCGGAGGGTTGACGTTTCCGAGACCCCTGAGAGGCGTGCCCCAGGAGGTGCTGCCACCTGGCACCTGCCTGGCCCGGAGGGAGGCACTCTGCCCATTTTGCAGATGGGGGCACTGAGTCAGGGCAACCTCAGCGCGCCCCCCCCATGATGCTTTGTGCTTCCCAGGGGACGACATCAGCTCCCTCCAGCAGGAAATCACCATCCTGCGTGAGTGCCGCCACCCCAATGTGGTGGCCTACATTGGCAGCTACCTCAGGTGAGGCTGCCTTATCTTCCTGGCCCCAGGCAGCCCCCATGTGACCTGCTTTGTGCCCACCCCAGCAATTTGTCCCTAGGAATGACCGCTTGTGGATCTGCATGGAGTTCTGCGGAGGGGGCTCCCTGCAGGAGATTTACCATGGTGAGGCCAGGGCTCCAGGCCCCAGCAGGCCTCAGCCTTCCCCCACCCCCACCCCACTGGGGTACCGGAGGGGACTCTGGGCCCTGGACTTGGGCTCCTCTCCACTCCTGCCTGGCTGTGTGACCTTGAGAGAAATACTGTCCATCTCTGGGTTCAGTATCCTAGACTAAACTGGGAGGGGACGTGGCCGACACCGCTTTCATTTAACAGTGCCTGCTGCTTTTCCCACACACGGTAGCCTGGGAGGGTGGGCATGACCCCCGGGCCCCCAAGCCAGCCTCTCCCTTTTCCTTTCAGCCACTGGGCCCCTGGAGGAGCGGCAGATTGCCTACGTCTGCCGAGAGGCACTGAAGGTAGCTGGGCCTGTGAGGTGCCCACACCTCTGGTCTCCAGAAGCTGTGGGCCGGGAGCCCAGATGACCAGCAGGGAGGCGGGTGGAGTGCCTCGGGTGGGGCTGGCCCGAGGGGCTGTAGGTCCTGGGGAAAAGGGGCCCCAGCCCTGTTGCCGGAAGCAGTCCATTTCCCTCTTGGCTCAGTCACTTCCTGTTTGGGGAGAGGGGAGGAAGAAGCAGCCTGAGTGGGGGGCCCCAGTCCTGAGAGGGGGTTCAGGGGAGGTGGGACAGTGCTGGGTGGCTGCTCTCAGGGACTCCTCTTTGTCCCCAGGGGCTCCACCACCTGCATTCTCAGGGGAAGATCCACAGAGACATCAAGGTAGGCGCCTGGCTGGGGGCATTCCTGGGAGGGAGGAGGAGGCCCTCAGGGGCACCAGATGGGATTCTCTCTCCTCCATTCCCACAGGGAGCCAACCTTCTCCTCACTCTCCAGGGAGATGTCAAACTGGGTCAGTACCCTGGGGACACGATCAGGGTGAGGGTTCTGTGGACCCTCCCTGGCTACCCTGGACTCAAGGGTTGGGTGTCACTGGGCGAGTCACTTTGCCACTTGAGTCTCAGTTTCCCTGCTTAGAAGATGGAACGGTACTCCCTCCCTGCTGGAAAATGAAGGAGGTTGGGTCTGCACGGAGTTGACATGGGACCAGGCACTTCATCAGGGATAGAGGGTGGTTGACTCCTCTCAGGAGAGGGACCTGGCCTTGCCTAGGGCCTGCGGCAGCTGTGACCAAGCAGGGCCACCTGCGCATCTGAGCCCTGCCAGGTGCAGCCCGAGCCAGAGCCCTGGGCGTGGGAGGGTGAGTGGCAGCCAGAGGGCTGGTGAGAGTGGCTGTTTCTCCCCACAGCTGACTTTGGGGTGTCAGGCGAGCTGACAGCGTCTGTGGCCAAGAGGAGGTCTTTCATTGGGACTCCCTACTGGTGAGGCTGCGCCTGGGGCAGAGGGGTAGGGGCCACAGAGGGGGGCACCCGGCCATCCCATCTGTGACCCCACCTCTAGGATGGCTCCCGAGGTGGCTGCTGTGGAGCGCAAAGGTGGCTACAATGAGCTATGTGACGTCTGGGCCCTGGGCATCACTGCCATTGAGCTGGGCGAGCTGCAGCCCCCTCTGTTCCACCTGCACCCCATGAGGTCAGCCCAACACTTGCCCCTCACCTGACCCTTGACCTGCGGCCCGTGGCCCCTGACCTCGCGCCCTCCACAGGGCCCTGATGCTCATGTCGAAGAGCAGCTTCCAACCACCCAAACTGAGAGATAAGACTCGTTGGTAAGGGCCACACCCTCCTGCCGGGACCCCCTTTTCTGTCAGCCCCATAGTGGACAAAGAGCCTCTGCCAACTCCCGGGGGGCAACCCCAAGAGCCCTGTCCTCTCTGGGCCACTACAGACCATCTGAGTCAGGGGCCTGGTCCTTCTGTGGGTTGAAGACCCAGCGTGGTCAGGAAAGATGGGCAGAGGGTTGGTGGAGGAGCTGCTGTGTTGCAAGGCAGCGTTGCTCGGCCGGTGGCCCTCGGCCTCGGCTGGCTCCTTCCTGGGCGGGCCCAGCAGATGCCTCTGGAGGGGTGGTAGGGCAGCTGGCAGGACACCCTGCAGGAGGGCTAACCTGGATCTGGGGCTGGGGGGCTTTTGTGCCTTCTAGGACCCAGAATTTCCACCACTTTCTCAAACTGGCCCTGACCAAGAATCCTAAGAAGAGGCCGACAGCAGAGAAGCTCCTGCAGGTGGGAGGCAGGGGCCAGGAGAAAGGCCCAGTACTCAAAAGCGGGGCCCTGGATCAGGGGTCAGCCTGATCACCTCCCTCCCCCACTTTCCAGCACCCGTTCACAACTCAGCAGCTCCCTCGGGCCCTCCTCACACAGCTGCTGGACAAAGCCAGTGACCCTCATCTGGGGACCCCCTCCCCTGAGGACTGTGAGCTGGAGGTAGGTGAGGGGGGCTGGAAAGTGAGTCTTGGGCTGGTCTGCTTAGAAAGAGCGCAAGGGTGATGTTGGTGGACGTCCTTTAACTGGCACCATTCCAGCTTGGGGAGCTGGCCTCAGCTGAGCCCTCCCATTAGGAGTCTCTGCCATGCTGAGTTTTGTTTCCTGTACCACCCCCTTGATAGGTCCCTGCCCTTGAGTCCAAGCTGACCATGACCATGACTGTGCCATTTTCTGGTTTTCTGTGTGATCTTTGGCACCGCTCTGTGTAGGTTCTCTCATCTGTGAAGCGGGGTTCCATTTTATTTTACAATAGTCCCAGAGGGCTGTCATGAAAGCAAAACGCGCTGGTGCGTGTGAAGCTCCTAGAGCAGCCCTGGCATGAGGCGCATCAGGTGTGTCCACACTGTTTCTGGTTTTCCTTAGACCTATGACATGTTTCCAGACACCATTCACTCCCGGGGGCAGCACGGCCCAGCCGAGAGGACCCCCTCGGAGATCCAGTGTGAGTTTGCAGCAGGGACTGTGTGTGTGCAGATTTTGGGGGGGCCTGTGTGCACATGGATTTGGTGTGAATAGGGGTCCATCCTGAGACTCCAGCTCCTTCACCCCTGTACTCTGGGCCCCCCAGTTCACCAGGTGAAATTTGGCGCCCCACGCAGGAAGGAAACTGACCCGCTGAATGAGCCGGTGAGCGGGCAGGCCTTGAGGGGAAGGTGGTGCCCAGAGGTGGAGCAGGGAGGTCGGATGGAGGCTGAGCAGCTCAAATCAAGGGAGATTTGAAGCTGGGTGGCCTCGGGCCTTGGGCCTTGGACTGTCCAAGCAAGCCTGTCTTACCCAGGGACCTGGAGGGTTAGGGGCTCCTTCCTGGGCCAAGTTCTTTTAGGTGGGTGGCTGGAAAGTAGCACAGAGACCGTGCCTTTCCCAAAAGGAGGCCGTCATGTGCCCGAGCCCCAGCCCTACCCTGCTCAGCCTCATTTTCCCACCTGTGTGTCCCCAGTGGTCTGACTCTCTATCTCTGCCCTCACCGGCTCTGTCACTGGTCTCTCCTCACCCCCCAGCCTGTCTCTTCCTCCCTCGCTGTCTGTTACCCTTTCTTTCATAGTCTTCAGCTCTGCCTCCCACTGTCTGTCTCTCTCATCTCCTGTGTGTTTCCATCTCACCTTTCCTGTCTGTCTGTCTGTCTGTCTTTCCTCTCCTGAATCTCTTCACCGCCCTCTCACGTTGCATCTGTCTCTGCTTCTTCCCTGGTCTCTGCCTTGGTTTCCCCCAGTGGGAGGAAGAGTGGACACTACTGGGAAAGGAAGAGCTGAGTGGGTAAGTGAGGGATGGGGAAGCTGCAGGGGATGGTAGTGGCGGCAGAAAGGCTGACCTCTGACCGGGCACGGTGGCTCATGCCTGTAATCCCAGCACTTTAGGAGGCTGAGGTGGGTGGATCACCTGAGGTCAGGAGTTCGAGACCAGCTTTGCCAACATGGTGAAACCCCATCTCTACTTAAAATACAAAAATTAGGCTGGGCACAGTGGCTCATGCCTGTAATCCCAGCACTTTGGGAGGCTAAGGTGGGTGGATCACCTGAGGTCAGGAGTTCGAGACCAGCTTTGCCAACATGGTGAAACCCCATCTCTACTTAAAATACAAGAATTAGGCTGGCTGCGGTGGCTTACGCCTGTAATCCCAGCACTTTGGGAGGCCGAGGCAGGCGGATCCCAAGGTCAGGAGTTTGAGACCAGCCTGGCCAACATGGTGAAAGCCCGTCTCTAGTAAAAATACAAAAAATTATCTGGTGTGGTGGCAGGTGCCTGTAATCCCAGCTACTCAGGAGGCTAAGGCAGGAGAATCTCTTGAACCCGGGAGGCGGAGGTTGCAGTGAGCTGAGACTGCACCACTGCACTCCAGCCTGGGCAACAGAGCGAGACTCCATCTCAAATAAATAAACAAACAAACATAAGTTAGCTGGGCATGGTGGCCCACGCCTGTAATCCCAGCTACTTGGGAGGCTGAGGCAGGAGAATCTGGGAGGCAGAGGTTGCAGTGAGCCGAGATCTTGCCATTGCACTCCAGCCTGAGTGACAAGAGTGAAACTCTGTCTTAAAAAAAAAAAAAAAAAAGGGCTGACCTGTAACCCCTTTTCCCCACTGCCCAGGAGCCTGCTGCAGTCGGTCCAGGAGGCCTTGGAGGAAAGGTGAGGGGTGTGGGCCTTGGGGAGGGGCAAGGGGCGGGCGGCCTTGGTGCCAGTCACACGTCATGCCTCATGCCTCATCTGCCTCCCACAGGAGTCTGACCATTCGGTCAGCCTCAGAATTCCAGGTGCCACACAGAAGGAGGCTGGAGCTGGGATCCAGGCCACTGCAGAGGGTACGATTGGAGTGGGATACGGTTACAGGGCAACCTGGTAACGGCTGGGCTGGGCCCTGCCCCTCCTACCAGGAGCTGGACTCCCCAGATGATACCATGGGAACCATCAAGCGGGCCCCGTTCCTAGGGCCACTCCCCCCTGAGCCTCCAGCAGAGGAGCCTCTGTCCAGTCCCCCAGGTGAGTCTCAGGCTTGGGAGGCCGGGAGGCAGCCCCAGGGTGGGGGCTGCTGCAGGAAATTACAGCACGCCTGTGCCTGCAGGAACCGTGCCCCCACCTCCTTCAGGCCCCAATAGCTCCCCACGGCTGCCCACGGCCTGGGCCACCATGAAGCAGCGGGAGGATCCTGAGGTGAGAGGGTGCTACAAGGGGGTGGGGAGACGGGCGGCTACAGCTGTCATATCAGCCCTGACTCCTTCCCTCCCTCCCAGAGGTCGTCCTGCCACGGGCTCCCCCCAACTCCCAAGGTGCATGTAAGTGTTTGCCCCAAGCCCTGCAGTCCCACAGCCCTGCCACCCACCACCCCTGCACTCCCTCGCCAGCCTCTTGCCTCTCCGCAGATGGGCGCCTGCTTCTCCAAGGTCTTCAATGGCTGCCCCCTGCGGATCCACGCTGCTGTCACCTGGATTCACCCTGTTACTCGGGGTAGGTGGGGGCAGGGAGGAAGCAGGAGCCCAAGGAATTCCTCAGCTTGGGCCAGGGGCCATGTCTGACCTCTGACCCCATGCCCAAACTGGCAGACCAGTTCCTGGTGGTAGGGGCTGAGGAAGGCATCTACACACTCAACCTGCATGAACTGCATGAGGATACGCTGGAGAAGGTGAGGCCCGGCTGGCTGTGGGGGGCAGAGGCCTTGGGGGGCCTGGGGTGCTGACCACCTGTCCCTCTGTGGCCTCCAGCTGATTTCACATCGCTGCTCCTGGCTCTACTGCGTGAACAACGTGCTGCTGTCACTCTCAGGTACAAGGTGGGACGGGCAAGGAGGCGGGGCCCGCAGGGGCTCCAGCGCCTCAGCATCCTGCCCACCAACACCCCAGGCCCGGCCTCTCCCCATTTCTGCAGGGAAATCCACGCACATCTGGGCCCATGACCTCCCAGGCCTGTTTGAGCAGCGGAGGCTACAGCAACAGGTTCCCCTCTCCATCCCCACCAACCGCCTCACCCAGCGCATCATCCCCAGGTCAGGGATCTTGGGTGTGCAGGGAGCGGGAGGCAGAGGGGCAGGGAGGGGCTGGAACATGGCCTTGCCAGTTCCTGGGATTGCAGCAATCTTAGACATGTTACTTTGCCTCTCTGAGCGCCCGTTTCCTCCTCTGTCAATACAATTGGCCTTCCCACCCCCTCCCGCCGGCTTGTTGGGAGGCAAGAAGGAGATAGTGGATGTGAAAGTGCTTTCCAAGTTGTAGGAGCTGTGGTTGTTCGGATGTGGGGCTTGACAGTTAAGCAAACGTTTACTGAGCACTTATGCTATGTTGGCCCCTATGCTGGGCTTCGGGACATGGAGAATCCCATGAGTCCTCGCTTTCAAGAAACAGCGGGGCTGGGTGTGGTGCTCATGCGTATAATCCCAATCCTGCAATCCGAGGCAGAAGGATTGTTTGAGGCCATGTGTTTGAAATCAGCCTGAAAACACAGGGAGACCTTGTCTCTACAAAAAATCAAAAAAGGCTGGGCGGGGTGGCTCATGCCTGTAATCCCAGCACTTTGGGAGGCTGAGGCGGGTGGATCACGAGGTCAGGAGATGGAGACTATCCTGGCTAACATGGTGAAACCCCGTCTCTACTAAAAATACAAAAAAAATTAGCCAGGCGTGGTGGCACGTGCCTGTAGTCCCAGCTACTCAGGCGGCTGAGACAGGAGAATTGCTTGAACCTGAGAGGTGGAGGTTGCAGTGAGCCATGATCACGCCCCTGCACTCCAGCCTGGCCGACAGCGAGACTCTGTCTCAAAAAAGAAAGAAAAAAAAAACCCAAAAAATCAAAAAATGGGGCCGGGCGCAGTGGCTCACGCCTATAATCCTAGCACTTTGAGAGGCCGAGGTGGGCGGATCACGAGGTCAGGAGTTTGAGACCAGCCTGGCCAATATGGTGAAACCCCGTCTCTACTGAAAATACAAAAATTAGCTGGGCGTAGTGGTGCGCATCTGTAGTCCCAGCTACTCGGGAGGCTGAGGCAGAAGAATCGCTTGAACCCTAGAGGCAGAGGTTGCAGTGAGTGGAGATCGCGCCACTGCACTCCATCCAGGGCGACAGAGTGAGACTCCGTCTCAAAAAAAAATCAAAAAATTAGCTGAGCATGGTGGCATAGGCATGGCGTTGTGTGTTGGTGGTCCCAGCCACTCAGGAGGCTGAGGTGGGAGGATTGCTTGAACCCAGGAGGTTGAGGTTGAAGTGAACTGTGATCGCGATCGTACCACTGCACTGAAGCCTGGGCAACAGAGCAAGACCTTGTCTCAAAAAAAAGAAAAAGGGAAATGAGGACGGTTAGCACCCGGTACTGAGGTCCAGTTAGAGGGAGAGCTGGGAGGGGTGGAGAGGCCTCAGAGACCGGGCAAGCTTGGGAGGTTCGAAAGTGTGTCAGCGTTTCCAGGCAGATGAGGTAGGGAATGGCACTCCAGGCAGGGGGAAGAGCAAGTATGTGTTAGTATGTGTTGGGGCAGAGCAGCCTGGTGAGCTGGGGAGCTGTAGGAGTTTGCCTGGGGGCCAGGCACAGTGGCTCACGCCTGTAATCCCAGCACTTTGGGAGGCTTTGGCGAGTGGATCAACTGAGTCAGGAGTTCGAGACCAGCCTGGTCAACATGGCGAAACCCCGTCCCTACTAAAAATACAAAAATTAGCTGGGCATGGTGGCGGGCGGCTGTAATCCTAGCTACTCGGGAGGCTGAGGCAGGAGAATCTCTTGAACCTGGGAGGCGGAGGTTGCAGTGAGCCGAGATCGCACCATTGCACTCCAGCCTGGGCAACAGAGCAAGACTCCGTCTCAAAAAAAAGAAAAACAGAAGAGAAAAAACAGTCAGATTCTGATTCTCTTTTGAAAGTTGAGCCAGTAGGATTTCCTGATGAAAGAGAAAGAGGAGTCAAGGATGGCTCCAAGGTTTTTGGCCTGGGTATCAGGAAGGATGCAGCTGTCATCAGCTGAAGGTGGAGCAGTTTCAGGGGGAGCTGAATTCAATTTTGTTGCATAAAGATGCTTATTAGATGTGCAAGTGGGACCTGCGTCAATCCATGGCTGGGTGGGGCTGGGCTCTGAAGGGAGGGGCCCTGGGCTATGGGCCCTGACATTGTCATGACCAGGTGGGTGGTGTGGGAATCAGTGGACTGAGTGCAGAGGGTAGGGGAGGCCAGGCCAGTGGCTGCAACAGCTGGGGAGCTCGGGAGGGCCCTTCCTGCAACGTGCTCACTCCAGGACCACCTCTGGAGCCCTGTGGCCTTGGGGCTTCCTGAGCTCAGTCCCCAAGTGAGTCTGCTTTGGCGCAGGACCTACAGGAAACAGGCCCATCAGAGCCCCAACAGGTCACAGGCAGCTTTGAGCTTGTGTTCGGGAAATGGCAGAGGCACAGTGAGCACTTTGAATGCAAAGAACAGAGAACTGGAGTTGTTTGGAGAAAAAACAAATACAAAATATATGCCTTTGTCCCATCCAAAGACCAGTTGGGGAGGAGAGTGGGAAGAATGTGGGGAGAGGGAGGGACGAGGACCAGGGACAGTGAGAGACAGACATTGGCTTCCTCCATGTCCTGGCAGAAGGTACAAACAGGACACGGGCCACTGGGTGGAGGTGGCAGGGCTGCTGACAGGAAGCCCCATTCCCCAGAGGAAGAAACAGGCTCAGAGGGTCCCCTGGAGGGTTAGGGGACACCCAGTGGCCAAGGCAAGGGCCCCTCTGATGACTGTCCCTCACTACTTCTCCCCCGACAGTAAGGCAAGCCACCCCCTGGCCCCACAGGGCTGTTGCCTCAGCTGGAGAAGCAGAGGGCAGGCCATTTGCCTTTTGAAGTTCATTCACTGCCCCGGGCCTGTTTTCCCACCTGTGAAATGGGCCGTGCGCACTCTGTGCAACCTGGTGGGGCTGGAGCCTGCATCCTCCCAGGCCCCTCCATGCTCTCATTTCTTCATTCATTTCTTTTTTCTTTTTCTTCTTTTTTTTGAGACTGAGTTTCACTCTCGTTGCCCGGGCTGGAGTCCGATGGCACAATCTTGGCTCACTGCAACCTCCACCTCCTGGAGTTAAGCAATTCTCCTGCCTCAGCCTCCCAAGTAGCTGGGATTACAGGCGTGCACCACCATGCCTGGCTAATTTTGTATTTTTAGTAGAGACAGGGTTTCTCCATGTTGGTCAGGCTGGTCTCGAACTCCTGACCTCAGGTGATCTGCCTACCTCGACCTCCCAAAGTGCTGGGATTACAGGCGTGAGCCACTGCGCCTGGCATCATTTCTTTCTTTATACCCTGCCTTTACCTGACAAGGAATTTCAGTGACTCAAAATAGGTGGAAAGTCCTAATATGGGATGACAGGAGCTGGCCCTCTGTGAGCACACACGATTCCCAGCACTGCCGAGAGCACCTCCCCTGTATGAGCTCATGAAGCCTTCACTGTGCCCCTCTGGGGTGGGGCCCGCCATTATCCCCAATCTACAGAGGATGAAACTGAGGCATGGAGAGATTAAGTGGCTTGCCCGGAGTCACACAGAGCTAGAAGCAATCCTGAGACCCAAACCCCTGGCCTGGATGGAGACACTCCCTCCTGGCTGCAGGGCTGGGAGACTGGCTTCAGATCCTCCACCTTTCCCAGCTGTTCTTGGGGCAGGTTACTTTGTGTCTCTGAGTCTCAGTCCCTTACTTGTAAAGAGGGAAGCTGATAGTACCCACCTCATAGGGCTCTGCAGGGGCCTTGCCCATGGATGGCATCCTGGACACAGGCCCTGGTTGTCACCCCTACAGGCGCTTTGCTCTGTCCACCAAGATTCCTGACACCAAAGGCTGCTTGCAGTGTCGTGTGGGTAAGAAATGGGCTGGGCGGGGTGGGGCGGGGCCTGGTGGGGGGCAGCGCAGGCCCAGCCCAGTGCCCACTGCCCTGCTCCCCTGCCAGTGCGGAACCCCTACACGGGTGCCACCTTCCTGCTGGCTGCCCTGCCCACCAGCCTGCTCCTGCTGCAGTGGTACGAGCCGCTGCAGAAGTTCCTGCTGCTGAAGGTGAGGGGCGGTGGGGGGAGGCCCAGGGCACCCTCAGAGCTCTGGGGGGAGAAATGGAGACCTGAGCATCCCTGCTGCCCCCTAGAACTTCTCCAGCCCTCTGCCCAGCCCAGCTGGGATGCTGGAGCCGCTGGTGCTGGATGGGAAGGAGCTGCCGCAGGTGTGTGTGGGGGCTGAGGGGCCTGAGGGGCCCGGCTGCCGCGTCCTGTTCCATGTCCTGCCCCTGGAGGCTGGCCTGACGCCCGACATCCTCATCCCACCTGGTGAGCAGAAGGGCCAGGCTGCTGGGAGTGGGTGTGTGTGCAGGAGAGACCGAGGGAGGGAGGCAGGGAGGGCCGAGGCTCCCAAACTAGGCTCCCCACAGCCGGTGACTCCACAGAGACCTTGAGGGCTGCCATGTGGGGTCTGGGGCCCACAGCCTCCCTTCAACGAGCTTCACCTGGGCTTCCATAAAGGGTTCATTAGACCAAATGAACCTTAGCTTGGCAGCTAAGAAAATCCTGGCCAGGCTGGGCACGGTGGCTCACGCCTGTAATCCCAGCATTTTGGGAGGCCAAGGAGAGAGAGGGGCTTGAGCTCATGAGTTTGAGACCAGCCTGAACAACATGGCGAGACCCTGACTCTACAAAAAATTAGCTGGGCATGTTGGTGCACGTGTGTAGTCCCAGCTACTTGGGCTGAGGTGGGAGGATCACTTGAGCCTGCGAGACAGAGGCAGTTGTGAACCATGTTCGCGCCACTGCACTCCAGCCTGGGTGACAGAGTGAGACCCTATCTCAAAACAAAAAACAAAAACAAAAAAACTGGTCAACATTTCTCTGGGCTGCAGGGAAGAGGCAGATCTGGCAAGGCAGGGCCTAGAGGCCCCATTCTCAGTCAGGAAGCAGGACTCCAAGTGTTGTGGCAGCTTGGGGTGATAATGAGCAGCGATGGATAAGGGAGAAGGGAGGGCGCATGTGGTTAAGGCACCTGGTGCCAGGCCCTGAGCCAGGGGTCTCACACACAGGATTTTATTCTTTATTTTTTTTTATTTTTTGAGACAGAGTCTTGCTCTGTCGCCCAGGCTGGAGTGCAACGGCATGATCTCGGCTCACTCACTGCAACCTCCGCCTCCTGGGTTCAAGCTATTCTCTTGCCTCAGCCTCCCAAGTAGCTGGGATTACAAGCATGTGCCACCACATCCGGCTACTTTTTGTATTATTAGTAGAAATGGGGTTTCGCCATGTTGGCCAGGCTGGTCTCGAACGCCTGATCTCAGGTGATCCACCCGCTTCGGCCTCCCACAGTGCTGGGATTACAGGCATGAGCCACTGCGCCCAGCCCAGGATTTTATTCTTGATCCTCATGATAGCCTCTCAAGGCAGTGCCATCTTGTCTGTGTTATGAGGAAACAGAGGCTCTGAGAGGTAAAGTGATTTGTACCAGGTCACACAGTGACTGGGTCACGAGGCCTGGTCCCCTTAAATCTGGAGCCCTCCCGTGGCACCCCGTGACTCCTCCTCCACTCCCCATGAGCCCCAGGACGGGTCACTCATCCTCTCAGAGCCTCAGTTCCCAGCCCTGGAGGGAGATGAGGTTTCCCAGCCCCACAGGGCTGTTGTGAGGCTGACGTGCCCTCATGGCCAAGGGCTGTCTGTAGCCTGGCCCCCATATCCTCTTGGGGTTGGGGGATTGGTGGCTCAGCCAGGCCATGTCTCTCTTCTCTGCCTGCAGAGGGGATCCCAGGCTCGGCCCAGCAGGTGATCCAGGTGGACAGGGACACAATCCTAGTCAGCTTTGAACGTGAGTGCCCTGGGGGCAGGGCTTAGGCAGGGGAGTATGGGGGTGAGGGGACCACGTGGGTCTGCCTTCCCAGAAGGGAGCCTCCCCGTCCCCACCCACCAGTCCCCTCCCTGTGCAGGCTGTGTGAGGATTGTCAACATGCAGGGCGAGCCCACGGCCACACTGGCACCTGAGTTGACCTTTGATTTCCCCATCGAGACTGTGGGTGAGTGAGCCAGAGGTGGGGTGCAGGCCTTTCCCTGGCCTGGAGCACGTTGTGGCTCGGGGGCCTGGGGCTGGCAGTAGGATGAGAAAGCAGATCCCCCAGCCCCTCTCCTGAGCCATCCTGGTCACCTGAGGTCAGTGAGGACCCCTGTGGCCCAGACCCAGGCTCAGGCGTGGCTGAGGGCGCCAGGACGGGTGCAGGGCTGATGGGGGCCTGGCCCGTAGTGTGCCTGCAGGACAGCGTGCTGGCCTTCTGGAGCCATGGGATGCAAGGCCGAAGCCTGGATACCAACGAGGTGAGTGGGGCCCAGGGACCTTGCTGTCCCCTGCCTTGTGGTCCTTACCTCTTTGGAAAGGACCTACTGGAGTGGCCTCAGTGCTTCCCACCTGTCTTCCCAGGTGACCCAGGAGATCACAGATGAAACAAGGATCTTCCGAGTGCTTGGGGCCCACAGGTAGGCGGTGGCACCCCAGCCTCCCCTTCAGATGACTCTGAGGCCAGAGAAGGGGCTGATGTGCCAAGTGTCTCCCGCCCTGCCCCCTACTCCTCTCTCCCCCAGAGACATCATCCTGGAGAGCATTCCCACTGACAACCCAGAGGCACACAGCAACCTCTACATCCTCACGGGCCACCAGAGCACCTACTAAGAGTGGTGGGCCTGTCCAGGGGCTCCCCACCCCACCCCATGCCTTAGCGGCAGGCCCTTTTGGGCAAAGGGGCCCATCCTAGACCAGAGGAGCCCAGGCCCTGGCCCTGCTGGGGCTGAAGGTCAGAAGTAATCCTGAGAAATGTTTCAGGCCTGGGGAGGGAGGGGAGCCCCCCACGCCTCTGCAATAATTGGACCAGGGGGAGCTGCAGTCACTCCCCCATCCCCGAGGCAGCCCAGTCCCTAGTGCCCAAGGCAGGGACCCTGGGCCTGGGCCATCCATTCCATTTTGTTCCACATTTCCTTTCTACTCTTTCTGCCAAGAGCCTGCCCCTGCATTTGTCCTGGGAAACACGGTATTTAAGAGAAAACTATATTGGTATTAAAGCTGGTTTGTTTTAGTCCTCTGGTCCCTCTGGGTGGGGGGAGTGAACCCACCTCATCTCCCGCCTCCTTCCCTCCAACATACCTTTCTGTGGGCACCACAGAAGGGCAGGGCCCCCAGGATTTTGGAGAAGCCAGGTAGAGGTGACAGGAGGCCATGGCCCCCAGCAGCCTTCCGGGGCACTGTGCCTTCCCCTGTACCCTTGCTCAGAACTGACCCTCAGCTTTGCAGTTTGAGGGCTCTGCTATAGTTTAGCACCCCAAGGACTCATGCAGATGGGGGGCCTCAACAAAGGGACTCTCATCCAGGGCACCCTTGCCCCACCTAGGATCTCACTGGGTGGCCCCTGGAAGGGCCCAGGAGGAGCCCCCAGAGGGCTGTTCCCTCCATTCCCAGGGACGCTGCTGCCCATGGAGGTAGCCTGTGTGACCTGTATCCCCTGCCCTCCACCTACTGCCTAGGTGTTAGGCCAGGAACATCAGATGACAGCACGATCATCAGATTGGATGGGAAGGCTAGCCTGTGTCCGTCTACCAGACTCCCAAGGGCTGCCTCAGTGCCAGGCCCTGGGGTCACTACCAGAAACGGACCAGCCCCCAGGGAGGGCGTCCTCCTTGCTGGAGCCTGCATCTTGAGGGCATGGCCATCCTCCTGTAGCTTGTGCTTACGCTGTCATTCTTCGAGGGTCTGTCTGCTCAGCTCTGAATGCCAGGGCCCCTCTTGCCCCAGGCACTGATCAGCCGCTCTTGACCAGAGCCTTTGGGCAGCTGCAGCCCAGGAGGCAGGATGGGAGCTGCCTTGAGGGCCCACAGTTGGGGGGCTGGGAAGGTGGGGGCAGGGTAGGGGGAACAGCTGGAGCAAAGGCCCCATTGTCACCCCTGACATTCAGGGCAGGTGTTGGAGGAAGACCTTTGCACCTGGCGGGTGGCAAGAAAGACTTGCGGAGTGACGTGGTAGGTGGATGGCAGCCATGCGAGTAGGCTCAGTGGCTCCCAGGGTGTCACACTGTCCCCTCAGCCACTCAACAGCAGAGTTTCAACTGTTCTGACTCTGTCCAGTGACTGGGAGGGTTTCTTGGCTGGAATGGGGAGCCAGCCCAGGGGAGGGAACACATCTCTTCACACCAGGCATTCACACCCATGTTCCCGTGAGCCCCAAGGAGGGTGAGGGGCACCTTCCAAATTGGGGTCGGTGGTAACAGGGATACAAAGTGAATTCCTAACTTCCAATTTTCCAGATTTCTTGGAGGAATGTTGGGACCAGGGTGGGGTAAGTGGGGACAGGGAGGTGAGCTCCTGCTCAGCAAAGGCCCTGACCAAAGGCACCCTGGGGAGGACTGGCTTTCCGTCCACCAAGCAGCCAGCAGCAGACAGTGCCTCCTTGTGGCGGATCTTCCCGGACCTCAGATTCAGTCTGGAAAGGGGGTTTGGACTGCAGAGTGTAAACTGCCAAAGTGGGGGGCCTCCCATAAAATGCTTACTGCCAGCAAAGGCAGGCCAAGAGCAAATAAAGGCCGAGAAACCAGGGAATATGTGTTGAGAGACTAACACTTTAAATTTTATTTATGTATTTTTAAATGGGTAACCTTTGCCCATGGTACATATTTTTTAAAATACAGCAGAGATATAATGAACAGTCTCCCTCTTACCCCTGTCTCCAGCCACCCCTGGTCCCAGTTACTTATGAACCCTTCTAGAAGTATTTTGCGTGTTTAAGCAATTTGGTATATTTTATTCTTGGCGATTTTTTTATACGTATTAACATATTCCACATACTGTACCGACCTTGCCCTTTAAAAATATACCCTGGGGGGCCAGGTGTGGTGGCTCACACCTGTAATCCCAGCACTTTGGGAGGCCGAGGCGGGCGAATCACGAGGTCAGGAGTTTGAGACCAGCCTGGCCAACATGGTGAAACCCCGTCTCTACTAAAAATACAAAAAATTAGCGGGGCATGGTGGCGGGTGCCTGTAATCCCAGCTACTCGGGAGGCTGAGGCAGGAGAATCACTTGAACCTGGGAGGCGGAGGTTGCAGTGAGCCTGGAACATGCCACTGCACTCCAGCCCGGGCGACAGTGCAAGACTCCATCTCAAAAAAAAAAAAAAAAAAAGAGAAAAAAATATATATATCCTGGAGAATATGAATGTTTTAAATTATCACATGCATCCTGAAAAGATATGTATATATCCTCGAGAGTTTTGCGTTAAAGATCTCCCATTTAAAAAAAAATTTTTTTTACAGCTAGTGGTATTCCATTGTGTATGTTTCCCATAACAAATGTTAATGACCTGCAGTGAGATCCCTATTGGTGGAAATTTGAGTTGTTTTTACTACTTTTATATTACAAACAATGCTGCAATAAATATTCTGAGGCCAGTGCCCCTCTGTACATATTCAAGCATTTCTAGAAGATAAGTTCCTGGAAGCAGCATTAATGAGTCAGGGGGGGCTGCGTTTGTCGTGGTGATAGCTGCTGTCCAGTTGCCCCTCCATGGGCAGAAACTTAAAGAATGACTCTTTAAGTCATTCTTCAGGACAAGTAGAAGGGACGTGGGCCCCCCAGGATGTTCAGGTAACTGGCCCGTACCCGGAGTCATCCTGGTGAAAGTCAAGGGGAGTGCCATGATGTGTGCTTCAGGACGGCGGAGGATCTGCCGTGTTCCCTGTGGCATGTCCAGCACCTGCTCACTGCCAGTGCTCAGGAGACCCTCATGAGTAAGGGAATGGACAAGATGTGGTGAAGAGGAGTCCCTGCAATCTGCCCTTGGACTGGGTGAGCGACCCCACCTCGCTGAGCTTTACTTTCCTTAGGTTTACCATATCCAAAGCCAACTGCAGGGCTGTCAGGAGGATCAGAAATACTGTAACAGACATAATGCAATAACACAGATGAATCTTAGAGGTAAATTAAAACAGCACTTTATGCACAATACGATAGCATATTATAAAGCTCAGAAACAAACTGAAACCATCTATTGTTTAGCAATACATGCCCAAGATACAACCCTATTAAAAAATCAAGGGAAGGAAAAGCACAAAATCTGAGATGGTGTTCCCTGAGAGGAGTGTGGGATGGGATAAGGAAGGAGCCCAGGAATTTTTAAAGGTATTGGTAGTATCTTAGCTCTCAGGTTTGGTGGTAGGTTCATGGGTATTTAAGTTATAACTCAGTTCCTAACTCACATAAGGTGCCACACATCCTTTTATATGTATCAAATATTATGTCATAAAATTTTAGTTTGGGCATGGTGGTTCATGTCTGTAATCCCAGCACTTTGGGAAACTGAGGCAGGCAGATCACTTGAGCCCAGGAGTTCTAGACCAGCCTAGGCAACATGATGAAACCCTGTCTCTACAAAAAATACAAAAATTAGCTGGACATGGTGGCACTCGCCTGCAGTCCCAGCTACTCTGGAGGCTAAGGTGGGAGGATTGCTTGAGCCTAGGAGTTCAAGGCTGCAGTGAGCTATGAACTTGCCACTGCACTCCAGCCTGGGTGACAGAGTGAGACCCTGTCTCAAAAAGAAAAAAAAAAAAAAAAAAGGAAAAAAAATTAAAAAAAATATTTAAAAGTAATCACTGAAAAAATAGAACTCGCTTGAAAGACAAGACCAAAAACAAAGAGGACGTTTCCCTAGATGATGAAAGCAAGTGGAGAGGAATCACTGCAGTGTCCTGCACAGAACTCTGGAATTGCCGCCTTGCAGTTGCTGCCTTTTAGTGTGTATTGTTGAAAGACAGTTTTATTGAGGCATAATTGGCATACAATAAGCTGCATATAAAAATGTGTACGTGATGACTTTTGACATACGTGTACACCCGTGAAGCCATTTCCACAATCAAGATAACCACCATCCCCTTCACTCTGGGAAGTTTCCCATGCTCTTGGTAAACCCACCCTCCTGCTTCTCCTTGCCTCCCATCCCCAAGTAACAACTGTGCTGCTTTCTGTCATACAGGTTAATCTGCGCTTTCTGTCATACAGGTTAATCTACACTTTCTAGAATGTATGTAAATAGAATCACACAGTATGTACTTGTGTTTTGTCTGGCTTCTTGCTTAGCTGAGCACGAGGATTTGCGAGTCATCCCTGTTGCATGCATTACTAGTTTATTCCTTTTTATTGCCAAGTAGTATTCCATTGTTTGGATGCACCAGTTTGTTTCGCTGTTCACCTGTTGATGGACATTTGGACCATGTTTAGTTTTGAACTATTACAAATAAAGCTGCTATGAACATTCATGTACCTGTCTTTGTGGAATATATTCTATCATTTCTTGTGGGTAAACACTTTGGAGTGGAAGGGCTGAGTCATAGATAAGTGTTTTTTGTTTTTTTTTTTTGAGGCGGAGTCTCACTCTGTCACCTAGGCTGGAGTGCAGTGGCCTGATCTTGGCTCACTACAACCTCCGCCTCCTGGGTTCAAGTGATTCTCCTGCCTCAGCCGCCTGAGTAGCTGGGATTACAGGCATGCCTGGCTAATTTTTGTATTTTGAGTAGAGATGGAGTTTCGCCACGCTGGGCAGACTGGTCTTGAACTCCTGACCTCAGGTGATCTGCCTGCCTCGGCCTCCCAAAGTGCTGGGATTACAGGTGTAAGCCACTGTGCCCGGCCGCATCTTTTTCTGTTTTTTTTTTTGAGATGGGAGTCTTGCTCTGTTGCCCTGACTGGAATGCAGTGATGTGATCTCGGCTCACTGCAACCTCTGCCTCCCGGGTTCAGGTGATTCTCCTGCCTCAGCCTCCTGAGTACCTAGGACTTCAGGTGTGCACCGGTACACCCGGCTAATTTTTGTCTTTTTAGTAGAGATGGGGTTTCTCCACGTTGGACAGGCTGGTTTTGAACTCCTGGTCTCAAGTGATCTGCCTGCCTTGGCCACCAAAAGTGTTGCGATTACAGGTGTGAGCTACCGTACCCAGCCTTCTTTTGTTTTTTGAGATGGGGTCTCATTCTGTCACCCAGGCTGGAGTGCAGTGGTGTCACCTCCACTCACTGCCACCCCTGCCTCTGGGGCTCAAGCCATCCTCCCACCTCAGTCCTCATGAGTAGCTGAGACTACAGGCTCACACTACCACACCCAACTAATTTTTTATCTTTTGTAGAGACAGGGGTCTACCCATGTTGCCCAGGCTGGTCTTGAATTCCTGGCCTTGAGTGATCCCACTTCACCCTTCTAAGCAGTTGGGATTACAGATGTGAACCACCTCAACGCATTTTTTATTTTTTATTTTTGAGACGGAGTCTCGCTCTGTCACCCAGGCTGGAGTGCAGTGGTGCGATCTCAGCTCACTGCAAGCTCCGCCTCCCGGGTTCATGCCATTCTCCTGCCTCAGCCTCCCGAGTAGCTGGGACTACAGGCGCCTGCCACCACACCCAACTAATTTTTTTTTGTATTTTTAGTAGAGATGGGGTTTTGGGGTTTCACCGTGTTAGCCAGGATGGTCTCAATCTCCTGACCTCATGATCTGCCTGCCTCGGCCTCCCAAAGTGCTGGGATTACAGGCATGAGCCACTGCACCCAGCCTTTCTTTTTTTTTTTGAGATGGTCTCCCTCTGTCACTCAGGCTTCAGTGCAGTGGTGTGATGACAGCTTATTGCAGCCTCAAACTCTTTGGGGTCAAACAATCCTCCTGCCTCAGCCTCCCAAGTAGCTGGAACTACAGGCACATATCACGCTCAGCTGATTATTATTATTTTTGTTTCTGTAGAGACAGTCTCCCTATGTTGCCCAGGCTGGTTTCAAAGTCCTCGCCTCAAGCAATCCTCCTGCCTTGCCTTCCCAAAGTGCTGAGATTACAAGTGTGAGCCACCGCACCCAGCCCTTGGTGCATTTCTCAATGCCTATACAGTTATATAATGTTGCATAAATGGAATCACGGAATACATTTTTTAAACATATGAAGCATTTTTTTTTTAATGTTAGCATTTTTAGGCTGGGTGTGGTGGCTCACGCCTGTAATCCCAGCACTTTGGGAGGCTGAGGCGGGCGAATCACTTGAGATCAGGAGTTTGAGGCCAGCCTGGCCAACATGGTGAAACCCCGTCTCTACTAAAAATACAAAAATTAGCCAGGCATGGTGGCGCATGCCTGTAATCCCAGCTACTCTGGAGGCTGAGTCATGAGAATCACTTGAACCCAGGAGGAGGAGGCTGCAGTGAGCCAAGATCATGCCACTGCACTCTGGTCTGAGTGACAGAGCAAGACTCCATCTCATAAGAAAAAAAAAAAAGTTGGATGTTTAAGATGTATTGGGCAACTTCCAGTCGCCCATTTCACTCTGCAATAGGAGGGCATGTGCTGTGTATCCTTCTGTAGCCTTTGTTACGCTCAGATAATCATATGCAAACATGCACACATCTGTATGGGTTTGTGTTACAAAAACAAGGCCATGTCATATATATTTCTTTGTTAACACAGAACAGAAGTTACTTTAGGTCGGTTGGTATGAATTAACAGCTTTTCAAAGCTGCCTAATATTCTAGGTTATGGGTTTTCCAATTCAATCATTCATAATATTGATGGAAATTCACTTTGTTTGCCCATTTTTACCACTACAAACAATGCTGCAGTAAATGCAGAAGACTTTGAAAACATTATATAATCACATGGCTTGTTTGTGGGCAGATTCCCAGGAGTGGGATATTGGATCGGAAGGGTTTGTTTTCTTTCTTTTGAGACAGAGTCTCACTCTGTCGCCCAATCACAGCTCACTTCTGCCTCTACCTCCTGGGCTCAAGGGATCCTCCCACCTCAGCTTCACAAGTAGCTGTGAGTACAGATGCATTTTTTTTATTTTTTTGAAAGGGGGAACAATTTTAATAGACAACAGAATGCTTTCTAAAAGATTAACGATAGTAGGTGTTAGCACATTTATGTTCTGCTATTTTCATTTATTTTGAGATTCCTCATTATCACCTTAATTTGTATTTCCCTTATGGCAGTGTCTAAATAGTGGTAAATAAATTAGCTAGTCTCAAGGATTCTGTAACAGTCGCACAAACTCAGCACAGTCTAAGGTGGTACTGCTATAACAGAATCCCTGAGACTGGGTAATTTATTTATTTGAGACAGGGTCTTGCTCTGTTGCTCAGGCTGGATTGCAGTGGTGTGATCATAGCTCATTGCAGCCTTGATCTCCTGGGCTCAAGTAATCCTCCTGCTTCAGCCTCTCGTGTAGCTGGGACTATAGACATGGACCACCATGACCAGTATTTTTTTTTATTTTTTATTTTTTTAGTAGATGTTGCCCAGGCTGGTCACAAACTTCTGAGATCAAGGCATTGAGAAATGCCTCCCACCTCAGACTCTCAAAGTGCTGGGATTACAGGCATTAGCCACCACACCCAGTCTGGGTAATTTATAAAGAATAGAGATTTCTGGCTGGGCATGGTGGCTCACACCTGTAATCCCAGCAGTCTGGGAGGCCAAGGTGGGTGGATCACCTGAGGTTAGGAGTTTGAGACCAGCCTGGCCAACATGGTGAAACCCTGTCTCTTAAAAATACAAAAAATTAGCCAGGCATAGTAGTGGCACCTGTAATCCCAAATACTTGGGAGGCTGAGGCAGGAGAATCATGTTGGCCAGGCTGGTCTCAAACTCCTGACCTCAGGTGATCCACCCACCTCGGCCTCCCAAAATGTTGGAGCCACCACGCCTGGCTGGAGATTAAGTTTCTAACACATGAGCTTTGGGGGACACATTCAAACCTGTCCACCTAAAGTAATCAAAAGGGTCAGAATCTAATTTTAATAGTTTATTCAAGCACAAAACATGAGAGTGGACTACCTGGAAACACCGACTCCAAATGAATGGGGTCAGTGTTTCGAAGTAGAGAAGTTAAGATTTCATTTACACATGCAGAGGCAGAGGAGTTTTAGGATTACATTCTTCATATATGGCCAGTGCATACTTACAGTAATTTGGTTATAGGCCGAGTGCAGTGGCCCACGCCTGTAATCCCAGCACTTTGGGAGGCCGAGGTGGGTAGATCACCTGAGGTCAGGAGTTCAAGACCAGCCTGGCCAACATGGTGAAATTCCATCTCTACAAAAATGTAACAATTAGCTGGGCATGATGGCAGGTGGCTGTAATCCCAGCTACTCAGGAGGCTGAGGTGGGAGAATCGCTTGAACCTGGAAGGCAGAGGTTGCGGTGAGCTGAGATTGTGCCATTGCACTCCAGCCTGGGCGACAGAGCCAGACTCTGTCTCAAATTGAAATAATAATAATAATAATAATTTGGTTGTAAGCAGTGTTTCTTTTAGGGAGGCATACATTTAACATTTTTTACAGAGGGTGTAATAGTCATGGGTTTGCTGTCATCTGGTCTAAGTAAAGCAGGACAACAAAAGGGAAGTTAATCTATAAGGAGGGTCATTAAGAAGATAGCAGGTTTTTGTCCCTTGTTTAATTCTCTCCAATAATTGTACAGAACAAGAAAAACAACCAGGTCTAATTTATTATCTCAGAAAAAATTATAACCATACGTGGCTGAGATCACAGTCACCTCTCTCTCCAGGTTTCAAGTGTTGTGGGGGTTCCAACATCTTTTCTATTTATTTTTAAAAACCACAGCAGACGTGTTGTGCACGCTTTCATGTTTCTTGGCTATTTGGATTTGTTCTTCTGAGACATGTACATTCCTATTTTTTGCTCACTTTCTATTGTTTTTGCCTTTTTTCTAATTCGTTTTTAAGATGTATTTGTATATCACAGGTATTGGCTCTTTATCACGTACGGCAAATATTTTTCCTCATCTATCATTGTCTGACTTTTATCAGTGTTAATTTTCGGGGTAATCAAGTATTTTTTTTACAGTTTGAGGTTCCTGTCTTTGCAGTCTCTCAACCCCTAGAATACCCTTATAGTCTCCTAAATTATATTCTAAATGTTTTATTGTTTAAATTTAGACTCTACGCCATTTATCAACTAAATCATCTTTTCCTGATTGAAATAAAATACCACCTTTGTGGTATTTCCGGATTCTGTTGCACTAATGTGTCTTTCCTACCAACAATATCATATTGTTTTATTATTGTGGTTTTTTGTTTTTGAGACGGAGTCTCATTCTGTTGCCCAGGCTGGAGCACAGTGGTGCGATCTCAGCTCACTGCACCTCCGCCTCCTGGGTTCAAACAATTCTCCTGCCTCAGCCTCCTGAGAAGCTGGGATTATAGGCGTCTGCCACCACGCTCGGCTAATTTTTGTACTTTTAGTAGAGACGAGGGTTTCACCGTGTTGGTCAGGTTGGTCTCGAACTCCTGACCTCAGGTGATCCCCCCGCCTTGGCCTCCCAGTGCCTTGGCACTGGCCTATTGTGTTTTATATACTATGTTTGTCATCTGGAAAGGCAAGCTCCTGCTCCGTCTTGTAGTTTTTCCACTACTGTAGTAGTTATTTTATTTTTGACAGTCTCGCTCTGTCACCCAGGCTGAAGTGCAGTGGCCCAATCTCGGCTCACTGCAACCTCCGCCTCCCGGGTTCAAGCGATTCTCTTGCCTCATCCTCCCGGGAAGCTGGGATTGCAGGAGCGCACCACTACGCCCAGCTAATTTTTGTATTTTTCGTAGAGACGGGGGTTTCACCATGTTGGTCAGGCTGGTCTCGACCTTATGACCTTGTGATCCGCCCGCCTCGGCCTGTCAAAGTGCTGGGATTACAGGCGTGAGCCACCGCGCCCGGCCGTAGTTATTGTTTTATACGATTTTAAGATCATTTAATTAAATCCTCTGAACTCCGTTGAGATTCCAATAGAAGTATTTGTAATTTTTGAATTGACAAGCTTATGTTACCTTTCATCTAATATGCTGTTGCATCAGTTCAAATACTGTTTTAAATCCTTCTATAAGTCTTCTCTATTCGTAGCTTTTTGGGTCACTTTTTTTTTTTTTTTTTTCCAAAAAAACAGGAAGTCCCTTTTTACCTGCGGCGCCAACTGAGCCGGTTTTCCGGCGCGCGCCAGCCCCTCCCCTGCTCCCGCCCCAAGGTTCCGCGTTACCATGGGAACAAAGGTTGACGTCACTCAGGGCTTCCTTGCTGCACCCGAGGGTCGATGGTGAAGGGAGACGGGTGGAGAAGCGGTTTTGCTCCATCTACGCATGCGCACTTCCTGCTCCAGGATTCCCCCGCCATAAATCTCGTTCCGGCTGGGCCTTTTCCGCCGCGACTTCTCGCTTAATCCCGGAGAAATTGCCCCCTGGGGGAGGGGAGTAGAAAAAGGCTGGAACCAGCGACAGCCAATCCCGCGACACTACAAGGCAGGCGAGATTGATTGAGTCCACCACCGCAGCCAATGAGAGAGCTCGTCGCCGCTCCGTCACAGAGTTCGCCCCACCCCATCCCCTCCTTTCTGGACTCGGAGCTCAGTTCACGCAGTAACAAATGAAGTGCGCGCTGCGACACCTCCCAGCCCACCGGACTCCGCCGCCATTTCCTCGCCTGGCTTAACGGTTCGGCCAATCCCAGCGCGCATCAAGAAGGACTGAGGCTCCGCCAATCGGAGGCCGCCGATTTCGACCCTTCGCCTCGGCCCGGCCCAATCCAGGCCCCGGCCCCGCCGCCCCCGGCCCGCCCCCACGGCGCCCTCTCTCCTCCCTCTTTGTGCGTCTCGCGCCGCCGCCGCCCGCCGCGTGAGAGGACGGGCTCCGCGCGCTCCGGCAGCGCAGTCGGGTCCCCTCCCCCCGGGAGGCTTGCGAAGGAGAAGCCGCTGCAGAGGAAAAGCAGGTGCCGGTGCCTGTCCCCGGGGGCGCCATGGCGACCGGAGCGAACGCCACACCGTTGGGTAAGCTGGGCCCCCCCGGGCTGCCCCCGCTTCCCGGGCCCAAAGGAGGCTTCGAGCCGGGCCCTCCGCCTGCACCCGGGCCTGGGGCGGGGCTGCTGGCTCCCGGGCCGCCGCCGCCCCCGCCCGTGGGCTCGATGGGGGCCCTGACCGCGGCCTTCCCCTTCGCGGCGCTGCCTCCGCCGCCTCCGCCGCCGCCCCCTCCGCCTCCCCAGCAGCCGCCGCCGCCTCCACCGCCACCGTCCCCCGGCGCCTCGTACCCGCCGCCGCCGCAGCCGCCCCCTCCGCCGCCGCTCTACCAGCGCGTGTCGCCGCCGCAGCCGCCGCCACCCCAGCCGCCGCGTAAGGACCAGCAGCCGGGCCCGGCCGGCGGCGGAGGAGGTGAGTCGGGCCGAGAGAGCGCGAGAGGCGTCGCGCGGACGGGCCCGGCCGCCTGAGGGGCGCGCGGCGGCGGCAACGGCGGCTGCACGCGGCAGGGGCGCGCGCGCGCGCGCACGGGCAGGCCCGGGCGGAGGCGCCCCAGGGTGCGCGCGGCCTGGTTCTAGGGCCTGGAGTGCGCACGCGCGCTGTTGGGGGAGGGCTGGGCGGGTGGGAGGCGCTCTGTGCGCAGACGCAGTGAGGTGGCCGGGCTGTGCGGCGCAACTCTATAGACTGGGGGCCCCCTATTGCCCTCCAGTCTGCTGGTGTCGGGAAGAGGGGTGGCGGGTGTTCAGCGCTGGACGGGGTGCTGGCTGTGAATGCCAGCAGGGCGTGAAAGCCTCACCTGATGACATGCGGCGACTCCCGACTCCCTTCTGGTCTTGAGGAACCAGAATGGGAACCGTACCAAGGATAGCTCCTCTGCTTCTACAGCAAGGCAGGGTTTTCATCCGGGAGAGGTTGGCATGCTTCAGATGATGGTTGGGTCTGATCTTTCTTGGTCTCTTTTGGGGAGAGAACTCTACTTTGTTTTTTTAAATCTCCGTTCAGTATGTTTAGATCTCAGTCTGATTGGCTGCCCTGTCACTTTGTTTTAAAAAGTTTTTACCTCTGATCCTGTACCCCTTGGGAAATAGGAGGACTCTTTTGTGGCAAATGTAGGGAGTTTCTGCCTATGTATGGGGAAAGGAGAACTTGGCTGCTATTGTACAGGTTGTTGTTTGTTGAATTTTTGATAGATCCTTTTAAGAGTTCAGACCCTCAGTGTCCAACTGGCCAGGAAAATTGAATGCTGATCTTGGCTAAACTTATGAAGACAAAAGTGATCTTGTTGAGGAATTGGGCTTTTCTCACTTGGTAGGGTGTAACTAGGTTTAGCTGTGGTCCGGCCTCTCTTACAAAAGTGACTGGTGAGGGGAGTGGAGGTGGGTGGAGCCTCCAGTCCCATCAGGACTGCTTTGCAAACTTGTGATTCTTCAGTGTATTCGTGTCTCCCCTGGGGATTTCAGAGCACTCATGGTTGATGTAGTATGTATTTAACACTCTCTGCAGCCGTATGCATTAAGATTATTATGTTTATATATTTGACAGTTTCTCTAGACAAAAGAAGGTGAAATGTTAACTTGCCTGACCAAGGACCACATACCCTTATAGTGGCCATAAGCTTTAAATCTCTGATCTCTGAGGTTTGTTTTCTGTTTTTTCACTGTTTAAGTTTTAGGTTAAGCTCTCAGTTTCACAGTCTGCTGAGTTTCTGTGTAGTACCTTAAATAACCTTAGCGGTTTGTTGATAACTATTTATATTTACATCTGATGGACTTTGTCTCTGCCTTTAGACTTCCCAAGTAAGAAGCGGAAGAGGAGCCGCTGGAACCAAGACACAATGGAACAGAAGACGGTGATTCCAGGAATGCCTACAGTTATTCCCCCTGGACTTACTCGAGAACAAGAAAGAGCTTATATAGGTAAATATACGTTCTGCATCCAAATGCATTTTGAGATTGTTACGATTTATTCTGAGCAAGATCTGCATTTCTTGAAAGTTTGAGATTGTAGTTTTTTTTTTTTGAGATGAGATACTTTCACGACTGGTATCATCTGTCAGTTTTTGCCCAGTGAGTTCTGCATTTGCAACTCCTTGTTTTGGTCTGTTCATAACTGCAGTGTTCTCCATGAGTATCAGGAAGGTAGGGTTTCACTTAGGAGTAAGAACAGTCCCCAGTCCAGCAGCCACCCTTTTCAGCTGCTGTTCATTGCCAGTTGATGAGGTGAGTGTCATCTGCCTCTCTGGACAGGCCCCAGTGGAGAACACCGCAGGTACTGTAAACCAAGTACTTTTCACAGCATGGCCTTTCACCGTAATTTCATATTTCTCCCCCTAAAATGTGGTCTTTTACTTTTTATAGGTACTTTCTGAAAGAAAAAAAAAACTGACAAAAAGTGGTTCTGAGAGTGTGTTTACAATTTACCCCTTTTTATTTTCTTGAATTTAAGAATTTAACCTTCCCTTCAACATCTTTTCTGGTTTGGTCTATGGAGAGCTGTCTTAAAATAAAGGCTCTTGTATTTACTGTTAAAGAACTCTGCTGGGAAAGGGATATTGCATGGATATGGAATGAAGTGCTAGGATAAAAAGGTTTTATCTGCTGGAAGGTTTTGAGAATTAAGAATGACTATCCACAGTGGAATTGAAATTAACCTTAAAATTGCTTTTTTGAAAAAAAAGTTTTTAATTGCAAGTTTTATCTTTATATACCTGTGCAGCTGTCTCAAAAAAGTTCACTTGATAAACATTTTCTACTAACCAAATA
Organism: Pongo pygmaeus; assembly: GCF_028885625.2. Classification (NCBI taxonomy): domain Eukaryota; kingdom Metazoa; phylum Chordata; class Mammalia; order Primates; family Hominidae; genus Pongo; species Pongo pygmaeus. Next base: position 9,931,277 of record NC_072382.2, read on the forward strand.
AACATCCCCTTTGGAGGAAATTCGGGCAAAGACCTCCTAAGCCTACGAGGCTGTGGCCTTCACAACCAAAAAGCTTCAAGGCCAGCATGTTACTACTCTTGAGGGTCTTAATTTCCTGTTTTTTAGACTGCTGAGAATTTTGAGACGTTGGAATTGTCTGTCTCCTTTCACAGTACTACTAATACTTGTTCTTTCCCCTACTGTTCCTGTCTACTCCCACCCATTCCCTTGTGTCTCATATTAGACCAGTCTGGGTCTTTACAACCTTGTGAAATGCCCGTAGTGGAGTGATATCCCAAGAACACAAGCATACTTAGAAGATGGGAAGAGCACAAATTCTTTACATCTCTCCATTTGTCTTTCTGTGGAGGGCTAGTTAGTTCACTGGGCCCTAAGGGCTATTTATAGCTATAATCAAAATAGATAGAATCAAAGGAGAGGTGTAGTTCTCCACAGAAGAGAATGACCCTTTTTATTTAGATCAGTCCCCATATCTCCATAGTCAGTTAGGAAGACTCACCTTCTCCCCTCAGTGAAGGTGACTTTCACCTCGAGTTGTTGAGCTTAATACTCAACTGCAAAGTCAGAAGTTTTTAGGCATAAAGGAGTTTGGGGAACCATGTGTCTTACTAATTTTCTATCTCCCACGGTACATACTGCTTTGTCCAGGATGCCCTCAATATCTTTTTTTTTTTTTTTTTTTTTTGAGAGACGGAGTCTTGCTGTGTCACCAGGCTGGAGTGTAGTGGTGCAATCTCGGCTCACTGCAACCTGCGTCTCCCGAGTTCAAGTGATTATCCCGCCTCAGCCTTCCAAGTAGCTGGGACTACAGGCGCACGCCACCATGCCCAGCTAATTTTTTTTGTATTTTTAGTAGAGACGGGGTTTCACCATGTTGGCCAGGATGGTCTTGATCTCTTGTCCTCATGATCTACCTGCCTTGGCCTCCCAAAGTACTGGGATTACAGGTGTGAGCCACTGCGCCCAGCCAGTATCTTCTTTCGATAATAATGGGTTTTCATTTCTTCAGGGTTTCAGTGTGTGGGTTTGGTATAGCCCTGTGGATGTATTTAAAGTTAGAAGGAATCTTTGGTTAGACACGCATTAATCCTATCTTGGAGCCAGCTCAGTTTTTACCCAACCTAGTAACATTTGCCCTTATTGGAGATGCCTGCTCAAAATTCTCAGATGCTGCGAAGGTAAGGAACAGGTGGTTATTCCGCATGTTGAAGAAAGCTGCTTTGGCTCTGCAGTTCCCATTATCTTGGAAAATCAGCTGTGTAACATTTCCCTGGAGTCACTGGCAACTTCTGTGAAACCCTCATCTCTCTTTTTCATGCACAGGCTCATTGGTCAAGGCCCGAGGGCCAAGTACATTGTCTTTGAACACACATTCCATTCTTCTACACGCCTGCTCCCCATAGGAATAGTGAGCCTGAACACAAATTCTTAGCACTTTATGGTTACTGGTTTATTAAGATATGTGGTTTGTCATTTAATATTTGAATAAATATTTCATATAATTGAATAAAAGCTGCAGGTATTGGGAGGCCCTTACTAGTACAGGTCTGGTTGTACAGAAAGAGTATGTACAAATTTCTATAAGGTGTTGAATTTTGTTATTAAATGTCTTATTTAAGGAATTTTAAATGTGGTATTAATGAAAATGATCTTTGGTCAGTTGGTATTTTTCCTTGTCCCATGTTAATTGGGTCTCATTTTGGGCTACGTTTAATGAAGAAAAAACTCAATTCTTGCCCTCAAGTAATTTGATGGGAATCGGGTATTGGTGACGTAACATGGTTTATGGTTCTGGGTACCAATTGTGAGCAAGCCTTGGTGGGGAGGAAGAGGTGAAACACCTCCTAATAATTGCTTGGATGTTAGCCTTAGTGAACAGTCTTTATTGCTAACCCCTCTTCCAACAAACTGTTTGTTTCCTTAAGTGATAACCATTTTGAAGTGAAAAAAACCTATAGATGTAAAAGGACTCCTGCCGATAGGTGGTTGGGGGTTTTTGCTTCAATGTGTTCACTGATCAGTCGTCCCTTTCAAAGTCTCCGAGTTCTTCATGCTTGTTGTTGAGATTTGAGATGTTTATTGGTAACATTGTCTTTTTTCCATCCTTTTTTTTTCTTTCCTAACCTGGTTTCTTCCAGTGCAACTGCAGATAGAAGACCTGACTCGTAAACTGCGCACAGGAGACCTGGGCATCCCCCCTAACCCTGAGGACAGGTTGGGAAACAGTTTTAACCAGCTGACAGTAACGCTTTTACCTTTTTCTCAATACGTTTTACTGGTGGCAACATATTGTGTCAGTTCAATAAAATCCTAGTATGACGACTGTACCCTGTCCACTCTGGGGATTAAGGTTTAATTAGAAATATGTATGGTCAGTCAACAGTTAGAAAATTGGAATAAAACTTAAAAATGTTGGGAGAATAAAAAGTTACAGGAAAATGGACAACTGGTTTCCAATTGGTAAGCATGTAGATCTTCACCTGATTTACCCACCCTTAGGGACAGTGAGGTGGCCCGTTAACCTGCCTTTTCAGTACCTGCTTTGGCCGAAAGCCCAGGGCATAGAATTTTTCTCACAGGTACACGGTGCAGGGACTAAAAATATTTTTGAGCATCCCTGAACTTGAGCAAGCCAGGAGCTCTGGTCAGCTCATTGCTGCAGTCTTCCTGCTCATGGTTTTGAGATGGTTTCAAAATCAGATGAGATTTCTAACCAACTTCCTTCACTGCCAGTTAACTTTCAGCCTTGGCCATTGCCTTGGGGGTGTTGGGAGGGGCCAGAATATTCTCACCTATTTTGGGAAGGCATGCAACCAACCCTAAATTACTTTTTTTTTTTTCCTTAAAGGGAGCGTGGGCCTCAAACAGCTGTGGTCATGTCATTTCAGTTTGCAGTTTCTCTCACCTCAGAAAAATAAATTGTGTGGGGGAGATGAACTTTTTTAAACTGGAATTTTATTAGCTGATTGAACAGCTAAAATTGGTCATTTAATTAGAAGGGCAGTAAGTCTCTCCCTCTCACTGAATTTTCTCTTAGCACATACAGCATAGTTGAAAAGACTTTGCTTTAAAAAGTAGTGTTTTTGGTTTTTGTTACCTAGTTAATAGCTTATTAAATCAGGAAGATGATGTAATGGCTTTAGAAGTCACTCACTCATGCATCTTTCTTCCATGCTTTGCCAGGAAACATTAACTTCCTTGTTTCTCCATATTGACTCTTTAATTTGACTTACTACATTTGCTATATTTTACCTATAGATAGATTTTGGTTGTAGGGTTGTGTTTCGTTTCTTTTTGAAGATTTTTTTTTTTTTTTTTTAATTTACATTGTAGGTCATAGACCACAACTGTTTAGTGCCTTTTTGGCCTTTTTCCCTTGGATAATATGTCTACAGGTCACCAGTCAATTCCTCCAAAGGTTGAATTTTTAACAAACCTTCTTTGCTTCCTGGATAACTGGGATTAGAATTTAGTCGATCTAGCCGATGCCTATTGGAGGTGAAGAAGTCGGGCCAGTCTAACCTCTAGAATACTAGCTTTTGCCTTTCACTTCTGCAATTTGGGAGGAGGTTAAACTGTTGTGAGGCCTTCACATGGCCAATTGGGTGCTGGTAAGAGTTGTTTTTGTAACTAGCCTAAGAATGCTTAATTCTAGACAGCTGTGGGGTGGGAATTAGAAATGTCAAGCATGTTAGAAATAAAACCAGAGCAGGGTTTTTCCTCCCTTGTATTCAGTTTTGAAAGAGGCCCTAATGCCTGATTGGTTTTGCTTTTGAGCCCAGGTTGGAGGGAAATGCATGGGTTTTCTTAATTAAGATAATTTCTTAAAAAGGTGTTATATCAATTAAGCCACTTTATTGTTATTTCGATGCTGCTTAACTTGCACAGTAAAAACATGTTTAAAACTTTTCTTGTAGACTTAAATGTATAAGATGGTAGTCTAATGAGCTGGGGTATGTTTGCTTTTGTTCACTCTTAATGGATTGTGCTAACAGTTTATACAAATGCTAGAAACGGAGGTGTCATTTAGCCGTCATTAGCCATGAACAAACCTGACCTTTTATTCCATCGTGTGTGTAACGTGGTGTGACATGGTTCCCTTTAGGCTGAAGACAGTGGGAGCAGCCGAGTTCAGTCCTTGCTCTCCAACTAGGCAAGGTTCTCTCAACTAAACCAAGGGTATAGGAGTCTTGACTACTTTCAGTATGTTTTTTTAATAACCTGATCCACATGGTCTCTTCCCTTCTTGCAGCTGCTACTAAATTTTCATTCAGAATATCAAGCTATGGTCCTTTTTGTAATCTTAACTCAAAATTCTAGGAGTGTAACCTCTCTTTTTTATTACCGCAAAATCCAGCTGTGGTAAACTGACCATTTTATCATTATATTTTTTTACTTGTAGCAACAGCATTTTACTCCTTAAAAAAAATGAGAGAGAGAAAATCTGCTTTCTGGACTTGTAAACTCTGGTGGAGAATCATAGGTTTTCCCCTTGCTGTTTGCAGGTTCAGACCCTAGACAAGTATGACCAAATCTGCATTTGCAGCCTCTCGCAGAAGCTGCTTTAGCACTTTAACATTTTTCTCTACCCAGACTCCCCAACCTCGAACAGCCAGAAAACAGGTTGTCTCCTGGGCCTTGGACACAGCCAGCCAGGCCATTGAAGGAAAAGCAAAGACGAAGCCTTGAACCATCTCTCTCCATTGTGGGGGCCAAGTAGCTGCAGTAGCCTTCAGTCCCAGTTGCATTGGGTTAAAGAGCTCATACATACTATGTGTTAGGGGTACAGAAGCTTTTCCTCATAGGGCATGAGCTCTCCAAGAGTTAACCTTTTGCCTAAACTTGGGGTTTCTGTGGTTCATAAAGTTGGGATATGTAATTTTTTTTCAAATGGAAGAAAATCCGTATTTGGCAAGAAGACTCCAGGGGATGATACGGTCCTTGCCACTTATAGTCCAGAGATTTTCCCCAAAGGATAGACATTTTTTCCTCTCATCACTTCTAGATGCAAAATCTTTTATTTTTTTCCTTTCTCACACACACCCCAGACCCCTAACGTTAAGCCAGCTTCCATCTCCCCATTCCACACGATCTTGAGTAGCACACGTTATGGTCGGTTCCTCCGAAGAGTGTTGTATTAGGGTCTGAGAGGCAGAGGGGCTGGGAAAGACTTGTTATAGTCCGTGTGGGAATGAGAGAAGTCGGGGCAGAATAGTAAACGGGAGTCTGTTTCCCACAGGTCCCCTTCCCCTGAGCCCATCTACAATAGCGAGGGGAAGCGGCTTAACACCCGAGAGTTCCGCACCCGCAAAAAGCTGGAAGAGGAGCGGCACAACCTCATCACAGAGATGGTTGCGCTCAATCCGGATTTCAAGCCACCTGCAGATTACAAGTAAGCAGAGGGGTTTGGTCATCTGGGATGAGGACACATGCAGATCATGGGTGACCTGGGATGGGACAATATTGGTACTACTCACCTCTTGCCTCAAGTCACCCATAATTAGCACTTGGTACCAATATTTAGTTTTAGAAAAGCTGCTGGCTGTATCATCCTCCAGAAATGTGCAGTGACACAGGCTTTTCTTTCTTAGACCTCCAGCAACACGTGTGAGTGATAAAGTCATGATTCCACAAGATGAGTACCCAGAAATCAACTTTGTGGGGCTGCTCATCGGGCCCAGGTGAGTAACTGCTGGTCTATAGGATATAGAATTCCTTTAGAGCCTGTGAGATGTGTGCGTTTTGTGCCTAATTGGGTACTGTTGGCTTACTTTTCCCGTTTTTGGTAGGACATTTCATTTTGGCTGAATTAATGCCTTTCTGTGAGAAGGTGTCTTAACTTCCCCACTAGTGCGGAGAAGTCAAATCCTCAGGTTTACTGTGGCTGACCATAATGTAGAGTTCATGGAGCTCTTGGTGGGAAAATCCAATTCTCTGCGCCTGTGGTTTCCCACCAATGCCAAATTGGTCCAGCCTCTGTTCCCTCTTGAGTGTGAACTTGTCAGGTATCAACTCAGTCATTTCTGTCTCTCTCTAGAGGGAACACCCTGAAAAACATAGAGAAGGAGTGCAATGCCAAGATTATGATCCGGGGGAAAGGGTCTGTGAAAGAAGGGAAGGTTGGGCGCAAAGATGGCCAGATGTTGCCAGGAGAAGATGAGCCACTTCATGCCCTGGTCACTGCCAATACAATGGAGAACGTCAAAAAGGCAGTGGAACAGGTGAGCAGTGAGCCCAGAAAGGAAGCCTCTTGGTAGAAACCTAGGTGGAGGCCCTAAGCACTTAACTGTCCACTGCATCTTCACTAGATAAGAAACATCCTGAAGCAGGGTATCGAGACCCCAGAGGACCAGAATGATCTACGGAAGATGCAGCTTCGGGAGTTGGCTCGCTTGAATGGGACCCTTCGGGAAGACGACAACAGGTATGTGATCAGTTTAAAGGAGAGAGTATAGAGACCTGAAGAACCTATGGAAGTAGAGATTGTTCCCTTGCATTGACCTCTTTTTCCTTTAATAGGATCTTAAGACCCTGGCAGAGCTCAGAGACCCGCAGCATTACCAACACCACAGTGTGTACCAAGTGTGGAGGGGCTGGCCACATTGCTTCAGACTGTAAATTCCAAAGGTGAGGGGCTGGCTCTTGGTGGTTTCCTGGTAGCCTGTGATGTGCAGGACAACTCTTCTGGCACATTAATTGGTTGCTGTTAATCTTACCAAGAGAAACATCCTTTCTGTTAGCGTGGTCTGTAATGGTGTGATTTAAAGCCCAGGATGATGAGAAATAGGGTGTACAGATACCCCTGTTTGTTTGTCTTGAGCCCAAAAAAACTGGAAGTTTCCATTTTGGGTATGTTTTCACTGGGGCTCAATAGGAAATTCACTGCTTTTGCTGTTCAGAATTGGTTCAAGAAGACTAAGCAATCTCTGTACAGATTTCTGACCAGTTGCAAGTCAGCACTCGATATCAACACTTTTTGACTGGCTGGCGAACGTGCAAGGTTTTGTTTAGGAAGTTCGTTCTGGCAGTTGTGCCAGTCTTGCATAGATTTTCCTTTTCTCAAACTGGGAATGAAGTTTGATGAAATTAACTTGAGAGAAACTGTGCTTCATCGGTGCTCAGGGTCTCCTGTGCTCCATCGGTGCTCAGGGTCTCCTGTGCTCTTCGCCCAGGGTCCCTCTGCTCTGGTGATCCCAGATGCAGAACTGGGCATGAAACTGAAGATCTGATGAGACTGTTGAGAGCCATGCCCAGTAAGGGGTTAGAAAGATGTGTGATGATCTGGTGATTGAATTCTTCAAAACTTTCCGTATGTTGGTTCCTCAGGATAAAAGCTTCCTTCTTAACAAGTTTTTCCCCTTTCTCTGTTTGTGTCCCCCACCCCACTTCAGGCCTGGTGATCCTCAGTCAGCTCAGGATAAAGCTCGGATGGATAAAGAATATTTGTCCCTCATGGCTGAACTGGGTGAAGCACCTGTCCCAGCATCTGTGGGCTCCACCTCTGGGCCTGCCACCACACCCCTGGCCAGCGCACCTCGTCCTGCTGCTCCCGCCAACAACCCACCTCCACCGGTGAGCCTGGGGCCTGGCTCTCTTGGTCTGGCTTCCCCATTCTCTACTGCAGAGACTGGGAGCTATGGCCGCGTAGTTTGGGTAGAGCAGATAATGGATGTGGATGGCAACATTGTTCTTCCGGGATCTCAGGCCAGTCTGGGGACTTCTCACTTTGGGAAAACCTTGTTCTTGTGTTCTGGTCCTGTGGCATAACTGGAAGAACAATGTTGCCACTAGGGGGCGCAGGTAGGGACGTTGGCAGGAAATGCTCTCACGTAGTCTCTCATGTCTACCACCCAGAGCCGCCCACCCTGGATGAATTCTGGCCCTTCAGAGAGTCGGCCCTACCACGGCATGCACGGAGGTGGTCCTGGTGGGCCCGGAGGTGGCCCCCACAGCTTCCCACACCCATTACCCAGCCTGACAGGTGGGCATGGTGGACATCCCATGCAGCACAACCCCAATGGACCCCCACCCCCTTGGATGCAGCCACCACCACCACCGATGAACCAGGGCCCCCACCCTCCTGGGCACCATGGCCCTCCTCCAATGGGTAAGTAAGTGTCAGACCAGAAACCTTGGGGCTTTGGGATAAGCAAGGGGTTACGTCAGGTCGCTGTTTGCTAGAAGCAGCTCTCAAGTGGCTGGGCAATGTGCTGGGTCTGCCTTGACTTACCAGGGTTATGGCTCTGGAAGGAGCAAGACTCACTCCATTCTGGTTCAGGGAGTGATTCGGTGTTGGGTAAGCACAGACCTGCCTTTTACAGGCATAGTTTTCAGAACTCGTGTAAGGATAGCAACTCAGGTTATCACAGGGGTGGCTTCCCTGGCCAGTTCCAATGTCCTGCTAAGTCCCTGCTCTTTCCTTCCATCAAGATCAGTACCTGGGAAGTACGCCTGTGGGCTCTGGGGTCTATCGCCTGCATCAAGGAAAAGGTAATGGCTGTCTGCTGGCTGTGGGTCTTCACCTAGGCTTGGGTGAGTGGGGGCTCTGGCTCAAGTCCCCCCCCCTTTCCCTGAGGCCTCATCTTTGCCTCCACCTATCCGCAGGTATGATGCCGCCACCACCTATGGGCATGATGCCACCGCCGCCGCCGCCTCCCAGTGGGCAGCCCCCACCCCCTCCCTCTGGTCCTCTTCCCCCATGGCAACAGCAGCAGCAGCAGCCTCCGCCGCCCCCTCCGCCCAGCAGCAGTATGGCTTCCAGTACCCCCTTGCCATGGCAGCAAAGTGAGTAGAATATTTTGGGCTTGTGGGGGTGGGTGGGATGGGGATGGGGCTGACAGAAACCATAGAGCCTCACACAAGCAGGCAGGTGTCTTGGGATGAGCCCTTGGGCTCTGCTGGGGTTGTAAACAGAAAGGGCCTCCTGGTCCAGGGGGTGGAGGGGCATCTTGAAGAGGAGAGCTGATGTTTGGTGTGGTTGTGTCTGGGGAGAGGTTCGTGGGGGCCTGGAGAGGAGCTTGCTATTGTAGGTAGGGGGCCAGAAGTCCAGACCCTTGCAGGCTGAGTGAGCGGCTGGCTGGACTGAGCCTGGTGCATATGGGTCGAGTGGGATGGTGCATGCTTGCTCTGGCAAGGGCTGCGATTGGGGTGAGAGACTGCAGAAGTGGGACTGGGCAGTGGGGAGACAGCAGCTGTGGCCTTGAGGTTGAATGTGCCGTTCGGTGGTGGCGGCGGCTGGGCGGAGGGACATCAGAGCTGTTCTTGTGTCTGGTACCTTCCCCTCAGCCCTTCCAGGGGCTTTGGTGACAAAGGGCTTACTCTGTTAAGCCCAGAGACCTCGAGGCTGACCCCAGGGTAGTCCTGCCCACCACTCCACTCCCCATCACCAGCCCCGCCCGCCCGCCCCCCACCACCGTACCGCATGCCAAGCAAGGAGCAGGCGCCCCTCGCCCCCATCCCAAGGCAGCAGCCGCAGACAGCCGCGGTGTGCCCCCGCGCGTGTGACCTTGGGCTTCTTTACCACCCCAGATACGACGACTACCACCACGAGCGCTGGCACAGGGTCCATCCCGCCATGGCAACAGCAGCAGGCGGCTGCCGCAGCTTCTCCAGGAGCCCCTCAGATGCAAGGCAACCCCACTATGGTGCCCCTGCCCCCCGGGGTCCAGCCGCCTCTGCCGCCTGGGGCCCCTCCCCCTCCGCCGCCTCCACCGCCTGGTTCCGCCGGCATGATGTATGCCCCGCCCCCTCCTCCTCCGCCTCCCATGGACCCTTCTAACTTTGTCACCATGATGGGCATGGGGGTGGCGGGCATGCCGCCCTTCGGGATGCCTCCAGCTCCCCCACCGCCTCCACCACAGAACTAGACTTGTTTTTTAAGAAAATATATATTATATAGAGAGAGAATTGGTCTCGTTTAAACACGCCGAACCTCACCATATGGAGCCAGACATTGGGACGCACGCATGTGATTGTGTGTGCACGCATGTGTGTGTGTGCACGCACTGGGCTGGGCCAAGCGACTGAGGATTCGCTTGGGAACGGGCAGGTGGTAGTAGGGGCGCCAGCTTGGGCTCTCCTGGCGCCCCGTAGCATCGAGTGTCTTCTTTGTCTTCTTTCTCTCCTCACCCAACTCCCTTTGCCTCTCCCCAAACCGGGCCGCCAGGATCCCTCCCCGCGGCGGCGATGGCCCGAGCCATGAGAGTGAGGACTTTCCGCGCCCATTGGTGACCCTTCCAGGCAGACAGCCTCAGCAACGCCCCTGGTGGACAGGATGGTTCGGCAAAGCAGCCTGAGTTATTTTTGTGGACGGAATCGGAACACGCTGGCTCCATATCGTGAAATTTGTATTAATTTTTTTCTTTTTCCTTTGTTATTTCCTTATCTCTTCCTTTCTTCAGACTCCGTCCAAGGAGATGCTCTCCCCGGTCTTCTGCTGCAATTAGATTCCTTTCCCTTCTCTCCAGTTTTCCTTCCCTTACCACGGAGAGGGGAGCAAATGGTTTTGGGCAAGGGCTTTGGCCATTCGTGTCAAGCTGGTTGTGGGTTTTTCAAGGTGCCATAGCCACCCCCAAAGATGTTTGTTTAAAGCGTGGGGTTTTTTAATCTCTGCCACCCTTGTCAAGGGAGTCTTGTAAAGTTGCCGAGGGTAGGTTCATCTCCAGGTTCCGGAATTCCCATCCGTCCTGGCACTCCTGCCAGCAGTGGGTGGGCAGCCTGAGCTCCCTCAGGCTCGCCTGCCAGCCTGGAGTTCTTCCTGTGCTCCTTGATGACCTGAGCTGCCTCAGATTCCATTTGGTCCTCTCCTTCCTGGAAGGCTTCCTTTTATGTTTTATTTTAATCCCAAATGTCTGAATGTTTTGCAGTGTGTAGGGGTTTGAGCCCCTTGTTCATTCTTCCTTTTTCCTCCCGCTTCCCTCTCCATGGAGTGATTATGTTGACAATAATGTATACTGCGCGTTCTCTTCACTGGTTTATCTGCAGAAATTTCTCTGGGCTTTTTTCGGTGTTAGATTCAACACTGCGCTAAAGCGGGGATGTTCCATTGAATAAAAGAGCAGTGTGGTTTTCTGGGTCTGCTTCTTTATTTTCTTTTTAATGCCTGCCCTGCCCGGTTTTTCTTTTCACATAAACTTCTACCAGCAGCAGCAGCAGCACCAAAGTTGCCTTAACTTTCGTTCAGCACCTGGTCCGGGGGTGAGACTGTGGGTGGTTAATTAAGGAAGCCCACCACATGCCTCCTGTGTGTGGCTTTGGTGGTGGGAGCTCAGTGTGTGGGTGGCTCCACAGTCTCCCCATTGGTGACTAGTTAACATCGCTGAGAACCAATTTTGCCCCTCCTTGTTCACCGCTCATCTTTCTAGTCTCTGTCCTTTGAAGGCCTTTTCCTGGGGCTCAGACCTCCACGTTTGATGAGCTCCAGTGGTGATTTGTGCCTGGAAGCTGCCACCTAAGGCCCTGGGCCTGGGGAGGCATCAACACTAAAGGTCAAGCCAGCTAATCCTGCCTGTCAGGCACAGAGCAGCTAAAATTAAAACCGCCAAGTGGCTTTTTTCCTTCTCTGCTGGCGACTTGCAGCCTGCCAGCGCTGTAGGCTTTGGTGGGGGTGTGGGGGACAGGATAAAGTGCCCCATCTTGTGCTTTGTAAGCACTTTTCGAAGGGTCTTCTGCTTTTTTTTCATGTCTTGGGTGGTGAGTGGGTAGTTACTGTTAGGGTTCCAGAAAAATCCATGTGGAGTCTCCACCAGGTGGTGAGGTCCTCTCCTGGGGGAGAGGTGCCTTAGAGCTGCCCTGGTTCCACCTGCCTCTCCTTCCTTCAGGGCAGCTGAGAGACAGTAGGCTCCCCCAGCGCCTGGCTGCTGGGGCCAGCAACTGGCCTGGGTTGCTTTCCAGCTGTGAGCTGGGGCTGGCTGCTGCTGTTTACTGGGGTGTCTGGTCCCCATCCAGGAGGCTTGTGCTTTGCTATGGGTCTGCCAGGCTTGAGGAGCCATCAGAAGCAAGGCAGGCTCAGTGCGTTTCCCCAGCCAAGCCCTAAACTTCGGCTCACCAAAAGGAGGACATCTTTTTTGCCTTTGTCCTTAAGTGACAGAATGGGGGCAGGGCCTGGGGCCTGGCTACCCTCTTTGACCTTAGCTTCACCTCATTGCTTCTCCCACAAGCTTGGTTTCCCTGGTGGGCTCATTGGGTGGTTAATTAGCTCTTTGAAGCTCTGGAAGCGGCAAAGTGGCGCTATGTGGGTTTTAGAAATAAAATCGATAAATGACTTAACCACAGCTCAGCTATCTCCTCCGCTTCTCTCCCCCGAGGCCAGCTCCGTTCCTGTGCTCCCTCCCTCTCTGCTCCCTGCTGTCAGCTTTTGTTAAGGTTTTGGAGAGGAAGTGGCTGACTAAGGCATCAGTCTCCAAGGTGCTAGAGGCCCTGAAATGGAAGAGACAGCAGGAAGGCTTGGCCCTCTGAACCGTGGCAAGCACTTGCCTCTGTGGCAGAATCGGAGAGAGAAAGGCCTGCCCACCTGTCTTAAGACACGGGGTGGGAAAGCAAGCCCTTTACTCCATCACATTGTGACAGGGCTGTGCTTGCCCCACCGCCCCTCACCGCATTCATTTCTGCTGCTGTAGCAGCACTGCCCCTGTCCCTCAAGGCCTGGCAAGAGGAATGCCAGTGGGGAAAGGTCAGCCTCAGGGCTCTGTTACTGAGGTTCAGCCAAGGGCTCTGGAGAAACCCAGGATTGGTCCAAGGAAGGAGGCCGGGTTTCTAGTTAGAAACTTAGACATAAACAACCTTGAGTGAGTTCAGGTTGTAAAAGTGCTTCAGGACTCATTAAACCTGCACACACAACACTAAGGAGGGGCGGAGGAAGCAGGGAAACAGATGAGATGGTGCTGCCCAGATGTGATCATGCTGGGCTGGGGCATGCCGTGTCACCCCTGGACAAAGCCTGGAAACAGTGGGGAGTGACGGCATGACAAAGATTGAAAGAAGCCACAGAAAAGGGAGTTGGAGAAAGTTAAAAATTTCCCAGTAAAAATGTTCCTGAGAGCAAGCGCGCTGGGTGCAGGAGGGGAGAGTAGCTGGGAAAGGATGGAATGAACTTGGCCTGCCCTGCCTATGAGATGTGGATGGTCTATTGGAATCCGGCCTTCAGCGGCAGGAAAGTAAAGTCTTGCAGGAAATAGGGGTCAATGCAAAGAAGGTGTGTGTGGCCAAAGCAGGCTGCCACGATTGGGCTGTGAGGTGACGGCATGGTTAACAAGCTACTGCCTGCCTGGCAGTGGACTGCCAAGAAGTCTCAGCTCTACTCACAGCAACCCTCCAAGGGACAAGTGCGGGCTGTGAAGAACCCTGGATGCCAGGCCAAGCTGAAGTCCAAGCTGTGCTTAGTGGAGGATGGGGATGAGGCCCAGGAGCTGAGGCTGGGGTGCAAGCTGTGAAAGGCGAAGAGACCAGACAGCTGCCAGCATTGTTTTTTTGTTTGTTTTTGAGACAGAGTCTGGCTGTGTTGCCCAGGCTGGTGTGTAGTGGCGTGATCTCGGCTCACTGCAACCTCTGCCTCCCGGGCTCAAGTGATTCTCCTGCCTCAGCCTCCCAAGTAGCTGGAATTACAGGCATGTGCCACCATGCTTGGCTAATATTTGTATTTTTAGTAGAGACGGGGTTTCGCCATGTTGGTCAGGCTGGTCTCGAACTCCTGACCTCAGGTGATCCACCCGCCTCGGCCTCTCAAAGTGCTGGGATTACAGGCGTGAGCCACCGCGCCCAGCCAGCATTGTTTTTTAATGGTTTATGAAACATTTCTTAAGAGAAATTGGAAATTACAGAAAAATGTAAGGAAAAGTTGTTTGCATCCCTGTGTCTGTGGAGGTGTATTTTGGTGTTTTTTTCCCGATCTTTTTTCTCTACTTGGAAATGTGGCAGGCACTACAGAAGACAGTGTGCCCGTGCCTTTTGGGGGCAGGGGTAGAGCAGGGCTTGGGAGCCTGGAGACCTCTGTAGGACTTGCAGTTTGGCCCACATACTAAGCCGGTGATTCTAGGGCTGGGTCTGCCATGGCTCAGCAAGAGATCGGAGGCCGGGCGCTGTGGCTCACGCCTGTAATCCCAGCACTTTGGGAGGCCAAGGTGGGCAGATCACCTGAGGTCAGGAGTTCCAGACCAGCCTGGTCCAACATGGTGAAACCCCGTCTCTACTAAAAATACAAAACTTAGCTGGGCATGGTGGTGGGTGCCTGTAATCCCAGCTACTCAGGAGGCTGAGGAAGAATTGCTTGAGCCCAGGAGGCGGAGGTTGCAGTGAGCTGAGATCATGCCATTGCACTCTAGCCTGGGCGACAAGAACAAAACTCCATCTCAAAAAAAAAAACGAAAGTTCTCAGAAACAGCTTGGCTTTCTCCGAACCAGGCTCTCAATAGTATCCTGCAGCTGTCCAGGCTTTTGACCTGCTTCCTTGGCCTTCAGAACAGAACACCCAGCTCTTCGCCTCCACCGGCCCACCACCCGGGAGGCCCAAACAGCCTTTGAACTAGCACAAGGTCCTGGTTCCTTTCTCTTAAAGAACAGCAGGATCCAAAGCCTGCCCTCACAAGATGAGGAGGCAGCAGCTGAGAGGCAGGGATTTTTTTTTCTTATTGGAGAGTCTAAATTTGATGAAGGAATCCAAAGCTCAGAAAGGTAAAGCAACCAGCTTGAGGTCACACAGCAAGTCAGTGCTGCGGCCAGGACACAGCAATTAATGGGAGGATAGCCAAAGCCTCCAGGGAAGGGCTCAAAGCTGTGGGGCTATGCACACAAATGGGGTGAGGTCTCCGAGGTACAGATTAGGCACCCATTTTATAGGCCAGGTCACAGAGCTGGTTTACAAAATCCCTGCTCAGAGTGTGGCCCCAGGTGGCAGGAAGAAGTGAGAGAAGGCCTCTAATCACTTCCTAAGCAGTGGAATCACAGGGAGAACTTACTGTCCTTAAATCAGTATGATGACGGGGTGGGGAATGCCTCAGTTTCTCCCACCCCCGAGGGCCTATAGGACTACAGTTCCCAGGGCCCCGTGCTGCAGGCTAGCGGCCTCCCGCCAATGCTGGCCAGTAACCTGACCATCCCTCTCCAAAAGGTCACTTCAGGGCTCCTTGAGGGACAGCAACAGGGGGAGCCCAGAGCTGCTCAGCTTCGGTGGGGGTGGAGTGAGGGCTGTGGCCCTGCCTCACACAACCTCCCTCACCACCCCTGCAATGTAGGGTCGTGGGCCCCTTTCTCAAAGACATCCAGTGGCCTCTGCTAGTTGCACCTCTTCCGTCTGGGGACACTGACTTGGCTCCTGCACCACAGCCTGCAGGGAGTCCTGGTTCCTTTTGCCACAACACATGGCCTCCCATTCTGGTTCAGCCACCGACAGACAGCTCCCCAGTCCAGCACTCTGCCTGCTCCTTCTTGTATCCAACCCTCCAAAAGGCAGGGACGAGGGAGAGAAGACCATGTGCAAGGCCTGGAGGAAGTGGGTCAGCACAGGCCTGTGAACAAGCCAGGCCAGTCTTGGCGGCCCAAGTTGAGCTCACCTCTCCCTCCCCTCTCCTCTCCTCCCCTTGCCCTCAAAATAGCTCCCTGAGCTGCCAGGCCAAGACCCTCCCATTGCAGGGGAGGCGGGGCGTGCTGCCCAGAGCCAGGCTTTAAATCCCCTTGAAGCTGGGGAGCTCCACTCCTTGACTGGAGGCAGTGCTGAGGCCGCTGTCCCCTCCACCGTCAGTCCAGTCCAGCCTGCCCTCCTGCAGCCATGTCCCGGCCCCTGTCAGACCAAGAGAAAAGAAAGCAAATCAGTGTGCGTGGCCTGGCCGGCGTGGAGAACGTGACTGAGCTGAAAAAGAACTTCAACCGGCACCTGCATTTCACACTCGTAAAGGACCGCAATGTGGCCACCCCACGAGACTACTACTTTGCGCTGGCCCATACCGTGCGCGACCACCTCGTGGGGCGCTGGATCCGCACGCAGCAGCACTACTATGAGAAGGACCCCAAGGTGCTGCTGGGGAACCTGGGGTGGGGGTATGGGCTGGAAGCGCTGCTGGGGAGCTGGCGATCTTAAGTGGCTGCCCCTCGTCACTCTAGGTTCTTGGGGTTGGAGAATCCAGGGGTGCCAGGCACAAGGGGTGCTGGGACAATGTGAGGGAGAAAACCTGGGGCTGGAGTGGGGGTCAGGGAGCTCAGAGCAGGTGGGCTGGCTGCAAAGGGTCAGTGCCCACTCGGAGAAGGTTGGAGGGGGTTCTGGTGGGCAGGACGGCGCCTGTGGCCTGGCTGGGCCCAGGTGGAAGGACACGTCAGTTGCTGCATGTATGCGCGGTGTGCCTGTGCAGCAGGCGGGGCTGGGGCAGCTGGGGCGGCAGAGATCAAGTGTCCAGTGGGGTCACTGGTAAATGTCAGCAACCTGACACGCCTTGGTGGGGAGTGGGGGAGGGGTGGGCAGACAGGGCCCGGGAGGGGACCCAGGAAACCGGGAGACCAGGCACTGGCAGCATCCTAGTTTCTGGTGCCTCTGGGTCTCCTTGGGATTGAGGCTTTAGGGCCAAGGGGAACTGGACAGTGCAAGGATGGGAGGTGACAGTCTCTAGCCCAGTCTCTAGCCACTGTGTGACCTTGAGCAAATGACTTTTTTCTCTGGGCCTTGGCCTTGCCCTCCTGGGGAGCTCTTGGAGGCGCTTCCGCATGTCCTGGCGCCCTGCTGGGCTGTGCGGGGCGTGTGTGCACGGGGAAGGGGTGCCCACTCTCCCGAGTACCTCAGTCCTTGAAGTGGGTATGGCCAGCGCCATTTCCCAGATGAGGAGACTGAAGCCAAAGAGAGGGATTTGTCCAAAGTCAGAGGAATGCTGGGACCAGAACCTTACCCGCTGGGCCCCAAAGCCTGAGACAGGGAGAAACAAATTGGGGACAGGGATAGGACTGCTGAGCAGGGCAGGCGAGCCAGAGGTCCAGGCATGGCTGGGCCTGGCTGAGTGTTGGTGTATGGCCCTGACCCCATTCCCTGCCCGTCCGTCTCTCTGGGCAGAGGATCTACTACCTGTCGTTAGAGTTCTATATGGGACGGACGCTACAGAACACCATGGTGAACCTGGCCTTAGAGAATGCCTGTGACGAGGCCACCTACCAGGTGTGTGTGGGGTGGGGCAAGCCGTGGGGACTGGGAGATTCCGCTGCTGACACTTGGCACTGACCGCGTCACCCTTACCCTCCAGCTGGGCCTGGATATGGAGGAGCTAGAGGAAATTGAGGAGGATGCGGGGCTGGGCAACGGGGGCCTGGGCCGGCTGGCAGGTAAGCAGACAGGGCCGTGAGGGTGGAGTGGGCCGATGGGGTCCTCCGTGCTGGGTCCCTGACACCCACCTCCCTGCACACCCTCAGCCTGCTTTCTCGACTCCATGGCAACATTGGGCCTGGCCGCCTACGGCTACGGGATTCGCTATGAGTTTGGGATTTTTAACCAGAAGATCTCCGGGGGCTGGCAGGTGAGCAGCCTTGGCTCTAACCTTGTGGGGTCTAGTCAGGATGGGGAAGACCCCCACTTGTTTATCATCTCTGGAAAGGTCCGAAACAGTCCCCCAAGCTCTGTGGAAAGCATCCTTGCTGCTCCCCACCCCCCGACCCAAAGCCAGCTGGTGCCCCTGAAACAGGTGGTCCATGTCCCACTCGATAGCCCAGCAGACCAGGGGCCCACCTCAGAGCTCCTAACTTATACTTGGTGTAGGGTACGCCAGCCCACAGCCCCCGCCCTGCCCCACCGTGCACTGTGAGTGCCTGCACTGATACTGCTGGCCTTTCTCCCTGACCTGCCTTGGGTGCAGATGGAGGAGGCTGATGACTGGCTTCGCTACGGCAACCCCTGGGAGAAGGCCCGGCCCGAGTTCACACTACCTGTGCACTTCTACGGCCATGTGGAGCACACCAGCCAGGGTGCCAAGTGGGTGGACACACAGGTGAGGATGAAGCTGGGGGTCGGGGGAGCCCAGAGAAGGGGAGGGAAGAGAAGGAAGCCCAGAGAGGAAGCAGGACCCAGTGTATTTTACAACAGAGGATGCTGAGGCTCAGAGAGGTTAAGAGACTTACTCAAAGTCACACAGCTGAAGCCAGGAGACACTGGAGACAGGGACACAGGGGAGCCAGCCTAAGTGCAGAATCTTGAAGGGGAGAGAGGCTACCCTGCTCCCCCAGTGTCTCCCATGACCTGGCTCCACTCCACACCATGAGATTTATCAAAGGACCATCTTGGCGACTTGAGTCTGCCCTGAACATCTCCACAGCAGCAGCCCGGAAAGGGGGACAGGAGAAAACTGGGGCCTTCCGAAAGGAATTCACTCATCACACAGCAAGTTAGAGGGATCCTAAAACCAAACCAAATCTAGACACAGTGGCTCATGCCCATAATCCCAGCACTTTAGAAGGCTGAGGTGATAGTATGGCTTGAGTTCAGGATTTCAAGACCAGCCTGGGCAACATAAAGAGACCCTGTCTCTACAAAAAATAAAAAAATAGACTGGGGCAGTGGGTCATACCTGTAATCCCAGCACTTTGGGAGGCCAAGGTGGGCAGATTGCTTGAGCTCAGGAGTTCGAGACCAGCCTGGACAAGAGGGCGAAACCCCGTCTACAAAAAATACAAAAATTAGCCAGGCGTGATAGTGTGCGCCTGTAGTCCCAGCTACTCGGGTGGCCGAAGTGGGAGAATTGCTTGAGCCCAGGAGCCTGGGTGACAGAGCCAGACCTCGTCTCAAAAAAAAAAATTAAAAAATTAGCCAGGGTGCTGGTGCATGCCTGCAGTCCCAGCTACTCTGAGGCTTCAGTGGAAGGATCATTTGAGTCCAGGATTTCAAGGCTGCAGTGAGCTATGATTGTACAGCTGCACTCCAGCCAGCCTGTGTGACAGTGACTCTGTTTCAAAAATCAAAAAGACCAAAAACTGAAAACCTTAAAACCAAACCAGGTGTGCAAATCCCAGTTTAGCCGGGCGTGGTGGCTCACGCCTATAATCTCAGCACTTTGGGAGGCCAAGGCAGGGGGATCACCTGAGGTCAGGAGTTCAAGACCAGCCTGACCAATATGGTGAAACCCAGTCTCTACTAAAAACACAAAAACATTAGCCGGGCATGGTGGCACGCACCTGTAATCCCAGCCACTCAGGAGGCTGAAGCAAGAGAATCGCTTGAATCTGGGAGGTGGAGGTTGCAGTGAGCCAAGATAGTGCCACTGCACTCCAGCCTGGGCAACAGAGTAAGGCTCCATCTCAAAAACAAACAAACAAAAAACAAATCCCAGTTCAGGCAATCTTCCTGCTGAAGCTTCAGGTCATCAGCCCCCAGATGGGCTGCAGATAAACCACTAGGCTTTCAGAACTGAGCATTTGTTTGCTGTCCTCCAGGTTAAGATGCAGTGGGGGCTGCTGGCAGTCCATGCCAGGTGCACGTGGCAACTGGCACAAGTGGCTGTGGCTGGAAGGCAGGAGGCCTGGCTCCCTCTGGTGCTGCCAGCCTGGCTGTGTGCTCAGGGATGGGTCCCTTCCCTCTCTGTGTGTCAGCTCCCACCCTGCTCCAATCAGGCTGACTGAATGTGGGGAGGGAGGGCGATGCCCCTTAAAAGGGCTCGCTTGGAGGAGTGAATATACCCCTGGCACCGTGGTAGCAGACAATTATTGATGTTTGCTAGTTATGGAAGGTGGGGCAGAATTAGTCACTGTGAATTAGCCCTGTGGTCAACCAGACATGAGACCTTTGGATGGACTTGACCTCTGTGACCCCTTCAGCCTGGCCCTGGGTGCCCGCAGCCCTCTCATGAGTCCACAGTGCCCTCTAGCTTTTGCTCAGGGCAGGCTGGCCAGCCCAGCCCCCATTGCTGCAGAGTGGTCGCCAACAGAGCCCCTCCTGGGTTCTGGGCTTATCACCTGCCTCCTTCCATTCTCCTCACCACCGTCTGCCCAGGCAGGGCTTATGGGTGTCAGGGAGGTGTTGAGGGTGTCTTTGCTCTAGATGCAGTCCAGAGAGACTATGGGGTTTGCTCATGGTTACCCAGCTCATCAATGCTAGTGTCAGGACAAGAGCCTGGGTCTGCAGAGTGCAGGGATAAAGCCTTGAGTCCCAGCCCTGAGGGGAAGGAGGCAATTGCCAGGGCTGGCCAGCTCCTGACAGGATTGCCCCCCGCAGGTGGTACTGGCCATGCCCTACGATACGCCCGTGCCTGGCTATCGCAACAACGTCGTCAACACCATGCGCCTCTGGTCTGCCAAGGCTCCCAATGACTTCAACCTCAAGGACTGTGAGTTCATCCGCTGGTAGCCAGCAACCCCAGCTTGCCCGCTGGCCACGCCCAGCGCAGGCCTTACCCTGTCCCCACTTTCGTCCCTCAGTCAACGTCGGTGGCTACATCCAGGCTGTGTTGGACCGAAACCTGGCGGAGAACATCTCTCGTGTCCTGTACCCCAATGATAATGTGCGTCACCCCCTGGGCTGGGGGCTGGAAGCCTGAGTCCTTGGCAGCAGGGGTCAGGGAGAGCTGGGGAAGGACACTTGCTGGTGCCCTAGTCACACCCAGGGCATATTGCTGGCTTTGTGCGTTCTGTGCCCCCACCTCAAGTCTTTTGAGTGCAAGGACACCTGAGTCCTGAGGAAAGTGGTTTAGCGAAGGGCACTTTGGAGGGGCTGTTCCTGGCGACACCCACAACACACTCAGTTCTTGTGCCACTCTTCCTGACACTGTCTCTCGCCACTAGTTCTTGGTGGAGGAAAGGCCCCTGGGTCCCAGAGAGGGGGCCGGCTCAGGGCTCAGGGGTCCCGGTATGGGTGGGAGTCCCTCCTGGCCACACCCACCGCAGCTTTAGGCCACGCCCCCACCGCCCTGACTCACGCTGCCTCATGCTGTCCCCAGTTCTTCGAGGGGAAGGAGCTGCGGCTGAAGCAGGAGTATTTCGTGGTGGCTGCCACCCTCCAGGACATCATCCGTCGCTTCAAGTCTTCCAAGTTCGGCTGCCGTGATCCCGTGCGCACGAACTTTGATGCCTTCCCAGATAAGGTACCATGCGCGTGGAGGGCGACTCTGTGACCAGACAGCGTGCACCAGGCCTCTCCCTCCAGCCTTGGCCTGCCTGCCCCATGTAATAGATAAGGGAGTGGAGGCTGGGAGTGTGGGAGGGTCAGTTGCTCAGGATCCACAATACACAGGCTCATAACCTGGGCTTCCCTCCTCCTCCCGCCCCACTCCCCGCATTCCTCCCACGCCCATGAGCACCTGCCTGCCTCTGCCCACAGCCCCGTCACAGAACCGTGCTGGGCTCTCTGGGGGCCTCCAAATGGCATAGGACAGTGACCACAGCATGGAATGTGGTTTGGAGCCCAGACTGACTCCTCCCTCTACCCCAGGTGGCCATCCAGCTCAATGACACCCACCCCTCCTTGGCCATCCCCGAGCTGATGAGGATCCTGGTGGACCTGGAGCGGATGGACTGGGACAAGGTGGGCTTCAGGGCCCCTCTGCCCCATCTGATGCTCTCCGCTTCAGGGTTCCCTTCCCAGTTTGGGAACGTGGGAGGATATGAGTGGAGTGAAGGGGTTGGATCCTGAGGCCAGAGGGACCGTCCTGGAACCTGGCACTGCAGTTGGGTGGGGGGCCCGCTGGGCTGCATAGTGTGTGAGGAGACCCACTGGGCTGAGGTCGGCATCCTGACTTCCCACCCCATGTGCCAGGCGTGGGATGTGACAGTGAGGACCTGTGCCTACACCAACCACACGGTGCTGCCTGAGGCCCTGGAGCGCTGGCCGGTGCACCTCTTGGAGACGCTGCTGCCGCGGCACCTCCAGATCATCTACGAGATCAACCAGCGCTTCCTCAACGTGAGTCGGGAGGCTTGGTGGATGGTGTGGGGGTGAGGGGGGGACACCCAGTCTGGGCCTGGGAGTCAGGGCGTCCAGCCAGGGCCCTGAGACTCTGGGGCAGTGGGGGCTCTGGGCAGAGCTCTGGGGGTGTGGGGCTGGGGACTGGGGATGGGGGTTCCTGGGTCTGGTCCTAGCTCTGGGCTCTCTGGGCACAGCGGGTGGCAGCCGCATTCCCAGGGGACGTAGACCGGCTGCGGCGCATGTCGCTGGTGGAGGAGGGGGCGGTGAAGCGCATCAACATGGCACACCTGTGCATCGCGGGTTCGCACGCCGTCAATGGCGTGGCGCGCATCCACTCCGAGATCCTCAAGAAGACCATGTGAGCCCCGCTTTCCAGACCCCGCCCCTCTCTAGGCCCCACCCAACTCCACGCCTCTGTCACACAGAAGCCCCGCCCTTCACCGATCACTCTCTGGTCTCTGGGCCCTGGCACCTTTCACAGGTGGCGTCATTCTTACAAGCACAGCAGCCCCTTCCAGTGCTGCCCTGTCCTGAGATGACCCCCTCTTACACACAGCACCCCCAACCTTCCCCAGGTCTGCATTCCCTGCCCCAGGCCCCTTTCAGCAAGACACCAGGGTAGGGGCCCCAGGGCAGAGGCCTTCATTGTACAGGGGTGAGTGGTGACCCTTGTCCAACCTCATCCTGCAGCTTCAAAGACTTCTATGAGCTGGAGCCTCATAAGTTCCAGAATAAGACCAACGGCATCACCCCTCGGCGCTGGCTGGTTCTGTGTAACCCCGGGCTGGCAGAGGTCATTGCTGAGGTGAGATGCCACCGTAGGGCCAGTAGAGTCAACATGGGTCCCTGCAGGGATCAGCTGGGTATGGTCGTGTAGGTGGTTCACTGCATCAGGGCTCCCAGCCGAAGGCTGAAATCCCTCCTGCACTGTGTTCCCCAAGCCTCGCATCCGCCTGGAGGAGGGACACCATCTTATTTGCATGAGGGTGCTCTGTGTGCTAATGGAGGCCCTGGCTATGGAGGTGAACGCAGCAGAGGTCACAGTCTAATGGAGGGAGTCATCCATGGGTCACATCTGAAGTGAGCCTGGAAGGGGGCAGATATCTGGTAGGGAAGGCACAAGGTCATGCTGGCGTTAGGAAAAGGCCAGGAAGCCAGGAAGGCCTGCTGGGGTCAGGTGGGGTCAGCCATCAGAGCTCAAGGACGGGAGGGGAGGAAGGTGCATGGATGCCCCGTGCCCCATCTGGGCGGCTGGAGGAGGAGGGGCTGGGAGGGCCCCCAGAGCAGCCTGCTGGGTGGAGGGGGCTTGGCTGACCTGGAAAGGGCCCCTTCTGTGTTGGGAGGAGGGAGGACAGGGGGATGGGCTTGGTTGAGAGCCGTCTTCCCACAGCGCATCGGGGAGGACTTCATCTCCGACCTGGACCAGCTGCGCAAACTGCTCTCCTTTGTGGATGATGAAGCTTTCATTCGGGATGTGGCCAAAGTGAAGCAGGTGGGGAGAGTTGCAACGTGGGACAGCTGTGCTGTGTGGAGAGCGCTGGAGGGGCCAGATGTCTGGGTCAGGCATGGCAAATAGTGCTCATCTCTCCTGCCAGCCCAGGCCATTGGTGGAAGTTGCCTGGAGTCTCTGGTGGGAAGGCATCATCTGACCTCACGTGAACAGTGCTGATATTGATTAGCAATCTCTGCCCTGGTGCGGTAGTGGACAGAAGTAGCCAGTGAGCCTCCTGGTAGCCATCCTCCTGGGGCTGAGTGAATGGAGTGTGGACTGTAGGATTTCCTGAGGCTGTGGCCTGTTGGTAAGCCCTTCCCCATCTGTGCCTCCAGGAAAACAAGTTGAAGTTTGCTGCCTACCTAGAGAGGGAATACAAAGTCCACATCAACCCCAACTCACTCTTCGACATTCAGGTGAAGCGGATTCACGAATATAAACGACAGCTCCTCAACTGCCTCCATGTCATCACCCTGTACAACCGTGAGTGGCAGCCACTCTACCCTGTCTCTCAGTGCTCCCCCGTGTTCCTGCGGCATAGTACATACTGCCCAACCAAAATCTCCTTTGGCCTTGGGACTACTCTCGGGACGTGGAATTATCCCCATTTCACAGATGGGCAAACTGAGGCTGAGAGAGCATAGCAAGTGATTGTCCGAGTCAGGCCTACTGTCTCCCAGCCCAGCCTCTGTCAGGAGCTACTACCCAGAGGGAAAAGTAGGCCCACTGGATCCCTCTCATTTCTCCACAGGCATCAAGAGGGAGCCCAATAAGTTTTTTGTGCCTCGGACTGTGATGATTGGAGGGAAGGTGAGAAGCCAGGCTCCAGCCCTGGGCTCCCGTCCTTTGATATATCCAGGTTGAGGTCAGCCCAGCTGAGTTGCAGGATGGGGGGTGGGGGGCCAGGCAGTAGAGTTGACCCCAGACTTTGTCCCCTCAGGCTGCACCTGGGTACCACATGGCCAAGATGATCATCAAACTCGTCACAGCCATCGGGGATGTGGTCAACCATGACCCGGCAGTGGGTGACCGCCTCCGTGTCATCTTCCTGGAGAACTACCGAGTCTCACTGGCCGAGAAAGGTGGGTGCTGCCAACAGGGACCCTAGGGAGGCTCTGACTAGTTCAGTCTCAGGAAGAGGTATCAGTCATCTCTTCCTGGGATACTTGTACTTGAAAGAAGAATCTGGAGAGGGCAATGCTTAAACCATGAGGAGGCCGGGCACAGTGGCCCATGCCTGTAATCCCAGCACTTTGGGAGGCCAAGGTGGGTGGATCACCTGAGGTCAGGAGTTTGAGACCAGCCTGGCCAACATGGTGAAACCCCGTCTCTACTAAAAATACAAAAATTAGCCAGGCGTGGTGGCAGGCGCCTATAATCCCAGCTACTTGGGAGGCTGAAGCAGGAGAATCACTTGAACCTGGGAGGCGGAGGTTGCAGTGAGCCGAGATCATGCCACTGCACTCCAGCCTGGGCAACAAAAGCAAAACTCCGTCTCAAACAACAAAACAAGACGAAACAAAACAAAGCAAAAACCCCATGAGGATGCCCTCTAATGGTGGAATTTCAGGCAGTACAGGGTGAAATTACTTTCAAATCTGCAACAGAGGTGGGGAAATCCAGGTTGGACCTAGATGGTCAAGAATCAACAAGAGGTAGAGGGCAGTGGGGGTGTGGTGTGAGAGGAAGTCTTGGCTGGTGAAGACTGGGAGTTTGGGGTGGGGCGACTCCGAGTCCAGCTATGCCTGGGGCCAGCCTAATCTGAGAGTCCCCAGCTGGTGTGAGGGTCTTCCCTGAGTTGACTTGTCCCTCTGCTGCCACCCCACAGTGATCCCAGCTGCAGACCTCTCTGAGCAGATCTCCACTGCAGGCACTGAAGCCTCAGGCACCGGCAACATGAAGTTCATGCTCAACGGGGCTCTGACCATTGGCACCATGGATGGAGCCAATGTGGAGATGGCAGAAGAGGCAGGAGAGGAAAACTTCTTCATCTTTGGCATGCGGGTGGAGGATGTGGATAAGCTTGACCAAAGAGGGTATGGGGGTCAGGGTTCATGGGCAAAAGACACCCAGGTGTGGCTGCTGGAGGGTGGTGCTGGGAGCAAGAGGCATGTCTGGAAAGACTGGTCCAGGCCCAGCAAGGTCTTGGTCATGGCCAGCAGGATTCTGGGAAACTTTAGAGAGCGCTTACAGCAAATAAGGTTAATGAAATTGGAGAAGAAAGAAGTAATACAGAACTGAAGGAAAAGGAAGAGAATATTCTATCAACCCTAAGAGATAATATTGTTTGGGAAATGGAAGTAAAAAAAATCCTTGCTCCAGGCCGGGTGCGGTGGCTCACGCCTGTAATCCCAGCACTTTGGGAGGCCAAGGCGGGTGGATCACGAGGTCAAGAGATCGAGACCATCCTGGTTAACACGGTGAAACCCCATCTCTACTGAAAATACAAAAAATTAGCCGGGCATGTTGGCAGGTGCCTGTAGTCCCAGCTGAGGCAGGAGAATGGTGTGAATCTGGGAGGCGGAGCTTGCAGTGAGCCAAGATCAGGCCACTGCGCTCCAGCCTGGGTGACAGAGCAAGACTCTGTCTCAAAAAAAAAAAAAAAAAAAAAAAAAAAAAATCCTTGCTCCCTGGAGGCCATGGGCAAAAGGGAAATATGGGCACAGTAGTTACAAGGGGCCTATGGTCAGAAACAGTTCTTCAGAGGAGACATTATCCTGGCATTACATTAAAAAATTTTATTTTATTTTATTTTTATTTATTTATTTATTTATTTGGACGGAGTCTCGCTCCGTCACCCAGGCTGGAGTGCAGTGGCACGATCTCGGCTCACTGCAAGCTCCGCCTCCTGGGTTCATGCCATTCTCCTGCCTCAGCCTCCTGAGTAGCTGGGACTACAGGCACCTGCTGCCACGCCCGGCTAATTTTTTGTATTTTTAGTAGAGACAGGGTTTCACCGTGTTAGCCAGGATGGTCTTGTCTCGATCTCCTGACCTCGTGATCTGCCTGCCTTGGCCTCCCAAAGTGCTGGAATTACAGGCGTGAGCCACCGTGTCTGGCCTATTTATCTTTTTTGAGATGGAGTTTTGCTGTTGTTGCCCAGGATGGAGTGCAATGGCGTGATCTTGGCTCACTGCAACCTCCACCGCCTGGGTGCAAGTGATTCTCCTGCCTCAGCCTCCTGAGTAGCTGGGATTATAGGTGCGCACCACCACACCCAGCTAATTTTTGTATTTTTAGTAGAGACGGGGTTTCATCATTTTGGCCAGGATGGTCTGTATCTCCTGACCTCAGGTGATCCACCCTCCTCGGCCTCCCAAGTGCTGGGCTAACAGGGGTGAGCCACTGTGCCTGGCCTATTTATTTTTATTTTTTTGAGACAGAGTCACTCTGTCACCCAGGCTGGAGTGCAATGGCATGATTTTGGCTCACTGCAACCTCCGCCTCCCAGGTTCAAGTGATTCTCTCACCTCAGCCTCCCGAGCAGCTGGGATTACAGGCACCCACCATCGTGCCCAGGTAATTTTTGTATTTTTGTAGAGATGGGGTTTCACCATGTTGGCCAGGCTGGTCTCGAACTCCTGACCTCAAGTAATCCACCTGCCTCGGCCTCCCAAAGTGCTGGGTTTATAGGCATGAGCCACCGCGCCCTGCTTGAATCCTGATATCTTAACATTGGAGAGAGATTTTCCATGTTATTAGTCTTCAAAAATATTTTAAATGTTTGTATAACATTCCATCCTTGAGCATGTCACAACTTATTTAATCAATTCCATATGGCTGGACACTAAGGTTGATTTCCGGTTTGTTAAATATTACTGTGACGAGCAACCTTTTAATGTCTACGTCCACATCTGATGATTTCCTTAAGATCATTATCGGAAGGGTGATATTTCTGAGTTAAAAAGTATGAGCTCTTAAGGCTCTTGAGGCAGATTGCCAAACTGCTTTCCAGAAAGTTTCTCCCAGTTTACACTCCCACAACAGCTTCCCGGAGTTGGCATTAAACACTGAAAGGAGTGTCTCCTGTGAGGCTTCACTAGAAAGCTGGCTGTCCCACGGGCAGGAGGGAGCTGTGAGAAGTTGTGAGCACGGTCCCGCATGCTCAGAACTAGGCCTGGAAGAACCCTCTGGCTGCAGAATGGAGACAGTGCTGGAGGGGGCAGGTGGGGGACCACTGTGGGGGCTGACACCATAATGCAGGGAGAGTCGCACGAGGGGACAGGGATTAGAGACTTTGTGGGGAGTGCCGGTTTCTGGTTGGAAGGGTTAGGGTTTGAGACTGGCCTGTGGAGCGCTTTGAGCCACAGTGGGGGCGCTGAGGGTCAGCTGAAGGGTTATCTTTTTTTTTTTTTTTTAGACGGAGTCTTGCTCTGTCGCCCAGGCTGGAGTGCAATGGCATGATCTCGGTTCACTGCAACCTCTGCCTCCCGGGTTCAAGTGATTGTTCCACCTCAGCCTCCCGAGGAGCTGGGATTACAGGCACATGACACCACGCCCAGCTACTTTTTGTATTTTTGTAGAGACTGGGTTTCACCATGTTGGCCGGGCTGGTCTTGAACTCCTGACCTCCTCAGATGATCCGCCCACCTCGGCCTCCCAAAGTGCTGGGATTACAGGCATGAGCCACTGTAATCCAGTTGAAGGGTTGTACCTGTTAGCTGCTCTTGCAGCCCGAGGGCAAGGCCGGATATGGACTTGGGCTGCTGGAGGAGAAAAGCCATTTTGGAGCAAACAAACTGGTTAAGAGACAGCAGTGGCGTGTGGGAGGAAAAGAGGTTGTTTGGGGGCCTTGGCTCTAACACTTAGCTTTCTGTATCCTCCGGGCCTCAGTTTCCTCATTCACAAAGGAGGGATGAAAAGCTGAGCAGAGAAGGGGAGTTGCAGGGAGGCCCTCCAGGGGGGATGTGGCAGCCCTGGGGAGCAGCAGGTTGGGCCCGGGTTTTGACCCTGGGGCATGGGACTTCTCAGCTTTTCTCTGGAAGAGGAGCCAGAAACCCCTTTCCAGGGAGCTGACCGCAGCTCTATCCTGGCAGGTACAATGCCCAGGAGTACTACGATCGCATTCCTGAGCTTCGGCAGGTCATTGAGCAGCTGAGCAGTGGCTTCTTCTCCCCCAAACAGCCCGACCTGTTCAAGGACATTGTCAATATGCTCATGCACCATGACCGGTGAGCTGGTTGGTCCAGGAATCACTCAGGGGGGCTGCTGGGCAGATCGAGGCTCAGGTGTGTGGTGGGGAAGCCGGACAGGGGTCCTGGCAGTTGGAGCCAGGTGCCTTTGGAAGCAGCATGACCCTCTAGGTCCCCGGCTGTCCACTGGGACAGGGCAAGTTTGGCCCTTGACCTCATAGAACTTATCCTAGCCCCCTAAAGGAATAGCACATGCCTATCCTTTCCCCTCCAGGTTTAAAGTCTTCGCAGATTATGAAGACTACATTAAATGCCAGGAGAAAGTCAGCGCCTTGTACAAGGTGAGGGGTCCTGGGCCAGGGGTTGGCAGGGCTTTGGTGGCCCTGGTTGGGATGAGGCAGAAGGTGGAGATCCTGCCAGCAGAGTGAACCAGAGCTTCCCTTTGACCTGCAGAACCCAAGAGAGTGGACGCAGATGGTGATCCGGAACATAGCCACCTCTGGCAAGTTCTCCAGTGACCGCACCATTGCCCAGTATGCCCGGGAGATCTGGGGTGTGGAGCCTTCCAGCCAGCGCCTGCCAGCCCCGGATGAGGCCATCTGAACCTCCAGACCAGACCCCAAACCAGCCCTTGAGCCTGTCACAATCCCTTGGGCCAGCCCCAGCACCTCATGTAGAGGGTGGGGTACTGGAGTTAGATCTCTAAGCCCCCTCCTGGAACCCTCATTTTCCCCACTCTCAATGTCCCAGTGTCCAGCGTGACTAAGGACACGGGCCCCCTTCCGTCCTCGGGCTCCTGGTCCCCTCCTATTTATGGGGTCTGACCAACTGCAGCCACTCCCCAATAAATCGATTCTCCTTGGGATCCTCCTTACTCCTCTCTTTGTTGGGAAATATTTTTAGCTCTTGGCGGGCTCAACAGCAGCCGCGCCGTCACCCCCTTATCCTCCAGCCTCTGCAGGTGCGTCCCACGGCGGGGGCGGTGGTGGGAGATGGAGGGAGCGACCCGTGGGGGCGGGGCCTAGGCCTCTCCAGCCCCTTTCCTGGCGTCACCCTCCACGCCTCTCTTCCCAGTGCCGTGTCCATACTAGGTCAGCGGCCAGCCTCGCTGGCCGGGGGCGGGGCGTCTGCCTGGGTGGGGCCCACCGGGGCTGGGAGCCGGGACTTGGGCTGAGGCCTCCCGGACCACGGAGGATCCACGCTGTCGAGGGCAGGACCCAGGAGAGGGAGGAAGCAGAGGATGCTCGGCGCCTTCTTGGCTCCGCCCTTAGCCCCGCCCTACTGCGGCGTTTAAGGGTCTCTTAGCAGGTGGCTACGCTGGATCCAAAGTCGGAGGAGTGTTACGGCAGGGAACACTCGCAGACCGCCTAGGCTAGGCCCTCATTATGGGGAAACTGAGGAACAGAAAGGTCCCGTTTCTAAGTCTTGCATTACCAAGACTGAGGTGCGGGGGCGGTCCTGGATCCCCCGCCCCCAGGCTGGGAGGGGCACGCCTCGGAAGGGAGGTTTGGGGTCGGTGGTTTCACAGTGAGTGTGTTTGAAGCCAAATGGCCGGAAACCGTTACCCGCTTTCCTAGGCCCGGCTAGTGGGGACCCCAACCGCCTGCGGCTGCTCCTCCCAAGTTCCTCCCTGTTGGCCAGGCATCCGGGCCTCCAGTCTCCAAGCTGCGGAGAACCCACCGCCACATGCGGCTGCCCCTTTCCATTCGGCCCTGTGGGGAGCCAGGCTTCCGGGGCCCCGTTCCTCCTGTGTTAACTGGGCCCCCCGCCCCCATTCCCAGACATCAAGGCCGTGTCTCCAGGTAGCCACGATTTCATTCCTCTCTCCCCACAGGCCCCTCTCCCCAAAATGTTCCCATCTTGTCCTAGCCCCTCCCCCAGACTATCTCAAGGACCAGCTGTCCCCACGCCCCCGACCTCCACTAGGCCTGTGCCACCCGCTGCCTGCAGGAAGACGCCCGGTCCAGGGCCGGGTTAGCCCCGTGGGAACGGTTTGTCTCGAAAACAGGAACCCGAGCTGGGGGCTGGGCGGGGCGCCCCTTCCCCACCGCAGTCCGCTTCCTGCCCCTCCCGGCTTCCTCCACCCGACACCCAGGCAGGGCGGGGGGCACGGGGGCGTCCGCGGTGGGGGAGGGGCTCTTCGTTTCGGTCCCCCCTCCGCGTCCCGGGCGGCGGGGCCTCCGGTCGCCCACCCTCGGGGCAGCCACTGGCGCAGCCCCCCGCCCGCGGCCCTGGCCCCCCGGGCGGCGTGGCAGGGGAGGGGTTAAGCTGCCGCAGGGACCGCCGCGTGCGGGGCGAGAGGGAGCCCCCGGTGAGGGTGGCGCAGCCGGCGGTGCGGAGCTCCGCGGAGGGGCGGAGGGGGGAGGGGGCGGCCCGGCGCGGGGGCGGGGGCGGGAAGGCGGGGAGCGGGGCCGCGGCGTGGAGAGCGGGCGGGAGCCGCAGCCGCAGCGAGGCCGGCGGGCGGGAGCGCACGGAGGTGGGGTCGGCCAGGCCGGTGCGGGCTCCTTGCGGCAGGTCCCAAGAGTGAGTGGGCGAGCGCGGGCGGGGCGCCAGGCGAAGGAGGGCGCGGCCCCCAGCGACCCCCCCCCCCCAAGGGCGGCGCGGGCGGGCTGGGGGCGGCGAGCGGTGGGGAGTCTGCGGCCCGGGTCTGGGAGAGGGGGCAGCGGCCACGAGAGCTAAGGCGCGCTGGATCCCCGGAGGGCGGAGGACCTCCACGGTGCACCCGGCTTTTCCCCGCCACGTTCCAGCGGGGCCCTCCCCCGCGTACCCCCATTTGACAGATGAGAAAATTGAGGCTCCCAGAGGCCAAGTGATTCTCAAGGTCACACGAGGAAGCGGCAGAGCCAGGCGGGGACGGCTCTGGGTGGCTCCCAGGAAAAGTCCGCCTGAGAACTCCGTACAGGAGCTCCCCCGTCCTCCAGCCTGGGGGAGTGAGTATGTGTAGGGCCGGGATACCTTTCCGTGGGGCAAGGCTCTGCCAAAATCTGGGAGTGAGGGGAGTCAGGGCGCTGGGGCCGCAGGGCGGGCCCTGCACCGCAAATGGGAGGGGGGCGACGGAATGGGCGTGCGCACCCATGGGGGTGTGTGCATGTGTGTGGGAGTGTACATGCGTGGAGAGGCACTGCTTTGCGTGTGTGCACACGTGTGAGGATGTCAGCGCCTGTGTGGCCGCGGGACTCAAGGCTGGCCTGGCTCAATTGAACAGCTGGTCCAGGAGGCGACCTCGTCCGCGAGTTTTCATTCTGGGGTGGACGAGCGGGTATGTGTGCCTGAGGGTTTCTTCGTGCAGGTGTGCACAGGGCGTGGGTGCCATTGTGTGTGAGAGACGGAGGATGGGAGGCCGGTGCCTGTGGCCCGGTGCGTGTTAAGTGCGGGCGCCTGCACCTCCACGTAGGTCCCCGGCCTCCGACGAATAACTCGGGTGTGGAGTATTTGCCCCTGCCAGGGTGCGTATGACCCCGCCAGTGACCGGACTTGCTAATGGTGTCATGAACCCATCGGCCACCCTCGGCGCGGGCGCCCCCCTCTGGACACCCTGCTCCGTGCGCGCTCACAGTTCGCCTGTGCGGGGCCGGGGTCAGGAGCTGGGGATAGGGAGGAAGAGGGCCTGTGGACGAGCTGAGCCGGGACCCCTGGGACCTTTGCGGAGGTGGCCTGGGAGCGCTCAGTTCCCAGGCTCAGGCTTCCCGCTGACGCCTCCTGGCCGCAGCGGGCTCCCCCCGCCCCAGGAATGTTCCTCTCCCATCCAGTCCGCCTTCCCTAGGGCAGGCCCCTGGGGGCTGCCGCAGCCCCGCCTCGCCTTCCCGGGCTCCCGGGAGGGGGCGAGGCGGGCAGGACGCCTGGGTTCTCTCCTTCCCCCTCCCATACCAGGAGAAATTCCTCCGAGGTCCCCTCAGGCTCTGGGTTCCCAAAATAACCCTGCGGGGGAAGGGAGGCTGTGGAGGGAGGGAAGCGGGAGGAGCGCAGAGCCGAGCTGCGGGGTGCTGCAGGTGCCTCTGGGGAGAGGGCGCGAGGAGAAGGCGCCCTGCGTGGGGCTGGGCGCCAGCCAGTCCTGGGATCTTGGTTCGTCCCCATCCTCGTGAAGCCCCTCGGCCCTCCCGCGACTCCGAGGGTGGGCCGGAAGCCTCTCTGCGGGTCCGTTTCCCAACTGGCGGGTTGCACCATCCAGGGCCAGACCGTTTAACCCCGGGAGTGGCCGCGGCGGACAACTCCGCCCCTGCCCAGCAGGGGGCGTGCCCGCCCCGCCCCGTTTCTGCCCGCGGGGCCGCTCCCCCGCCAGCGCCTCCGCAGACTCCCGCTCTGCCTCTCCTGGGACAGGGGTTCGGTCCGAGCCCCGTGGGAGGCTCCCGGAGCGCAGCCTGGGCCCAGCCCACCCCGCGCCGGCGGCCATGGCGGGCACCCTGGACCTGGACAAGGGCTGCACGGTGGAGGAGCTGCTCCGCGGGTGCATCGAAGCCTTCGGTGAGTGGCTCGGGAGGGCACACGGAGCCTGAGCCTAGCCCCGAGTCTGAGCCCGGGTCCCTGCCTCCCAGGCACAGTCCAGGGCACAGCCCTGGCCTGGACCCGCCCTGGCCCGGACCCACCCAGCTCCGCAGCGTGCAGTCTCTTTAACGAAAGCCTCCTTCGCATCGCAGGGCAGAGAGATGCACGCCCTTCAGACAGATGAGGTCTCCCTTCTCTAGCCTTCCCCAGCGGCGGCGAAGGGAGGGCCGGGTCCCGGACTCTGACACTTGAGGGGCATTATCTGTCTCCCGGGGAATCCGGAGGAACTCGCTATCTCCGGCCTGGGAGCTGTTTCCGGCTAATGGGGGGCGGCTTATCTGGTGAAGGGGTGCCCCTTCCCCCAAGCGCTCAGGAAATGACCTCTGGATTCTTGACCCCGGGGAACCCAGGCTCCTTCCGCCCCAGCTGGTTCCCCTCCGGACGCTGGGCGGCTCGGGCGCTCTCCTCCTCCAGTCCTCAGGGCCTGCCTATCCCTCGCCCACCACACCTTTCCTCTCTAATTTGCCTCCTGCTCTCGGAGTCCTGGGCAAACAGGAGGTGGGCGGGGTCGAGCGTGCACCCGAAGGGCCGATACCTGGCGGGCTGCGGGGTGGGGATGAGGCATGGTAGCTGCGGACCCAGCTCAGCCACCTGTCTTTGATCCTTCGGAGTCAGATGACTCCGGGAAGGTGCGGGACCCGCAGCTGGTGCGCATGTTCCTCATGATGCACCCCTGGTACATCCCCTCCTCTCAGCTGGCGGCCAAGCTGCTCCACATATATCCTTCGCCGGCCTTGCCAAGGTCCCTGCCGTCGGAGCCCATGTGCAGCCCCTCTGCCCAGCCCAGGCGCAGAATGAGCCTGGCTCCTAAGTATAGGCCGCTCCTTATCCCAGAGCTCAGGCGTCGTCCCAGCCTCCAACTAGGGCCTAGGCTCTGCCCCCTCCTTGCTCCTGGCGACTCGGCCCTGTCCCCAGGTTCTGTCCCCCGCCGACGCCTTGCCCTCCTCCTCCCTAGAGTCTAGGGCCTGCCCCTGCTCCAGGCCTGGGTCCGCCCCGTGCATCTATCTCTCCCAGAGCCCAGGCTCTGCTCTCAGCCTCCCTCAGCACCTAGTCCTCAACCTCCACCTCCACCTCCAACCCCTCCCAGAGCTCAGGCCTCACCCCCAGCATCTCCGCAGAGCGCAGCCCCATCCCTAGAACGTGTCTCCTAGAACCAGGGCCCGCCCCCAGCCTCCCTCCACTCAGGCCTCCCTTTCTAGAGTTAAGCGGCCTCCTTAACTCTCTCCTTCACCTACCAACAATCCCGGAAGGACAACTCCAATTCCCTGCAGGTGAAAACGTGCCACCTGGTCAGGTGAGTCTTTCCTCTGGGGCTCTAGCCCCTCCCCTTTCTCCCTTCTCTCTGGCTTCAGGCTGGTCTGGAGGAGGGGGCAGGGCGCTGCTTCTGGGAGTGGGTTTGAACCCTGGCTTGTCCGGGTGGGCTGTGCTGCCACAGGCTCTCCCCTTCCTGGGTCTGGGCCTTAGTTTTCTTTTCTGCGCAGTGCGGGTGGTTGTCTCAAGGGTCTGATGTACACTTTGAGAAGGAAAGAGCTGGAACCATAGTTTGAGGCTCTTTTTGCTGCAATCTCAAATAGCTCCTTGCAGCCTGCTGGGTGATGGTGGGGGAAGGGCTATCTTGGGTGACTCCCCGCTCCTCCAGGTACTGGATCTCCGCCTTCCCAGCGGAGTTTGACTTGAACCCGGAGCTGGCTGAGCAGATCAAGGAGCTGAAGGCTCTGCTAGACCAAGAAGGGAACCTGCGGCACAGCAGCCTCATCGACATAGACAGCGTGTGCGTGGGGGGAGCACAGAGGACTGGGGGGGCACTCAGTATCCTATACCATCTGTGCTTAATAAATGTCTGTTGAACTGAATGAGTGAGGTTCATGTCGCTCTCTCACTTAAAAACCTTCCATGGCTCCCTATTGCCTTCAGTGTGCCTCCTCTGGGCAGCTTGGCGTTCCTGCCTCATCTTCCACTGCCACCGCCCATCCCACACACCTCCTCCTGTAGCTGCGTTGGGTCGGCTCCCTGTCGGCTGAGCTTCCGAGTCCTTTCCCACCATGGTGCTCTGCTCATATCATCCCCCTTGCTGCCTCCTCCGTGTTACCAAGACTCAGCTCAGGCATGAAGTCTCCGTGGGCTCTGAGGGTTCGGGGCTCTTCCGGGGTAGAATTTGTCGTTCCCTCCTCTGTTCTCCATGGCACTTTGTACAGACTCCTGTACAAAGACCTCTGTACATGTGTCACGCTGTTTTGTGATCATGTGTTTCTGTGTCTGTCTCCCTCAGTAGACTGTGAGCTCCTCGAGGGCAGGAACCGTGTCTTACTCATCTCTGTATTCCCAGCGCCTAGCACAGTGCCTGGCACAGAGTACGTTGTTCATAAACGTGTGTTGAGTGCATGACAGGGTGGGGGGAGATGAGGAGGAGTTGCTGGGACTGGGTACATTCGTGCCTAGGACAGTGCCTCGCATTATGTAGGTCCTCAGTCAGCGTGAATGGTGTGTCTGTGTGAGTGGGGGGCCACGGGGCACGCGCATGTCCAGCAAAGGGCTCACTACCCCTGCCCCCCCAGCCCTACCTACAAGTGGAAGCGGCAGGTGACTCAGCGGAACCCTGTGGGACAGAAAAAGCGCAAGATGTCCCTGTTGTTTGACCACCTGGAGCCCATGGAGCTGGCGGAGCATCTCACCTACTTGGAGTATCGCTCCTTCTGCAAGATCCTGGTGTGGCTCGAGGGTTGGGGGGTCAGGGGTCCAATGTGGGCTGGAAGGGGGTTCTAGGAGGGGCAGGGTCCCTGGGATAGGCTGGGTCACAGGGTGCATGAGGGGTTTCTGTGAAACCACTGAAGGTCAGCTGGAGGGTGAGGAGTGGCCATCAGTGAGGGGAGAGGCTGGCAAGGTGCTGAGGCCACTCCTCCTGCCCCCAGTTTCAGGACTATCACAGTTTTGTGACTCATGGCTGCACTGTGGACAACCCCGTCCTGGAGCGATTCATCTCCCTCTTCAACAGCGTCTCGCAGTGGGTGCAGCTCATGATCCTCAGCAAACCCACAGCCCCGCAGCGGGCCCTGGTCATCACACACTTTGTCCACGTGGCGGAGGTGCCTGCCTCTCCCTCCCTGTGTCTCCCAACCACCCCACATGCCAGTCAGGCCAACCCTTCCCTTCCCCTAACCCACTGCCCCACTGCCTTCTCTCTAGGTAAGCTGGGCCAAATTCTGGGCCCACTCAGTGACTCCCTGCCTCTCCCTCCCCATTTGCCTTCCAGAAGCTGCTGCAGCTGCAGAACTTCAACACACTGATGGCAGTGGTCGGGGGCCTGAGCCACAGCTCCATCTCCCGCCTCAAGGAGACCCACAGCCACGTTAGCCCTGAGACCATCAAGGTGCCTGGGACTGGGGAGGGGCTGGTGCTTCCCAGATCTGTCTTCACTGGGTCCTCCCAGCAGCACTGGGGGCTGGGCACAGCTGTCCTCATTTGACAGATATGGAAATGGAGGCTCAGAGGGGTTAAGTGCTTTTCTCAGTTTGCACAATGGCAACAGCAGAGTCGGGGCTCACAGGTTGTCATGGACCCCAAAGCTAGTACTTTTTTTTTTTTTTTTTTTTTTAAAGACAGGGTCTCTCTCTGTTGTCCAGACTGGAGTTCAGTGGTGCAATCACAAGCTCACTGCAGCCTTGAACTCCTGAGCTCAGTCGATCCTCCCACCTCAGCCTCCTGAGTAGCTGGGACTACAGGTGTACGCCACCATGCCTGGCTAATTTTTGTATTGTTATTAATTTTTTTTTTTTAGAGATCGGGTTTTGCCATGTTGCCCAGACTGGTCTTGAACTCCTGGGCTCAAGTGATCCGCCTGCCTTGGTCTCCCAAAGTGCTGAGATTATGGCTTGAGCCATTGTGCCTTGCCATTTGTACTTTCTTCTTTTCTTTCTCCTTCATTTATTATTATTTTTGAAGTATTTTGAAGTATTGAGTAATATACATATAGAAAAGTATATAAAAACATATGAGACTGGGCGTGGTGGCTCACACCTGTAATCCCAGCACTTTGGGAGGCTGAGGTGGGCGGATCACGTGAGATCAGGAGTTTGAGACCAGCCTGGCCAACATGGCAAAACCCCATCTCTACTAAAATACAAAAATTAGCCAGGCATGGTGGCACGTGCCTGTAATCCAAGCTACTTGGGAGGCTGAGGCAAGAGGAGAATTACTTGAACTCAGGAGGCAGAGGTTGCAGTGAGCCAAGATCGTGCCACTACACTCCAGCCTGGGCGACAGAGTGAGACTCCATCTAAAAAAAAAGAAAAGTGTATAAAAACATATGAATAGTTTAAAGAAAAGTTGTAAAGAAAACATTAACTACTGGCTGGGTTGGGAAATAGAACCTTGCCAGGCCCCCAAGCGCCCAGCACTTTAGAGCATAACTCCCTCCCCACGACTTTTGCAATGATGATCTTGCTTTTCTTTATAGCTTCACCATGTAGGTATGCGGTCCAAAACAATGTGGGGCTTTTTGTTGTCTGTTTTGAACTTTCTATGAATGGAATGTTGTTTGTGTTATTTTATGTCTTGCTTCTTTCATTCCACATGGTTCTGAGAGTCTTTTCATTCTGTTATGTGGAGCAATTGTTTTTTCATTTTCATTGCCATATAATATTTTATTGTATGTCTACCCCAATTCATTCATTTATTTATTTTTTTGAGATGGAGTCTCTCTCTGTCATCCAGGCTGGAGTGCAGTGGCGAGATCTCAGATCACTGCAACTTCCGTCTCCTGGGTTTACGTGATTCTCGTGCGTCAGCCTCCTGAGTAGCTGGGATTATCGGCTTGTACCACCACGTCTGGCTAATTTTTTGTAGAGACAGGCTTTCACCATGTTGCCGAGGCTG
Organism: Pongo pygmaeus; assembly: GCF_028885625.2. Taxonomy (NCBI): domain Eukaryota; kingdom Metazoa; phylum Chordata; class Mammalia; order Primates; family Hominidae; genus Pongo; species Pongo pygmaeus. The sequence goes on from NC_072382.2 coordinate 9,969,189, forward strand.
GTCTTGAACTCCTGAGCTCAGGCAATCCACCCGCTTTAGCCTCCCAAAGTGCTGGGATTACAGGTGTGAGCCACTGCCCCCAGCCTACCCCAATTTATGTATTGATTCTATTGTTGAATGTTGGGGTTTTTCCTTTTCTTTTCTTTCTTTTTTTTTTTTTTTGAGATGGAGTCTTGCTCTGTCGCCAGGCTGGAGTGCAGTGGCACTAATTTGGCTCACTGCAACCTCTGCCTCCCGGGTTCAAGAGATTCTCCTGCCTCAGCCTCCCGAGTAGCTGGGACTACAGGCATGCACCACCACACCCGGCTAATTTTTTGTTATTTTTTTAGTAGAGACGAGGTTTCCACCATGTTGGCCGGGATGGTCTCCATCTCTTGACCTCATCCACCTGCCGTGGCCTCCCAAAGTGCTGAGATTACAAGTGTGAGCCACCACGCCCAGCTGGTTTTTCCAGTTTTTGCTGTTTGGAGGGGGTGGCTGAGTATGTTCTTCCAGGTCATAGTCCTGTGCTGCCTTGCCTCCCTGAGCCTCTGTTTCTCCTGTTAAATGTTGATGATACCCTGTGTCCAGGCCTGGTTTAGAAGTGTGGTGCTTTTGGCAGTGAGTATTGCCTTGAATTCATGGCAATGAATTCAATCCCCAGGGGCTGAGAGAGCCAGTCGTGGGGGACAGTAAGGGAGGATTTTACTCTTTCACCTGTCCCTGACCCTGACTCCTCCTCATCTACTCCTACATTTCCAGGGCTGAGGTAGGGAGGATAGTTGTGGGGGTATGACCCCTCTGTCCTTTGTCCCCAGCTCTGGGAGGGTCTCACGGAACTAGTGACGGCAACAGGCAACTATGGCAACTACCGGCGTCGGCTGGCAGCCTGTGTGGGCTTCCGCTTCCCTATCCTGGGTGTGCACCTCAAGGACCTGGTGGCCCTGCAGCTGGCACTGCCTGACTGGCTGGACCCAGCCCGGACCCGGCTCAACGGGGCCAAGATGAAGCAGCTCTTTAGCATCCTGGAGGAGCTGGCCATGGTGACCAGCCTGCGGCCACCAGTACAGGCCAACCCCGACCTGCTGAGCCTGCTCACGGTGAGGAGCCAGGGGGCAGGGAGGTGGGGAGCTGGGCACCAGGGGTTGACAGTTTCCCCAGGTCCTGGCTGTGGGTGTGGCCTGGGGCTCTGGGTTCTGGCCAAGAAACTGAGATCTAGCGTGGGCTCTGGGGTTTGGAGTGGATGCTGAGGAGGGGTCCAGGCTCTGGCTGGGGCTGTGGACTGAGGTCTGATATCCAGGCTGGTATGTGGACTGTGGGCAGTTTGAACTGGGCCTGGGTCCCGGCTTGAGTTCTGGCAATGGGCTGTATTCTAGGGCTGGGCCAAGCTCTGCATTCTGTGGGCAGGGGTGGTTTCTAAGCATGGCCCTGGGCTCGGAGTGAAGTTCTGGGCTTGGCTTTGCACTTTATATTGGGGTCTAGGGTGGGAGTTGGGTTCTGGTTTAGATCCGGACAAGGTTCTAGACATTGGGCTGAGGCTTAAGTGTTAAGGTTTGGAGTGGATTCTTAGCTGCTTCTGGGCTCTGGAGGGGATCAGGGTTGAAATCAGAGCTTCTGGCTGGGTTCTGACCTGGCTTCTTCCCTGACATCTTGGCAATATGTTGTGTTCAAGGTTTGGGGCCATGCTGTGGTTTGATCTGCGTGCTGGGACGGCGTGGGGTTGCTGTGCTGTGTTCTAAGCCAGGCTTTGTCCTGAGTCTAGCTTCTGACCCGAGCTCTGAGCTGAGCCGTGGCCTCTAGGTGGACCTTTGGCCCTGGGCTCTGTGGCCGTGGGCAGGGGCCAGTGGGTGTGATCAGACCTGTGTGTCCCAGGTGTCTCTGGATCAGTATCAGACGGAGGATGAGCTGTACCAGCTGTCCCTGCAGCGGGAGCCACGCTCCAAGTCCTCGGTGAGGGGGTACTCCTTCCTGTCCACTCTGCCCCTCCCTCCTGAGAATCCCAGGATGTGAGGACGGGAAGAGTTCTTAGCAGCCATCTCACCCATCCGTCTTGTAGGACAGAGGCATCCTGGGGGTAGGGCAGTAGCGTTGGGCAGACTTCCCTCTCCCAGGGATTCCCCTCTGTGTTCCTCTGTGTTTTTCAATTTGGAAAAACAGCTGGTTCTCTGAAGTAGGTTAAACATGCCCCCTGAAGCCAGATTCATGCCCTATTTTTGCTGAGCAGAAAAAACTCTGGGCTCCCCTCTGGGCTCCCCCTGCCTCTGGCCCTAGCTCAGGCCTGACCATTTCCATAGCCAACCAGCCCCACGAGTTGCACCCCACCACCCCGGCCCCCGGTGCTGGAGGAGTGGACATCGGCTGCCAAACCCAAGCTGGATCAGGCCCTCGTGGTGGAGCACATCGAGAAGATGGTGGAGGTGAGCTCCTGCGGAGCCTGAGCAGTGTGTGGGGAGAGGCCAGTTTGCCGGAGCACTGCCCTGGAAGCCAGCATGAGTGTCCTGTTCAAGACCCAGCACTCAGCCCCCAGGAGTCACAGGGCCTGGCAGGCCAGCTGCACGGGGCTGAGGTGCCCCTGGGTAGGGTGGGGGTGGAGGTATGGAAGGGGGGTGGCGTCAGAGACCTCTCTGAGACACACCTCATCAAATGGACTGGGAACGTGGGAAGGGACAGGACCTGATGTCCCCTTTACTCTCCCCTCTTTCGGCTCTGCGTGTCCCTCTGCGTGCCCCAGTCTGTGTTCCGGAACTTTGACGTCGATGGGGATGGCCACATCTCACAGGAAGAATTCCAGATCATCCGTGGGAACTTCCCTTACCTCAGCGCCTTTGGGGACCTCGACCAGAACCAGTGAGGAGGGCTGGGGACCTGGGGGAGAGGGAAGGCAACCCAGCCCACTTCTGTCTGGGCTTCAGTTTCTTGTATGCAAGATGAGGTCACTGAGCCAGACGATCTTGGCCTGGGAAGCTGCCAGTGTGGGAAGGGGCACTTGCTTTTGTGGGGAGGAGAGGCTGCCAGCTGTGGAGGCGCAGTGGTATCTCACAAATTCAGACAGATGGGGGGCTCCACCTGAGTCTTGCAAAGGCTGTGACCTGGGGACTGTGGCTACAAAAGTGCTGTTTTATTTGTGGAGCTCACAGCTGTCAAGAAGTGTGGGCAACTTGAGCTCCTGGATAGTCTGTTCTAATGAATAGATAAGAAAGGTTTGTAATTAGCAGTACCCAGTTGCTTATCAACAGTTCATATGCTGACAATTTGGAAAAACAGCTGGTTCTCTGAAGTAGGTTAAACATGCCCCCTGAAGCCAGATTCATGCCCTATTTTTGCTGAGCAGAAAAAACTCCATTCAAAATTTAGAGTCCATCTCAGCTCGATTTATTTTTTGTTACCTGTATTTCAAAAATCTGTTGTTTTTTATTTCCACATTACAAAAATCCATGGTAAAATAAAATCTAGGTGGTAAAATACATTTATAGTGAACAAAGTGTTTAAAGTAAGAAGTGAGAGGCCAGGTGCGGTGGCTCACGCCTGTAATCCTAGCACTTTGGGAGACTGAGGTGGCAGGATCAATTCAGGCCAGGAGTTTGAGCCCAGCCTGGGCAACATAGTAAGACCCTGTCTCTACAAAAATTATTATTATTATTTTTGAGACAGAGTCTCACTCTGTTGTCCAGGCTGGAGTGCAGTGGTACAATCTCGGCTCGCTGCAACCTCCACTTCCTGGGTTCAAGTGATTCTCCTGCTTCAGCTTCCTGAGTAGCTGGGATTACAGGCATGCACCACTGCGCCTGGCTAATTTTTGTATTTTTAGCAGAGATGGGGTTTTACCATGTTGGCCAGGCTGGTCTCAAACTCGTGACCTCAAGTGATCCACCTGCCTCGGCCCCCCAAAGTGCTAGGATTACAGGCATGAGCTACTGCTCCTAGCCTAAAAAAAATTTTTTTGGATGTGGGTGGCATGTGCCTGTAGTCCCAGCTACTCAGGAGGCTGAGGCAGGAGGATCCCTTGAGCCCAGGAGGTTGAGACTGCAGTGAGCTGTGATCACACCACTGCACTTCAGCCTGGGTGACTGAGCGAGACCACCCCCATCAAAAAAAAAAAAAAAGAAAAAAAAAGGAAGAAATGAAAGTCCCCTCTTTCCTTTTGCACTGGTAGAAGTTGCCATGATTAAGCACTGTTAACAATATTAAGCTTGGCAGTATGTGGGTTCTTCCAGTCTTCTTTTCCCAGGCAGGTGCACATTGATAGAGATTTTGTTTGTTTGGTGTCTGTTTCATGGACAAACAGGATTAAAGTATAAATCCAGTTCTGCTTGTGGCTTTTATCATAGCTGCTTTATTTCTTCTCCCAGATTTTAGGCAGAGGTAGTTGAGTTCCATGTTTTCTCCCTGAGTTGGTGGGTGGATTTTTATCTAGACCACCTTTTCAGTGAGAATGACCCTTTGAGACGATGGAGGCCTCAGCTTCATGCAGCGGTCTCAGCCTTAACCCTCCACCTCCTGCAGGCCCCAGGCTGTGTGTGTGTGTGTGTGCATGTGTGTGTGTGTGTGTGTGTGTTGGTGAGGGAGAAGCCCTGGTTGGGTATCAAAACCTAGCACCTGGTTCGGCAGGAGGGAGACCAGCACCGGCTCCCAGGACCAGGCCCAGCTCACCGCTTCATTGTAAAGCTCCCTCTTTGTTTCTGGAACTTGGGTGTTTCCATTTCTTTCTTATAAAATTATCTATGCATTTACAGCAATTGTTGATATATCTTTAGGCAACATCTAGGTACCTGTAGTGAGTTCTCTTTTTTCTTTTTTTTTTTTTAATCACCCTCTCTTTTTTTTTGAGATAGACTCTCACTTTGTTGCTCAGGCTGGAGTGCAATAGCATGATCTTGGCTCACTGTAACCTCTGCCTCCCAGGTTCAAGTAATTCTCATGCCAAGCCTCCCGAGTAGCTGAGATTACAGGTACCCGCCCCCAGACCTGGCTAATTTTTTTCCTTTTTCTTTTTTTTTGAGACAGAGTTTCTCTCTTTGTTGCCCAGGCTGGAGTACAGTGGCGTGATCTCGGCTCACTGCAACCTCCGCCTCCCGGGTTCAAGCGATTCTTCTGTCTCAGCCTCCCGAGTAGCTGGGATTACAGGCGCTTGCCACCACGCCCGGCTAATTTTGTTTTTTTTTGTTTTTTTTTTTGAGACAGAGTCTCACTCTGTCACCCAGACTGGAGTGCAGTGGCGTGATCTCGGCTCACTGCAAGCTCTGCTTCCCAAGTTCATGCCATTCTCCTGCCTCAGCCTCCGGAGTAGCTGGGACTACAAGCACCCGCCACCGCGCCCGGCTAATTTTTTGTATTTTTTGTAGAGACGGGGTTTCACCATGGTCTCGATCTCCTGACCTCGTGATCCGCTAGCCTCAGCCTCCCAAAGTGCTGGGATTACAGGTGTGAGCCACCTCACCCAGCCTAATTTTGTATTTTTAGTAGAGATGGGGTTTCACCATGTTGTGCAGGCTGGTCTTGAACTTCTGACCTCAGGTGATCCACCCGCCTCGGCCTCCCAAAGTTCTGGGATTACAGGCGTGAGCCACCGCGCCTGGCCTAATTTTTGTATTTTTAGTAGAGATGGAGTTTTACCTTGTTGGCCAGGCTGGTCTCGAACTCCTGACCTCACCTCAGGTGATCCACCCACCTCAGGTGATCTGCCCACCTCGGCCTCCCAAAGTGCTGGGATTACAGGCATGAGCCACTGTGCACCCGGCCTAAAAATCACCATCGTGACAGAACTTCACGCCTTGCTTTTTGTTTTTTTTCGTCTTTGTGCTTGTTTTCCACTTAACCCTTGATCACAGACATCTTTCCATGTGCATTCATGTAGAACTACCTCATTCATTAGAACAGCTGCAGAGTATTCCACTGTGCGGTTAGTCCATCATTTCCCTAACCATCCTCCTGCTGATGGACAATTAGACTGTTCCAGTTTTTCACTAGGATTGTATGCCAGGCTGCCATGAACGTCCTTTTACTGATCCTCTCAGGCCAGTATTTCTGTAGGAGAAATTCCTAGAAGTGGGATAATTGGATCAAAAGATATGCACATTCTAAATTAGGAGAGAGACTGCCAAACTGACCTCAGACAAGGTTGTACCAGTTTGCACCCCCATCAGCAGCATACAAGTGCCTGCTTCCCAACTTCCTCGCCAACAGTGGATGCTATAAAAAGCTTCACAATTTTGCCATTCTCATTGGCAAATGGTATCTTGGTTAAATTTGCATTTCTTTAATACTAATGGGAGTAGGGTATCTTTTCATATGTTTATTGGCCATTTATTTCTTCTGTCAATTGACTGTTCAGATTCCTTGTCCATTATTCTACTGGGTTTGTTGGTCTTTATCTCATTGATTTTTAGAATCTCTGTTAATAGATATTAACCCTTTGCTGTTGAATGTGTTTGCAAATATTTTCTCCCTGTCTGTCATTTATGTTGTCTTTTTCCATATAAAATTTAAAAACTTTTGTGTGCTCAATATGTCAGTCTTTTCCTTTCTGGCTTCTTGGATCTGTGTTCTGTGTAGAAAGGCCCTCAGCCCCTCAAGATTATAAAATTATTATCTTATATCTTTTCTTTTTTTTTTTTTTTTTGAGACAGGGTCTCTTGCCATGTCACCTAGACTGGAGTGCAGTGGCATGATCTTGGCTCGCTGCAACCTCCACCTTTCAGGTTCAAGTAATTCTCGTGCCTCAGCCTCCCGAGTAGCTGGGATTATACATGCCCGCAACCATGCATGGCTAATTTTTGTATTTTTAGTAGAGACAGGTTTTTACCATGTTGGCCAGGCTGGTCTCGAACTCCTGACCTCAAGTGATCCGACGGCCTTGGCCTCCTAAAATGCTGGGATTACAGGCGTGAGCCACCTTGCCCGCCCTGTCTTATATCTTTTCAGATAATTTTATAATTTTATTTTTTGCATGAGTGTCTACAAAAAGTCCAGTGAGAACAGTGAGAATTTAGTTTTCATGCACAGTATGAAGAACGTAGGCTTGTATTTTTTTTTTTTTTTTTTTTGAGACGGAGTCTTGCTCTGTTGCCCAGGCTGGAGTGCAGTGGTGTGATCTCAGCTCACTGCAACCTCCACCTCCTGGGTAGGCTTATATTTTTTTTCTTTTCTTTTCTTTTCTTTTTGAGACAGAGTCTCTTGCCGTGTCACCCAGGCTGGAGTGCAGTGGCATGATCTTGGCTTGCTGCAACCTCCACCTCCCAGGTTCAAGTGATTCTCATGCCTCAGCCTCCCGAGTAGCGGGGATTATAGGTGCCCACCACTATGCCTGGCTAATTTTTTGTATTTTTAGTAGAGATGGGGTTTTGCCATGTTGGCCAGGCTGGTATCGAACTCCTGACCTCATGATCCACTCGCCCCGGCCTCCCAAAGTTCTGGGATTACAGGCGTAAGCCACTGTGCTAGGCCCTATATTTTTTTCAAATGGCCAGTTATCCTAATGCTCCCTTGATTTGATGGACCACCTGGATCACACATTATGAGCCCCCTCAAAAGCAGGTGGGAGTCTCAAGCGAGGGCCAGTCCCGATGGGAATAGCACTTGGTGGCTGAGGACCCTCCTATCTGTGCAGACACTGTTGTAAAACTTCACATGCATTATCTAATGTAATCCTCACCAAAATCCTATGAAATGTAGGAATGATCATTACACCCATTTATATATAGATAAGGAAACGGAGGGACAGGGAGATTACTCCACTATGGGTCAAGAGGCAGGGAAGTAGAGCTGCGATTTGAACTGAGGTCTGTGTCTAGAACACGTGCTCATTCTTTCCGTAAAACGTATTCACAGGTGAAAAAGGGCTTCTGCGGAAAGCCCTGGGTTATGTGGGAAACCCTGGATTTACAGGTGTCTTTCCAGCAGGATGATGCAGGAGAGGGAGGGATGCGATTTCTCCCAATCTCTCCTGGTCCTAGAACTCATTAGAGAGTTCTCCCTGCTCAGGGCTCCCGACTGGTGTTGCACACAGTCCTTTTAGTTTGCACACCAAGTGTGAAGTGGGCAGGACAGGCCACTGTTCTGAGAAGGAACCCAGAGAAAGGGACTGGCCCAAGACCACACACTGGTTAGCGGCAGTTCCCACATCTGCCTGACCCCTAGTCCAGTGCCGCCTTTTCTTTACTCTGCACCAGGAGTCCAAAATCAGGAGTTCCATGAGGACACTGGTAACAGTGGGATGGGTTAGGCCAGCGGTGGATGGTCCTGGGGAGGGCCCGAGCTGAGACGCCCCTGCAACTCCCCACAGGGATGGCTGCATCAGCAGGGAGGAGATGGTCTCCTATTTCCTGCGCTCCAGCTCCGTGTTGGGGGGCCGCATGGGCTTCGTACACAACTTCCAGGAGAGCAACTCCTTGCGCCCTGTCGCCTGCCGCCACTGCAAAGCCCTGGTGAGAGCCCCTTTCCCGGCTCACGGCCCAAGCCACGCCCCTCCAGCCCCGGCCCCACCCTCCCTTGTGGCCCCGCCTCTGCCAGAACCCTTCTCAAGCCAGGAAAACCTGGTTAATTCCATTTGCCTCTCCTCCTGTGGTTCTGCCCCTGGCCCTGAGGCGGGCTCTAAAGCCCTAGTCTCACCCTCAAGAAGGAAGAAGTAGAGTCATCACCTTTAAATCCCTCCTCCCACCACGGCGCCTCCTCTATTGCAGATCCTGGGCATCTACAAGCAGGGCCTCAAATGCCGAGGTGAGATGGAATGACTGGAAGGGCTGCTGGGCAGTGTTTTTTTTTTTTTTTTTTTTTTTTTTTTGGGAGAGTTACTATTTTGGTGGGGCAATTGCCGAGGAGTGAAGTACCTTGAAATCAGAGGCGCATGGCCGGGCATGGTGGCTCAAGCCTGTAATCCCAGCACTTCGGGAGGCCGAGGCAGGCAGATCACCTGAGGTCAGGAGTTCAAGACCAGCCTGACCAACATAGCGAAACCCCGCCTCTACTAAAAATACAAAAAGTAGCTGGGCGTGGTGGCACCACCTGTAATCCCAGCTACTTGGGAGGCTGAGGCATGAGAATCGCTTGAACCTGGGAGGCGGGGTTTGCAGTGAGCCGAGATCACGCCACTGCGCTCCAGCCTGGGCAACAGAGAGGGCTCTGTCTCAAAAAAAAAAAAAAAAAAAAAAAAACCAAAACCAAAACCCCACAAAATCAGAGGCTCAAGATGATTGATGTGAAGGGAGTGGCCTTTAAGAGGCCATTTATTTTGATGAGGCAGCTGCCCAGGAACAGAGAACATGGGAGAAGGCATAGACTGACAATTAGGAGGAGGAGAACACTTTGGAAGGAGACTCTTATTTTGGTGGGGCAGCTGCTCAGGAACAAAGGTTCCTGGTGGGGGGGGCGCAAGCCTGAGGGATGGGATGGAGGGTATTCTGACCAATGGCCCTGGCTGGCTCTCCATTTGCCCTCCCCCAGCCTGTGGTGTGAACTGCCACAAGCAGTGCAAGGATCGCCTGTCAGTCGAGTGTCGGCGCAGGGCCCAGAGTGTGAGCCTGGAGGGGTCTGCACCCTCACCCTCACCCACCCACAGCCACCATCACCGCGCCTTCAGCTTCTCTCTGCCCCGCCCTGGCAGGCGAGGCTCCAGGCCTCCAGGTAAGAGGGAGTCATTCTGTACCGGCCTGTGGAGGGAGGGATCAGGGCCATTGGGGTAAAGAACGCAGGACGGAAGCCATTCCAAAGTGTAAATTCTCTTTTTGTGGTGAGATAATAAAGAAGGGACAGGCCGGGTGCGGTGGCTCACGTCTGTAATCCCAGCACTTTGGGAGGCTGAGGCAGGCAGATCATGAGGTCAGAAGATCGAGACCATCCTGGCTAACACAGTGAAACCCCGTCTCTACTAAAAATACAAAAAAAAAATTAGCCAGGTGTGGTGGCGGGCGCCTGTAGTCCCAGCTACTCGGGAGGCTGAGGCAGGAGAATGGCATGAACCCGGGAGGCGGAGCTTGCAGTGAGCTGAGATCACGCCACTGCACTCCAGCCTGGGCAACAGAGCGAGACTCCGTCTCAGAAAAAAAAATAAAATAAAGAAGGGACAGGTAAGGGTGCCAGAAAGTGGCCAGGAAGCCCTGGACCTTCTGAGGCTGAGGAGAGAGACCCTAATTTATAAAGAGGTATAAAAGTGAAAGAGGCTTCAAGATTCCAGTTACAGTCTTATTTTGTTGGAGGGGTTAACGAAGGATTGGAGAAGGTGTTACATGAGCCATTGGCTTGCCTTTCCCTTTCTGGCTGCTCTGGAGGCTCTTCTGGGGAAAGTCCCTTGCCCTGATAATGTCCTGGCAGCTCTCTTGGGGTCTTTGATGGTTTTAGGTCAGTTTGCTGAATGACAGCTGGCCAAATGATTATTTTGCTGAGAACAGTCTGAACAACTATGTTAAACTGGGGTCTAAGGTAGTTGATCACAACTGTTTGGGTTGGCATAAGTCCTCAAAAAACAGAGGCAGGCACAGGGCATATATCCTCAAAAATAGAAAAGATAAATCCATTTGCATTGAGCCTTCCAGAAGTGCTGGGGTCTAAAATGTGAAATACACACAAAATTGACATTTAAGCAAACTGCGCTGACAAATCTGTGGCTGAAAAAGCTGTGGCAAAACAAAAACATAGAAAAAGAGCCTCAAAAATTGGGCTGAGGCTGGGCCTGGTGGCTCACACCTGTAATCCCAGCACTTTGGGAAGCCAAGGTGGGTGGACCACCTGAGGTCAGGAGTTGGAGACCAGCCTGGCCAACATGGCAAAACCTCATCTCTACAATACAAAAATACAAAAATTAGCTGGGCGTGGTGGCAGGCGCCTGTAATCCCAGCTACTTGGGAGGCTGAGGCAGGAGAATCGCTTGAATCTGGGAGGTGGAGGTTGCAGAGAGCTGAGATTGCGCCATTGCACTCCAGCCTGGGCGACAGAGAAAGACTCTGTCTCAAAAAAAAAAAAAAAAAAAAAAAAAAATTGGGCCGTTAGGTCACGCAAGGAATTGATTTTTGGTGGATGGGTCTGCTTCTGGGATGATGTGGATGCCTCCTGTGGAGAGGGGAAGGGTTGATGAAGTCCCAAGGACCTGGAAGTGTGTTCTGCAGCAATCCCCCTCCCAGCAGAGATCCGTGAGGAGGAGGTACAGACGGTGGAGGATGGGGTGTTTGACATCCACTTGTAATAGATGGTGAGTCCTCCCACAGCTGGCACCAGAGCTCCCCACTGAGGGCTGGGGTGGGGGTGGGGAGTATCAGGGAAATGGGTGCTTTATCCAAATGGCTCCAAGCCAGGTGGGCTACCACCTTGTTGTTGGGGGGGTGTCTTCCTCACAACCTGTTTTTCTCTTCCTAGCTGTGGTTGGATCAAGGACTCATTCCTGCCTTGGAGAAAATACTTCAACCAGAGCAGGGAGCCTGGGGGTGTTGGGACAGGAGGCTGGGGCTGGGGGTGGGATATGAGGGTGGCATGCAGCTGAGGGCAGGGCCAGGGCTGGTGTCCCTAAGGTTGTACAGACTCTTGTGAATATTTGTATTTCCAGATGGAATAAAAAGGCCCGTGTAATTAACCTTCACCATCAGCGCCTAGAATCCTGGGGGGTGGGGGGATGGTATACTTTACAGGATGACAATCTTGGGAGCTAGAACTTTGTAGCCAGAGAAACTTGGGAGGTCTGGAATCTCATGTGTCTGGAGTCTTGGGGGAGAGAATCTTAGAAGCAGAAACCCTTGGAACATAAGAATCTTGGGGGGGGTCTAGGATCTCGAGGAGACCAGATCCTTGGACATCTAAAACTTGAAACTAGTAGGTCTTTGCACCAGAGAATTGCAGGGCCAGTGGTCATGCATACCCAAAGACTTCAGCCCAAGGCCGAAATTCCCTTGCTGGACAGGGGGCCTTTCAGCCCCTGCTTGGACGATTCCAGTAACAGGGCCCTCGCTGCAGGAATCCTGGGAGGGAGAGGGGCAGCGCAGAGTTGCTGGCTGTGGGGGAAGGGAGGGAGGGCCCTGGGCAGTCCGAGGGCCCTGCTGGGCTTGTGCCTCAGGGCGGGGGCTGCACTCCTCGGCCTTGCAGCCTCCTGGCCTTGTGCTGCTGCCAGCCGGAAGGACAGTGACTTCCAGAGGAAATGCATATCGATCCTGCTTTCAGCCTCCGGTGGCGGCTTCTTCCAACCCAGCTCTTCCCTCCTGAGCCTGCAGCACGGAGGTTTTGGGGGTCACTGCTACCTGAAGAAGGCTAAGGCCACCTCTGAGGCTGGTCTGGGAGTTTACTAAAGGTTCTGAAGCTGGGCCGGGCTGCCCCTGGGATCAGGAGACTCCAGACAGCAGTCCTGACAATGGGAACTACCTCCTCAGTCCCCCAAACTGGGAGGTGTCCCACAGCAGCTGTGGGATTGTCCTAGGGGTAGAGACCTGAGCACCTTCAACTCCGAAGCACAGTATCTGTGGGCCTGGCAGTGGCCTCAGTTCCCCCATGAGTGCCCCGGCCCCCCACCCCAGTGTTTCCCCACATCACATCCATCCCTGCTTTGAGACCCCACTCCCCCTGGCCTATTCTTTATTTTGGGTCACTCCCTTCTCTTTCCTGGTCATATCTCTCCTGCAGGCCTACCCTGTGTTGGGCCCCCCAGCCCTGTCTCTGCATCGGGTGGCCCCCTGCCCCTCCTTCTGTCCTCAGCCCCCTCTGCCCTTCCCCCTCTTGAGGCTGTAATATCCGTTTCACGATTTGGGGGCTGAGTTGCTATAACAACAGACGGTGATTGTGTTGTGAAGAGCAGCTCGCTCCTGTGCCGCCTGCCTCCTGCGCTGCCTCCATCCCTGCAGCCCAGTCGGCTCCTCTCCTCACCACCCTCCAGTTCCAGTCTGGCCTTTTCCTGGTGTGTGTGTGTGTGTGTGTGTGTGTGCGCACGCGCGCGCACGCGCATGCATATGTGTGTCCAGCTCTGCCTGCCCGGGATGTGACGTGTAGCAGTCTTCATGGTTGCATGTGTCTGAATTTGGTATCTAAGCTTCACATTGTATGTGCATGTGTGTGCATGGACGTGCTGTATCTGCTGTGTTTCCCCTCCCTCATGTGTCCCCCCTGGCCTTTACACATGGGAGAAGGGCATGTGCTCAGCACATCACCCAACTGTCCACATTGGGTAGGTGCCTGTGTGTGGTGTGTGGGTGGGTGTGTGTGTGGTATGTCTTGAAGTGGCAGGTCCCAAATGCTTAGGCAATCTGAACTTTGGACCTTGCAGAGAGGAGAGATGTCCCCGTAGGTGGGAGGGACAGGGAGGTGCAGCAGCTGTCCGGTGACCTTTTCTACCCTTGATGGGCAAAGCTGGGGGTGGGGAAAGGAGACAAGTGCTCATACTTACCTCCCTCCCTGCCCAGCCTCCTCTGTAAGGGTCTGAGTCTGTTTCTGTGAGCCATTGCACCTGTCTGTATGCCCTGATGCCTGGATGGGCAAGGGGTGTGTGTGTGTGTGTGTGTGTGTGTATGAGTGAGTGTGAGGAGGCTGCAGGAAGAGGAACAGTGGGGGATGGGCAGGAAAGCGGGCTGTGGGGTCAGAGAGGCGATTTCGCATTCATAGGCCCTGACTCAGCAGTTCCATTCTCTGGCTCCTTCATTGGCTTTGGTGGGGATGCCCTGAGGGTGTCTCCAAGGTCAGAGTGGGCCCTAAGTCTGGGACCTGGCTTAGGGATCACCCTTCTCGACTCCTAGGAAAAACTCCTTGCAGCCTGGGTACCCCTCTTATCCCTTCACAGGCTGGGGAAGGAGGTTCCCTCCGGGGGGGTTGGTGTGTGCGTTAAGCCACTCAGTAATTGACCACTCTCTTCAAAGTGCTTAGGCAGGGGTCCAGGATGACTGTGGGCAGGTCCCCTGGGTGCACCTGTTCTGGGCATGCATTAGTTGCCTGGTGTAGATACCTGTGTGCACAAGTGTGTGTGTTCTTGGGCAGTATATGCTTCCTGTGGGTGTGTTACCATGGTGGGGCATTTCTGCAGGTGTTCTTGTGTGTCTCTGGGAATGCCCAGTGTTCATAGATAGGTGTGCATGGCTGTGAGTGCCCCGATGTGCGTGCATTGGTGGTTGAATGTAAGTGTTCTTGCATGTTGCCTCTGGCTGAGGAAGTGTCAACTACCACCAGCTTTGCAGATCACAGACCCTGCAACAGAAATCAGGGTCCTGGAGTGAGCTGGCAGAATGGTCTGGTGCGCGCGCGCGCGCGCGCACACACACACACACACACACACACACACACACACACACACACACACACACACACACACACACAGTCTCTCACTGTCTCATTCAGCAGCCCAGTGACCAACCTCGGGGTATACACACTAGGTGCCAGTGTGTGTACACTTTTATTGGCGGAGTGAGTGAAGGGTGTCCCCCAGTCCCCCACACTCATACACATGCACAGTGATGCATGTACCCTTACAGGAGAGACCTGCGCCCCCCAGCACCACTCTAACTGAAACTCATGGATGGGAGGAGGAGAACAGAGAAGGGGGCTGCTGCCAGGTGCCCTCAGTCACCAGGCATGTGCAGCCGCAACCCCGCCCCCACACTTACTCGTACCCTAGTCCAGGGTTCCAGGCAGAACTGAGAGTGTGGCCTCAAACTCTGGGATTCCCATGAGGCAGGACTGGGAAACCCCCAAGTTCCTAGGTCTACCCCGCCCCCGTCTCTGCCTTTCCTTCCCCCACTGCCTCCGTCTTTATCCCAGCAAAGCCCCTTCCTCTTCAGTTCTGGGGGCTCCAAGCCAGGGGCCCTCCGGACGGTGGGAGGCGGGGGCCAGGCTACCGGCTGGAAAAAGCCCCCAGCAGCCGTGGACCCATCGAGTCCCCCTTCTCTAGGCTCCTCGAAGCCCGGGCCCGCCCCTGGGCGTAGCCAGCAGAGGGCGCTGCGGCCCAGGCCCCGCACCAGCCCTGCTCCCGCGGCGTCCCAAGTCGGGGTCCACAGCCTCTCCTTCGGCTTGTCCCAGCCCCTGCGCTGCGCGAACACCCGCTGGCCGTGGGGGCAGGGTGCGGGACCCAAGGCCCCGAACTAAGGGGCGAGGGGCGAGGGTGCTTGGGTTCCCGGAAAAGACACTGAGGCCGGGTTTGGGGCCCGCCTGGTTGGGGGCCCGAGCGCCCGAGAACCTCGAGAGGCTGGGAGGAGCGCGGGTGCTGGGGTCCGGGACGCCTGGGTCCCGCGCGGGGGAGGGAGTGGGCCTGTGGAGCCGCCGGACTGGCAGCTTCTGCGCCCTTTCATTGGCTGCGCTGCTCGCCCGTCAGCGCAGCGTGGTCCAATGCGCGCGTCTCGGGGGCGGGCACTGGTGCTGATGCTGCCGTCAGTCGGTGTTGCAGGGATGCGGCGGCGGGAGCAGCCGCCCTGACTCGCGGAGCATCCTCCTCGGAGAGGCACCGCGGCGGGGCGGGCGGGCGGGGACGCGGCGGGGAGCGAGAAAGGCGCGAGGCGGCAGACACTGCTAGCCCTGGCTCTGCCACCCGTCGGAGACGGGGCGGCCCTGTAGCTCTGCTACCCACCCTCCGGCTTCTGGCACCCCGAGAACCAGGTAAAATGGGGGGGGGGGCTGCGGCGGAGACGGGCGGGGGGCGGGAGCCGATCGGGGGAGGGGAGCGGATCGGAGGGGGCGAGGGAGGCAGGACGGATGAATTGGGGGGCGGGGGCGCCGCGCTGAGAGGGCTGGCCCGGTGACAGCGAGAAGGCAAAGCCGCTGGGGGCTTGGGGGTCGGAGGCTCCTGTGGAAGGGGCACTGGCCCTGAGAGCTGGGGAGAATGGGGAGGGGTGGGAGGAAGGGTCTTTGGGGGAAGGGATGGAGAGAGAAGGAGGAGCATCCAGAGGACTGAGAGGGGGTTCTAAAAGGGGGGGTCCCCAGTCTGTGCTAGCCCCAGAGGCTTGAAGCAGCGCCGGGCCAGAGGAGCTGTTGTGTTCTGGAGGGTCTAACAAGCGAGAAACTGGGCTTCGTGGGAGGAGAGGAGAGGGGGCTGGAGAAGAGAGAGAAGTGGAGAGGGAAGGAAAGGGGCCAGGCCAAGGGCTTTGTCCTGAGGGGACCCACTGAGGACCAGGCTTTCCTGGGGGATGGGAGCCAAGGGGAGAAGAGGTTATTGGGAGAGAGCAGAGGGGAATGTGCCAAGGTGCTCCAGGCAGAGATGGGTCTGTGCTGGTGGAGAGCTGGGAAAGATGGGGTCTGAGGGAGAGGAGCGGAAGCTTGCGGGGGAAGGCTGGGGGTGATGAGACAGGGAGACTGGGAAATCAGTAGGAGGGGGCTTTGCTGGGGTGGGAATGCGCTGGGGGCGGTGACAGGGTTCTGGTCAGAGTGCTGCAGGGGGAGAGGAAGCTGCAGGGCCCTTGGCTTGCTCCCCCACCCCTAAAGAGGAAGGGACCATTTCTCATGACCCAGCCTCCTCCCCCAGCTGAAGCAGCTGTCTTCCCTGGGGTCTTTGGGTTGGGGTATGAGCCCTTGAACCCTTGATGGGCTCTTGGGGAACAATTAGCTTTGGGGTGCTGTTGTCTCCTTTACTCTCACCCCCCTCCTGAGTCTTGGGAGAGGGCATTCGATGCCTCATTGAGCTAGCAAGGGCTGGGAGGGGCTTTTTCTTGGTATCTGGAGGTGAAGGAGGAGGCTGTCCACCTGGAATAATGAAATAGATTTTTAGGGGGTGGGTTTTGGGTCCCCAGTCCCTTGGCTGCCCTGGGGGCTTCCAGATAGCCCTGTTTTTGTATGTGGTGGCGGGTGGGCGTCTCTCCTCTTCCCTTCATTCTTATCCTTCCCTGTTGTCTACCTTCCCAGTGTCTGGGTGTTCCTTTTTGGGGAGGGTGGACATTAGGGTCTTACTTTCTCTGTCTTCTGCCAGAGAAGGAGAAAGAAAGAAGGGAGAGGGAAGGAGAAGGGGAAGGAGGTCTGCAGTCCGCTCACTGTGAGGCCTTCTGTTTTGTGGGTGCTTCAGCCCCTCAGTCCCTACCTCCTCTTGCTTCCAGAGATGGCTCCAGGGATGCTGGCATCTGAGGTGTGGCTGGATCTTTTGGGAGACAGGGGAGAAGGGTCTGGCTGGGGGCTCTTCATTCATGCTAGTGGAAGTGTTCTCAGACCCATCCTATCCTCAGATCCACAGGGGTGGGCGGGATAGACCAACCAGCCACGGCTGCTGGGCAGTTCTTTCCAGGAGCCCGGGCCTGGGCTGAATCCATATGACAGTGGAGTACTGAGAGGAGGGGCTGGGTGCGTGAGTGGCTGGTGGGGACCCCTCTTTCCTTCCAGGCTCAGTCACTACCCAGGTCCAGCTGCTCCCTCCCGCTTGCCCTTGCCAGTGACACAGACACTCTGACAATGATACACGCGCTCGGTGGCACCCACCCAGACACACACCTACACAGGCACACACACCTGCGTACACAATACACCTCCTGGCAGCATACCGCCCACACTCCCCACCCAGAGAGGCTGCCACCTCGTGCCTGCCTCCTTGAGACCTCCCCCAGGCACCTTGCTGTCATGTACACAACACACACACGGCCACTACGTGCCCCCAGAGCCCCCAGAGCCCCCAGTGCAGCACTGCCAGCCCTCACCCTTGGATGCACACAGCCCCCATCCAACCACTCACCTCCCCAGGCTCACAGCCATCGCAGACACACCTGTGCTTCTTCCTCATACACCTTCAGTCCTTGCAACACACCCTCTCCTTCCAGACACCCCATCCCTCCCAGGTCTACACAGCACGTGTGCACACCCTCCCAGACACACCAGTCCCTGCCCCCCAGCAAGCTCATCCTGAAGTACCATGTGCATGTCTGTCTGGGTGCTGAACACTTTGCCCCAGGCCTTTGTGTGTGTGCACGTGTGTGTGCACACCAGCACATGTTTGCTAACACACTTTATGCTGTGGCTCACCCCCTAAACCTCTCTTCTACTTTCTCTCTCTCTCACTCACTTATCTTTGTACCTTTGGCCCAGGGCCTCTTACCCCTCCTGGCCACAACCACGACCCTTCCCAGTGGAGTCTAGCCCCCAGCTACACCTGGCTTCCCTGGGAGCCTTCCCATTTCTAAGTGGCCCCACCCCCTGCATCAATCCTCAGGCACAGGGGCCCCTGCACCTGCCTGTGCACTGGAGACACTGTCCTTTCATTCTCAGCTCCCAAGCCCAGCCCCCACGGGGATGCCCCGATTGTGTGTCCTCACACGCCACCCACCTTGCTGCTCCATCTGTTGGTGCAGCTCCCTCGCCCCTGCCCTTTCCACACTGATGGGCCTGTGGGCTCTCAGAGACTCATTCAACAAATAGTCTGTGCACACTTTCAGGGATGCGTGTGGCACCTTGTTATTTACGAAGCTGCTTCCCCACTGCCACCACCACTGTTTGGCATGGTAGGGTGAGGGTGAAGGTGGGACTCCGCTGTGCTCCTCAGTGAGCCTCAGTTTCCTCACCTGTGAAATGGGATCCTCATCCCTACCTAGTGGGATGTTACAAGGACTCACTGAGAGGACAATGATGGCAATGATAGTAGTAACAAGTATGTTTATTGTGTACCTACTGTGTGCCTGGCCTTGTGCGAAGTACTCTGTAAACCTTACTTTGATGTATTTGTCAGGCACATAGAAGGTCCCCGTAAATGGTAGCTATTTTTATTGTCATTATCATAACCTTCCCTGCAGGCACACACACACACACACACACACACACACATGCACACACACATCTGTCATAGATACCTTTAGGAACATTCCCAGGCACCTCATGCTTACTCACAAGGCCGCCCCTGGAAGCCATCTGTCCCCCTCTGCATCACTGGGGTGCACCCGCCCAGGCTGCTGTGCCCCAGCTGTGCACAGCATAGGTAAGCTTGGTGCTTATCCCTCCCACCACCTACCTCCCTGCTCCCATGCACCTGTCCTCCGGCCCCCACTCCACCGAGTCATTCCATTGCGCCTCTGTCCCCAGCCCACCCGCTTCCCCAGCTCCATGAGGCGGCAGCAGCCTCGTCCTGTGCACCCCGAGCTACCAGCTCCTGGGCCCAGCCCGCTCCATGCTTCTCTCCATGACACAGAGAGCTGCTTGGGGACCTGCGGACATGGCTACTCATGCCCAGCCCACCCTGGCATGGGACTCCGACTTATCTTTAGACCTGTTTGTTCCTTCTACTGCCCTCTGAGTCAGGACAATTGACCAGCAGAGTTGACGAGGACACGAGGGATAGGGATTAGACAGAACCAAATCTGAATCCCAGCTCTGCCATTTATGATCTGTGGGACCTTGGGTGGGTCCCTTCTCCCCTTTCAGTATCTATTTCCTCATCTGTAAAAGGGGCAGTGATAATACTTGTCTTGCTTACTTTTCTCACCAAGCCCTGGTGAGGATCAAAGGAAACACTAGGCACTCAGTACTGCAAACTGTAAAAGGCCAAGATGAGAAGTTTCAAAAAAATCATTAATACGACACACTTTTCTTTTCACACATTAGTCTATGCCAGGCAGTGTACTAGGAGCTTTATGTATGTTAATTCTAATTTTGACAACACTATTATTATCTCTATTTTATACATAAAGAAAGTGAAGCACAGAGAGGCTGAGTAACTTACCAAAGGTCACACAGCTGGATAGGGGTAGAGCTGGCATTTGAACCCAGGCTTCGGAGCCAGTGCCTCTAACCACTGTGCTGTCTTGTTTCTGCTGCTGCTGAGGTTGTGGCTGGGTGTGGAAAGGCATGGGGTCTTCCCTTTTTTCTGCCAGATCATCACGGCTGGAAGGAAGGGGAGGTAGCAACTGTTCGCCATCGGCCAATCTTGCCTGGAATTTCAGGGGGGAGAGGGGACCCTCCAAAAAACATTCTGCACCTGAAAAGGACCTCAGGGGTCAAGCAGTCTGCTGTCCTCTTCCATATGATTCAAGAGCCTCCCCCACACTGAGCCTCTCTGAGCAGCAGTCATCCGGTCTCACCTCGAACACCTCCACAGACGGGGAACTCACCACCCCCCGAGGCAGCCTACTCCACTGTTGGATGCTTTAGATTGCCAGCCAGCAAGTTTCTCTTTAGCCTGAGCCAGAATCTCCCCCCATAGCACGCACTTCTCCCACCTGTCCACGGGCTGCCTTCTGGGGCCACCAGAATGTGTGTAAACCCAGCTCTTCCTCCCTGGCGCCTGGAGGAGGCCCCTGCTGTCTCACTCCCAGCTGGCATGAGAGGATGCTGGCGTGAGGAGAGGAGAGCCAGAGGGAGGCCGGCATCCCCATGGCTGGAGGTGTGTGTATGGGCGTGTGTTTGTGTGTGTGGGCATTGACAGAGAGGGGGCTGTGTGGATGCGGGGAGAGGGCCCCTGGCCAGGGGCTCTGCTTGTGTGGGCATGGATCACCATTTGCATACTTGCCCCTGATGGTGTAGGGCTGAGGCCTTTGGTCAGGTTGGAGGGCCCAAGTCTAGGTCAGCAAGTGCAATGGGAAGTGTCTGGAAGGGAAGGCCAGCGACTTTGGTTCTAGTCTTGCTTTTCTGTGTGATCCCCTGCCAGCTCACTGCCCCTCCCTGGGACTCAGTTTCCACATCAGGAAAAAAGAGAGAAGATGAACCCCATGAGCTCTGAGGTCTCTGTCTCCCAGTCCCAGGAGTGGGCTTTAGAGTGGGGCACCTGAGAGAGCCGTGTCCCCTGTGAAGGCCAGATCAGAGGAGGGTGGGCTCTGAGCCCCAGACACAGGGGTGAAAGAAATGCCTTGGAGCCCTCACACCCTTTACCTGGACTGTAGCCTTGGGCAAGTGAATTCATCATTCTAAGGTCGGCTTCCTGGTCTGTAAGCCTGAGTGACAAAACGACCTCCTGGAAGCCGAAGGATTGACTAAGACAGTGCACATGGGGTCCAGCCTGGTGTCTGATGCAGACGGAGCCCAAAGTTTGCAGCCCAGAGGCTTCAGTGGCACTGGCCTCGCCATGGGAAGATGAGGAGGAGGCTCTGGCCTAGGAGGACCCAGGAAGAGTTATCCGGAGAGGGTAATGTTGAGTTATCGGGAGAGGGTAATGTTGGGGAGAGGCAGCAGAAGTCCTGAGGGCAGCCTAGCCACCCCCTGCCCCACCCACTCCAGCTCTGGGCACCACTGGCCCAAGGCTGCTGAGTCTATCTGTGGGTGGGGGCAGGGTGGGAGGCACTAGGGAGCTGACTGGGTATTAGAACCCCAGGATTACTCGGGAGGTCAGCTCCCCAGAGGTGTGGCGGCTCTGGGCCAGCAATGGGTGGCAGTGTGCACTGCACTGACGTCAGTGAGCAGACAGGTACCCCAGGGCCAGCCTGGCAGTGTCCCTGCACTGGCAGTGGGCAATGGAAGAAGAAAAGTGGGCCTTGGGGGGGGCAGTACCTGGACGCTGTGGGTGCAGGGCGGCTTCCTCTGCACTGCATAAACCTGGGGAGGAGCTGTTGCCTTGTACAACTCCAGGAGACACCGTTTACTTGATGTGGTCGTGTGAGGCAATGACCCTGGCCTGTGGGGAGACCTCTGGAGAAAGGGTTGCTGCTGAGTTCCAGGAGCTCAGGAAGGATGGAGCATCCCAGGGTAGCAGGAGCCCCCTGTGTTCTGGGAGAAGGGTGGGTTGGAGGCTGGGTCGGCAGCAGCCTGGGCCTGGGGTGGGAGAGGCGCAGGGAGGGGAAAGGCGAGGGGAAGAGCAGCAAGTTTCCTGGACACTGGGTGGGGGAATGGAAAGGACCCAGGTGTCTGCTCGCTCACTCCTCCTGGGGCCATCTCTACCTGGCAAGCGTGAAGCTGCCCCAAGGGTCTGTGGATCCCGGGGGAGAGAGGACTCAGGGAGTGCTGGGGCTTCCTCCTGGTTAGCCCCGCAGTCCCTGTGCCCCCAGTGGCCTGGCTGGCCTCTGCTGCAGAGCTGTGGGCTGCGGGGAGAATGAGTAATGAGCCTTGAGGGGCCGCAGGCCCAGACCCTGCTTCCGACCCTCCCTGGAGGCACCACATAAGCCCAGCCTCTGCCCCTGAACCGGCTCACAGAAGCCTGCCTGCACGGCACCCCTCCCACTCTCCCTCCACACGGACCAGTAGAACCTCCACCTCCTGGACTCTCACCCACTTTGTCCCCCTGCCCCTCCACCCAGATAACATTCCCTTTGGCTCTCAGGACCCAGGCGTCTGCCTTCCAGCCTCTGGCAGCCTCCCCACCATCTTTCACTCTATCTGTCCTCCCCCAACTTCCTGCCCCTAGCCTTTCCCACAGAACCCGTCTGCCATCTCCCTAAAGGGTGGTGGATGTGACCATGGCAGGGGGACTGGGATGGGCATGGGGCGGGGGAAACAATCCCTCCTGTTCTGAGCTTGGGGATGACTGGACAGCAGCACGAAATCCTTTTCCCTCCGCCAGCGGAAATCAATAGCTAATTAATTCTCTCCCCAAAATAGTGTCCGGAGGTGGGGGTGGGTGCTGGGAGAGCAGCAGACAGAGGCTAGGCCAGGCCAGACTGAGATGGAGACCCTAGCAGGGAAGGAGGGAGGGAGGCTGGTCACTCTTCTGGCCACAGGGTTGTCCCTTTGCTGAGGGTCTTTGGCTACCGCTTCTGGAAAAGAGGGAAAGCTTAGACCTTTCCCTCTCCCAACGCCTGAGGAGCCCCCTTCCCTGCCCTGGGCTGGGGATGCTTGTGTGTGGGGGGTTGAGGGCGTCAATCAGGCTGGGAGCAGGTGCTGCATTTAATTTGATTGGCTAATTAGCCCGCACATGTTAATTATCTCCATTACCCAATGAGGAGAGGCAGTGGCAAAGCTATATATAACCCGACAGTGTTTGTAAGGAGTGGGGGTTGCTTGCCTGGATCTCCTACCCACTGCCCGGGCAGAGGCAGTCCTTGGAGGGGTATTGGGGCAGGACATTCAGGTCCCCATTGGAGCCTTGTAGGATTGGGAGGGCAGCAGTCAGGAGCTGGATGGCAGGACCTGAGGGCTGAGCTTTACTGGCCTCTTGGAGATGGCTCCCCCAATGCTCCCGACTACCTTCTGAGGCCTTTTCTGCCCCACCTTCCTCTGCACACGTGTCACTCTCCAGATGCCCCCTCACTATGGTTTTTTAGGGGGTCCCTCGTTTCCTCCCACATAGCTCTTCGGCTCCTCACTGCACCTCTGCAGGCTTCCCCTCCCGAAGTCAGCCCTCTCCTTATCTTCTGGGTCTCACCTCACTGAGCTACACCTGTGGCTGTCCTGTGCTTGTCTATTTCCTGGGGATGCTGGAGTCGAGCAGACTTGGATCTGAATCTCAGTTCCCCGCTGACTGGCCGTGTGACCTTGGGCGAGTCCCCAGATCTCTTTACCTGGGTTTCCCTGGTGGTTAATGAGAATAATGGGACTTCTCAGAGTGATTAAGTAAAATGACATTTGTAAAAATGCCCAGCACCCAGGGCTCTGACAAATGCTGTTTGGATTTGGAATTTAATTTTCTCTGTCTTTTCTTTCATTTCTCCCCGCTAGGCCACCTTTCTCCTCCATTACTCTTCCATCTCTGTTACTTTCCAGGCGCTTCCTCTCCTTCCTCTTTCTCTCCCCTCTTGCTTCAGTCTTTCCCTGTCTCTTCCTAAACTCTAGCCCCTCCCTGCTTCTCTCCCAGGCTTCTCCCCACCTCCTTCTCTCCCTCCCTCCCCAAAATAAAATCAATGCAATATTCAGGAGGGTTGTTGGATATAAATAATTACGACTTGGAGTTTAATGAGATGCAAATTCCCCTCCCCGGCGTGGGGTATAAATTGCTCTCTGACAGCCCGTTACAAGGGTAATCATTTCAGAAAGGCAATTTTATGCAAATGAGCCTGCCTGCCTCCTGGTGGCTCCCCCAATCTTGGGTGGGGGGTGGGCAGAGGGAACTGAGGGGTGAAGAGAACCCAGGTAGTGGGGCCAGTCCTGAGGCTGAGCACCGAGAGCTGGAAGTTGAGGATGACAGACATTTAGCTTCAGAAAGGACCTGGGTTGGTAAGCAGTGAGGCTGGGGCCTGGGAAGGGGTGAGCGTGGTTTCGGGGGAACTGGAGGCACAGAATTGGATGCCTGAGTCCCTGCTTGGATGGAGAGGGCTTGGGGCCTGGATATCTGGGTCCTGGCTGGCTTCTCTCCCTTGCCCCCTTCCCAGTCTGGTTACCCTGTGATACCATCGACGAATTGGCATTTAATTAATCCCAATGAATTATTTAGCAACTTCATTATCCAGTATCAAGAGCTGATGAGAGGAACAGTGGCTGGAGGTGGGAGCCAGGCAGAGGTTGGGCGGTTCAGAGAAGGGGCTGGGGTCACCAGGCACAGGAGAGTTCCCAGGCCTCGCTCAAGGAGCTGGCCTTGGTCCTGACACTCGGGTCCTTTGAGAGGGTGAGGGCGCGGGCTGATGGGTTGGGCTCCTACCGGGCTCAAACGTGTCACCTCTCCCTGTCCACATCTCAAACCAATGCTGCCCCTAGTGCGTGCCATCTCTCCTAAATGCTGGCCCCCGGAATCCGTGTCTCTTGCCTCGGGACCCTCTGCAGGTCAGGGCCTCTCTAAGTTCTGCAGGGGAACAGTCTGGTGCCTGGTGATAGGAGTGGGGAGCCCGGCACCGACGGCCCCTCTCATTGGAGCCCCTCATTAACCCTTTCCTCTCTGTTCTCCCGCAGGCATCCCTCCCCGCTCTTCCGTCGGAGCCCGCGGCGGGGGAGGGGCGCCGCCGCCACCGCTCCAGGGAAGCCGGCGCCTGGGCCTCTGCGCGCCTCGCCCCGCGGCCAGGCCCATGGCACTGTGAGCCGGCAAGGGAGCCCCGCTCGGCGCGGGGAGCGCCCGGCCCCCTCCCGCCCCATGCGCCCGCGGCTCTGAAGCCTGAGCGGGGGCCAGGGGCCGGGCGGGGCCGGGGCCGCCGGAGGCATGGCGCCCGGGAGTCGGTGGCGGCCGACATCGCCGCCCCTGCTGCTGCTGCTGCTGCTGGCGCTGGCGGCGCGCGCGGACGGCCTGGAGTTCGGCGGCGGCCCCGGGCAGTGGGCTCGCTACGCGCGCTGGGCGGGCGCGGCGAGCAGCGGCGAGCTCAGCTTCAGCCTGCGCACCAACGCCACGCGCGCGCTGCTGCTCTACCTGGACGACGGCGGCGACTGCGACTTCCTGGAGCTACTGCTGGTGGACGGCCGCCTGCGGCTGCGCTTCACGCTTTCGTGCGCTGAGCCCGCCACGCTGCAGCTGGACACGCCGGTGGCTGACGACCGCTGGCACATGGTGCTGCTGACCCGCGACGCGCGCCGCACGGCGCTGGCGGTGGACGGCGAGGCCCGCGCCGCGGAGGTGCGCTCCAAGCGGCGCGAGATGCAGGTGGCCAGCGACCTGTTCGTGGGCGGCATCCCGCCCGACGTGCGCCTCTCGGCGCTTACGCTGAGCACCGTCAAGTACGAGCCGCCCTTCCGCGGCCTCTTGGCCAACCTGAAGCTGGGCGAGCGGCCCCCCGCGCTGCTGGGCAGCCAGGGCCTGCGCGGCGCCACCGCCGACCCGCTGTGCGCGCCCGCGCGCAACCCCTGCGCCAACGGCGGCCTCTGCACCGTGCTGGCCCCCGGCGAGGTGGGCTGCGACTGCAGCCACACGGGCTTTGGCGGCAAGTTCTGCAGCGAAGGTGAGCCCCGGGGAGCGGCCGCCCGGTGCCTGGGCGCGGGAGTGAGGGCCTGGGGCGCTTCGTGGGGGTCGGAGTCTGTGTGGGCTCCTGAGGCACGGGGGCCGGGCGCGAGGGCTTGTGAGTGGGTGCGAGCGCTCCAGGGCTGCGGGGACGCGTGTCCGGGCCAGGGCGGGTGGGGTTGGCGGTGGGCGGGGCGAGCGGGCGTGGCCGGCGTGGGCGTGGTCAGCGTGAGTCCTGCGGCGACCTGTGGGCAGCCTGTGTGGTCAGGTTCTGAAGGGGCTGCTGAGGGTGGGGTGCATGAAGCCCCGTGGGCTCGGTGGGTGAGGGTCTGTGAGGCGTTCTTGAAGGCTTGTAGGTGGGGGTCTGCGTGGACAGGGCCCATTAAAGGCTGTGGGCGGGGACCATGGAGCCCCTGAAGGACAGTGGTTGGGGCTTGTGCATAGGGCGGGGCCTCGTATGAGGCCGTGAGGGGCGGTGAGTGGGGCTGGTGTGGAAAGGCCAGTGTGGGTGGGGCTTATGAGACAGGGGGCGGGACCTCGTGTGAGGCCGTGTGGGGCTGTGAGTGGGGCCTGTGTGGAAGGCCAGTGTGGGCGGGGCCTAGGAAACAGGGGGCGGGACCTCGTGTGAGACAGTGAGGGCCTGTGAGTAGGGCCTGTGTGGAAGGCCAGTGTGGTCTGGGCCTACGAGACAGGGCAGACCTTGTGTGAGGCTGTGAGGGGCTGAGTGAGGTCTGTGTGGAAGGCCAGTGTGGGTGGGGCCTATGAGACAGGGGGCTAGGCCTCATGTAAGATCGTGAGGGGCTGAGCAGGGCCTGTGTGGAAGGCCAGTGTGGGCGGGGCCTATGAGACAGGGGGCGGGGCCCCATGTGAAACGGTGAGGGGCTGAGTGGGGCCTGTGTGGAAAGGCCAGTGTGGGCAGGGCCTACGAGACAGGGGGCGAGGCCATGTGGCGGGGCTTTGGGGCAGGGGGCGTAGTCGACAGTGGGTCGCAGTCTTTGAAGGTCCGCGAGCGAAGGGCGGGAAGTGCGGCCTGTGCGTCCTGGACAAGCACTAAAGGATGAGGGCCTAGGCGTGAGGACGCTGAGTGTGAGAAGGGCACGATGGCCATGCCAGCGCAGGCGAGGGAGAATGGGGATTGCGAGGCTGTGGCCAGGAAGCGAGTGCTTCTTTTTCACCACAGAATCCTCAGAGCGCCTCCGAAGAGTAAAGGGAAAACGAGGGAGAGGGTGGCTGAGGCTTCTCAGGCTCCTGACGAGGAGTGGACAGTTTGGGTGAGGGGCAGAGATGGCCAATAGTCTCTCTCGATGACAGACGGGGCGTGGAGGCTCTGAGAGCGTGGGGTTTGGTGGGAGATTGCTGGGCTGGACAGGGCGAGGTGGGACCCTGGGCCGTGGGGCTGACTATGGAATGGCGCTTGGGAGAGAGGCTCATCGGAGGGAGGGGTCCAGCCAGCACCCGCGCTGCCCGAGGCCGAGAGTCTGGCCAAGACCGTGAAGTGGTGAAGTGCGGGCGGGTCCTGGGCTGAGCGGCCTGGGGCAGGGCGTTGGTGTCGGGGGGCAGGGGTCGCTGAGGCGAGGAGGCACTTGGAGGAGCCTCTTCCATTAGGGTCTGGCTGGGCGTGGGGAGGGGCTCTCCCATCAGTCTGGGGGCGGCGCATGCGCATCTCTCCCTGCCCCTCGTCTCCGTTCTTCCAGCTCGTGTGTGCCTCAGGCCTGCCCTTCTCTCCTCTGGTCCCTCTAGAAGCTGTGGGCCACTCAGCGGTTGTGTGTGTGTGTCCGTCCCCCCAGAAGCAGAGGCTTTTGAGGGAGCGTGTGCATGTGCACG
Organism: Pongo pygmaeus; assembly: GCF_028885625.2. Classification (NCBI taxonomy): domain Eukaryota; kingdom Metazoa; phylum Chordata; class Mammalia; order Primates; family Hominidae; genus Pongo; species Pongo pygmaeus. Next base: position 9,996,559 of record NC_072382.2, read on the forward strand.
TGTGCGCCAGCAACATGTATGTGGCCCGGCACTGCTTTGGGTATAGGTGTCCTGTGGCTGTGTGCCTGTGGACAGCCATGTGGCCCAGCCTGCAGGTGTGGCCCTGGGTGTGGGAAGCCTGCACTTGGGAGAGTCGTTTGCCTATGTATCTGTAGTTGTTGTCGATGAATACATCCAAAAGTTCTGGGGATTGTTTTCTTGGGGTTATTGGTACAAGGTTGTGGGATACGTCATCAGGAACTGTGTATTAAGCTGACACCTTCTCACCCTTTCTCCAAGAAGTTCAGGTGTTTCCTAAACTGTGAAATTCTGTGTTGGTGTGTGTTTGCCTGCGTGTAGAGGCCCACGAGTCTGGCAGTGTGTATTTGACGTGTGAATGGGTCTGTTTGAATACCAGTGTTTGCAGATAGGAGCCTAGTGCCTAGTAGAGTGAGTAGTTCCCAAGTGTGAGGGTGTCTGCTCATGTGCTTGTGTTTTAACGTGAGGCCTCAGTAAGACAGCCGGATTGTATGAGGACTCTTTCTTTCCAGAACCTTAATTTGATCCTCTGGTTCCTTTACTCTTCCCCCAAAGCCTGCCTAAGAAAACAGGATGAACCATCCTCTAATTTGATGGAGGGAAAGCTCGAGCTACGGGAGGTTAGGGTAACTGGTCCCTGGCCTCATTGTGGCTGAATTGGGCTTGGGTGTTTGAAAAATGCAGCCAGAGGCACCTTGGTCAACCAGAGCCTTTGTATCCATTCTCTGAGAGGATTCATTGGCCAGAGGCTTCCAGTGAGGCAAACAGGTGCATGCTTCTGAATACGGGTTGTGTGGTTGTGTGTCTAAGATATGTTTGAATAACTGTGTGAGAGGGATGGCTGTGTGTATAATATGGCTTGGTATCAGATGAATGTTTGTGTCAGCTGTGGTGAAGCTGTGAGAGATGGTTGAATATGTGTATCTGACCCATTGTGTGTGTGTGTGTCTGTGTGTGTGAGAGAGAGATTCATATAAGAAAAAGAAACATGAGCTGGGTGCGGTGGCTCACACCTGTAATCCCAGCACTTTGGGAGGCTGAAGCGGGCAGATTACTTGAGGTCAGGAGTTCGAGACCAGCCTGGCCAACATGGTGAAACCCCGTCTCTACTAAAAATACAAAAATCAGCCAGGCATGGTGGTGGGCGCTTGTAATCCCCACTGCTTGGGAAGCTGAGGCAGGAGAATTGCTTGAACCTGGGAAGTGGAGGTTGCAGTGAGCCAAGATGGCACCACTGCACTCCAGCCTGGGTGACAGAGTGAGACTCTGTCTCAAAAAAAAAAAAAAAAAGAAAGAAAAAACAAAAGAGAAAGTGAGATATAAGGTGGGTGCCAGCTGGTAGGGGCAGGGTTGCCTGTGTATATGTGGAGTGTGTGTGATGTGTGTGTGGTATCTGTTGAGAGAGCAGTGCTTTGTGGTAAAGGGGGAGGGTTGTGTCTTTATTCATTTCTGCATTCCCAGCACCTAATCTGGTACCAGGCACTTAGTGGGTGTTTGACAAAGATTTGTGGAATGAATGGAGAGATATTAATAAGTAATTGAGAGAATAAAGGCTTGAGGCAAAGCTGTATGTACATATGAAAACATGTATGTATATATTTTCAGATATATGTTGTGGGTGGGCTTGGGGGTTGTAGGCACTGATTGCATCTGGAGATGACAGACACAGCAACAACCCTGCTGATCCCCTTCTTTTCTCTCCTCACTCTGCAACCTCATTTCTTCTTCTATTTGTTCCTTATTTCCTAGGTAGCTTTTATAATATCCTGTGCTCATTATACTTCGAGTACTTTCTCATCCAGTCAAGGAGGAAAGGCATGGGCTCCCATGGTTGGGTATTGGGGTGAGGAAGGAAGACTTTAAGGGGAGCAGGCCTGGCTCCTGCTCTCTGACACAGCTCTAGGGGTCAGAATCCCCAGGCTTCCTTGGAGTTATAATCACTTTATCATCTGTTGTGAACGGTTCCCAACTCTTTCTGAGACTGAGGACTATTTTTTTTTTTTTTTTTTTTTTTGAGATGGAGTCTCGCTGTGTGCCTAGGCTGGAGTGCGATGGCACGATCTCAGCTCACTGCAATCTCTGCCTCCCGGGCTCAAGCGATTCTCCTGCCTCAGCCTCCTGAGTAGCTGGGATTACAGGCGCCCGCCACTATGTCCAGCTAATTTTTGTATTTTTAGTAGAGACGGGTTTTCACCATGTTGGTCAGGCTGGTCTTAAACTCCTGACCTCAAGTGATCCTCCCGCGTTGGCCTCTCAAAGGGCTGGGATTACAGGTGTGAGCCACTGCACCTGGCCAACTGAGGACATTTTTAAAAGTCAGTAATTCACAGTACCCCTTCTAAAGTAGTTATTATTTTTATATCTGTTTAGTGTGAGTATAAATGACCCAAAGCCACTGTGAATTTGGAAAAGCTTTTAGATGACTTTGATGTTATATTTGCCATTGTGGTTAATAAAATATACATTAGAAAAATGGTTTTAGCTTTATATGCAAGATGTTACAATCTGCCTTCAGATGTTTGGTGTGCATACGGATTTGTGTATCCTTTGGAATCCCTCCTGCTCTCCCAGGGTCTGGGCTTACTCATTGACAGAGAACCTCCATGCTAGGAAATTTGCATTTTCCCTCTCTCTCTCAGGGATCTGGCCACACGTAATTGAAGACAGAGCTCAGTGGGAGTGGCTGAGAGTCTGTCTACCGTTGCTGATTATCTGCCAAAGCTGGGATAGAGTAGACTGGGATCTTGCAATGGTTTGCATGTCAGTGCTTCCTCATGTCACCTGTGTGTGTGGAGAAGGGGCTAAAAAGGGATTAAAGAAGAAGGGATGTGCAGGCATGTGTGTGAGACCTCAGGTGGAGTGATGATGCAGGTGTTTAGGACAGAGTGTCAGGTGTATACTATTTGCTCAGGAGAAAAATAGGAAACTAGTCGTAATGTGTGTGCTTGCAGAGAGGTAGACACACATGTCTCATGTGTTTTGTGTTAGTGATTTAATTCAACAGGTAGTTATCAAGGCCTCCTTTGTGATAGGCCGTGTGTTGGGGGCTACAGTGGGGTCAGAGATGAATAAGATGACTCTGTGCTCTGGGAGTTGACTGTTTTTTTTTTTTTTTTTTTGAGACGGAGTTTTGCCCTTGTTGCCCAGGCTGGAGTGCAATGGCACAATCTTGGCTCACCACAACCTCTGCCTTCCGGGTTCAAGCAAAGTGATTCTCCTGCCTCAGCCTCCCAAGTAGCTGGGATTATAGGCATGCACCACCACGCCTGGCTAATTTTGTATTTTTAGTAGAGATGGGGTTTCTCCATGTTGGTCAGGCTGGTCTTGAACTCCTGACCTCAGGTGATCCGCCTGCCTCGGCCTCCCAAAGTGTTGGGATTACAGGCGTAACTCACCACACCCAGCCTGGGAGTTGACTATTAAATTGAGGAAGCAGATAAAAAAGCTGTCCAGTGTGTTGTTAAGAGATTCTGCCTCCAGACTGCCCAGGCAGTGACTTTATACTTAAACTCTCTTTGCCCCCATTTCCTCACCTATAAATGAAGATAATAATGGTACCTACTTTATAGAGTTGTTGTGAAAATTATATTAGCTAGTTCATGTAAAGTGCTTAGAACAGTGCCTGGTACATAGAAAATGCTCAATACATAATAGCAAAAAAAACAGCACAATAGTGTGTGGCCCAGAGATGCAGTAAAGCAGTGTGGCTGTGATTAAACCACAGACTTCTGTGGCTCTGGTCTGGGTTTAAATCTGTCTTCTCTACTCCCTAGGCCCGTGACATTAGGTGAGTACCTAACCTTTAGACTCATTTTTTCTTTCTTTTTTTTTTTTTTTTTGAGACGGAGTCTCGCTGTCTCTAAGGCTGGAGTGCAGTGGCGCGATCTTGCCTCACTGCAAGCTCTGCCTCCCGGATTCACGCCATTCTCCTGCCTCGTCCTCCCGAGTAGCTGGGACTACAGGCGCCCGCTACCACACCTGGCTAATGTATTTTTAGTAGAGACGGGGTTTCACCATGTTAGCCAGGATGGTCTCGATCTCCTGACCTCGTGATCCACCTACCTCATGATCCGCCCACCTCGGCCTCCCAAAGTGCTGGGATTACAGGTGTGAGCCACCACGCCCGGCCCGTTTTTCTTTATTTATAAAATGGTGATACATGGCTGGGCACTTGAACCCAGGAGGTGGAGGTTGCAGTGAGCCGAGATTGCGCCACTGCACTCCAACCTGGCTGACACAGCAAGACTCTGTCTCAAAAAAAAAAAAATGGGGATACACATGCTTATCTCATAGGTTTGTTGTAAGAATTAAATTAGCATCTGCTGTATAAAATTAGTGATGAGTAAATGGTAGTTATTCTTACAAGCAAAGTGCAGGGGAGAGTTTACAAGTTGAGGGGATCAGTAATAGGTTTATGAAAGGCATGCTGTTTACAATTGGCCTTGAACATTGATTAAAAAACTTGGTTGGGGGAAGTCGTTTGAAGCAAAGGAGCTGGTATGAGCAAAGGCGTGGACACGGGGAAATGTACATCATATCTGTAGAGGGCACCAAGAAGTATAGGGAGAATAGTAGAACCTAAAGCAGGAGAAGCAAGTTGAGACCAGGTCTTGATGATCTGGCTTAAATTATTTAACTCACATTGAATGCTGACTGGGTACAGTGTATTGGCAAATGGAGCCACAAAAGAATTTTGAGGAGGGAAATGGATAAGATGAGTTCATGTCCTTTGTAGGGACATGGATGAAGCTGGAAACCATCATTCTCAGCAAACTATCGCAAGGACAAAAAACCAAACACCGCATGTTCTCACTCACAGGTGGGAATTGAACAATGAGAACACTTGGACACAGGAAGGGGAACATCACACACCGGGGCATGTTGTGGGGTGGGGGGAGGGGGGAGGGATAGCATTAGGAGATAGACCTAATGTAAGTGACGAGTTATTTGGGTGCAGCACACCAACATGGCACATGTATACATATGTAACAAACCTGCACATTGTGCACATGTACCCTAGAACTTAAAGTATAATTATATATATATATATATATAAAAGTGCTGTACTTAGGGAGCTGGGAGTGAAGTGCAGAGGGATTATAGAAGACAGAGTTATGTAGTGAAGAAATCAATTGGGAGATAGGTCACGCAAAAGATATTGAGGCCCTGAGCCTTGGTTGTCTTGGGGAGTGGCAAGGAAGGGTAGTGGCAGTTGTGGTGGCAGTGATTGAAGGCCATTGCTGAGCCTGAAACTGTAGGATTCTTCCTCTTGGATGTGGAGTGGGAGGAGAAGGGTCAGAGATGATGAAGTTTCAGGTCTGCACGGTTGGAAGTTTGGTGGAGGGGTGAGAGGAGAGGGGAATGCCAAGAAGGGGAGCAGGCTTGGCACAATAGATCATGCTTGTGTTAAGTGGTGGTGCCTCTTGACATTCCAGGTGATTGGGAATGTGAGACCAGAGCTTTGAGTTGAAGCTGGGGCTGCAGATGGAGCTGTGTGTAGAGATAGTATTTGAAGCTCTGAGATCAGATGAAGTGGCCAAGGAGTAGGTGAGGAAAATTGAGCACAAGACTTCAGAGGGGCAGACAGCTGGGAGGAGGAAGAAGAGCAGTAGTGGCCGTAGACCCAGCAAAGGAGCAATTGGAACGCAGAGAATTGGATCGCAAGGTCAAGGGAGGAGAGAGGGGGGACTCGCAGCTATTGAGCATTTGCTGGGTGTCTTTGATGTTTTATCCTATTTAGTCCCCATGATCACCACATGAGAATAACTTTCTCCATTTTACAGACAGTCAAAGAGAGGCTCGGAGATGTAAGAGCTGGGATCTGAGCCCTGAGCTGACTCAAGAGCCTGTTGCTCCCTACCTGTCTCCATGCTGCCTCCTGAAAGGAGAGCTGGTCAGTTGGTCTATTGATTACCTGCATTTGGTTTACTGGGGCTATTTAGGGACAAGGTTTTATCAGAAACCAGTAACTACCCTAAATTCCTTGGGCCACAGCTTCTCCCTTAAGCTAGTGTGTGCTGAGGGTGTTCCTGTGTTTGCCGGTCAGCTGTCCCAGCACAGAGAAAGGACGATGGAGATAGATCAGGAAAATCTCAGTTTTCCAAGTCCTTGGAGAGGAACCCATCCCAGAGAGCAGGGCATTATCCTATTAAAACACACAACTAACCCACATTTAACACATTTCAGATGGAAATCTCTTCACAATGTGTTACACACCTCTCTGCCTCCCTAAGCATAATAGATGGAACATGATTTAACTTTTTTCAGATGACTCAGTGTGGTCGTGATTCCCCTCAGGTATTATGCCAAACTGTCATGCAGTGGTTCTTTCACTGAGGTTTGTCCCTGCCTGAGATGAGGCCTGACTGCTGTACTTCTGAATTCTTATATTAGCTTTTTCTAGTTTTTCCGTCTCCACCCGTAGGAGGAGCTGTCAGGTAGCAACTGACACCTCTCTCTCTCTCTCTCTCTCTCTCTCTCTGTGTGTGTGTGTGTGTGTGTGTGTGTGTGTGTGTGTGTGTGTGTGTGAACCTGGAAATCAGCATTCCTAAGTTAGGAATTGCTGTTAGAATTGTGTGTCACTAACAGTAGGTGGACTCTGGCTAGGGCCTGAGAGGTCCTATGAGAAAATAACAGTTATTTTTTTTCGTTTTTGTAGAAGTAGCTTTATTAAGGATGCAGTTTTACAGCTCCATGATTCCTTCTATAGAGCAAGGCTACCTTCTAGGCAGTGTGTGTAGAGTAGCCAGAAAATAACAATTCTTAATTGCCCAGGTGTTAGATGCATGTTTTGGCTGTTTAGAGTCTTTTCTTTTCCCTTTTGTTCTGGTTTTCATCACTGTCCTTGATCATCAATCTGCTGGAATCCTGACATGTTAGGCAAGACATACCATCTATGACACCACCTCTGTCTTTTCTGCTGGGGGAGTGAAGTCTTGTGTCTGAAAGTTAAGCAAATGAAATCACCTATGTTGGGTTATTCTGTCAGCTCTAACATCCAGTACCTGTGGTCCTGACAGTTTCTGTAAGTAGAAGTGGCTCCAGGTAGAATGGGACAGGCTTCTCTAGAGGGTAGTATAGACAGCAGTTGCTCTCAGACCCAGAGACAAGCTAGATGCCCCTACGTAAAGATGGCAAAATCGGTAAGAGCATAGGCTGCCATGGTTTGAACCTAGCTTTGCTACTTGTTAGCCATGTGAACTTGGGCAGTTAACTTATCCACATTGTTCTTCAATGTCCTACTCTGTAAGATGGAAGTAATATCGTTGTAAGAACTAAGTGAATTAATATACGAAAATCCTTTACAATCTAGGCACTATTCTGAGTGATCAATAAATGGTACTATGGTTATTAGCTCTAGCGGTCAGGGAAGGCTTCAAGGAGGAGGTGGGACTTGGCCAGACCTTGAAGAAGGATGACGGAGTGTGAGTTATAGTGGTGGAAAGAAAAGAGCAGGGCTTTCCCACCAGGAGAGTAGCCTACATGAGGAATATAGGGGATGTGAATTGAGTGGGTCAGGGCATGATGAAGAGACAAAATTGGTTGTGTTTTATGGTAGATAAAATCAGAACCTTAGATTAGAATCAGTTTCTAGAAGTCTTGACTTCCAGGCTAAGCACGTAGCCCACTGGAAGTTTTCAGCCAGACAGATTTGGGTTCAATGTTTTTTTTTTAGACGGAGTCTCGCTGTCACCCAGGCTGGAGTGCAGTGGCGTGATCTCAGCTCACTGCAGGCTCCGCCCCCTGGGGTTCACACCATTCTCTTGCCTCAGCCTCCCGAGTAGCTGGGACTACAGGCGACCACCACCTCGCCTGGCTAATTTTTTGTATTTTTAGTAGAGACGGGGTTTCACTGTGTTAGTCAGGATGGTCTCGATCTCCTGACCTCGTGATCCGCCCGCCTTGGCCTCCCAAAGTGCTGGGATTACAGGCGTGAGCCATCGTGCCCGGCCTGGGTTCAAATTTTGACTGTCGCTAACTAGCAATGTGACCTTGGCCAAGTTACTCCTACTTTCTGAGTCTTGGTTTCTTCAGCTCTAAAAGGGAGTGATAGTAATATCCATTCACAATGTAGCAGTGGCGGGTAAAGGAACAATGGGTATAAAGAGCCAGGCACACCCTAAGTGCTCAGTATATGCAAAATGTTATTTTTATTATTCACTCAACAAACAGGATAATGTCTTTTTTTCTGAGCCAGGAGCCATGTAAGCAGCTGGATATAGAGAGATGAAGAGGCATTGTCCTCACTTTTGGATATTTCACAGTCAAGTCAGGAAACAGACATGTTAACACAGTTGCAATAGAGATTCAATAAGATAATTAATAATAGAATGTACATTTCTAGAGTTGGCACAAAAGAGGAAGGCTAGCTCTCCTTTGTTTAGAACAGAGACAAGTGTGTATTGACCTGGATCTTTTTTTTTAATTCTTTCTTTCTTTCTTTTTTTTTTTTTTTTTTTAGAGACCTGGGCTGAAGTGCAGTGGTGTGATCATAGCTCACTGTAACCTCAAACTCCTGGGCTCAAATGATCCTCTATTTCAACCTCCTGAGTAGCTGGGACTACAGGCGCACACCACCATGTCTGGCTAATTTATTTATTTCTTTTTTTGAGGCAAAGTCTTCTCCGTTGTCCAGGCTGGAGTGCAGTGGTGTCATCATGGCTCACTGCAGCCTTGACCACCGAGGCTCAAGTGACTCTCCCACCTCAGTCTCCCAAGTAGCTGGGAGTACTGACACGAGCCATTACATCTGGCTGATTTTTGCATTTGTTTGTAGAGACGGGTCTCCCTATGTTGCCCAGGCTGGTCTCAAACTCCTGGGCTCAAGTAATCCTCCCACTGTGGCTTCCCAAAGTGCTGGGATTGTAGGTGCGAACCACTGTAGCTAGCCCTTGACTTGGGTCTTAAAGAAAGAGTAGATTTTCTTAGCCAGCTGTAGGTGAAAAGTATTTCAAGCACAAGGAATATTATGTCCAGAAACATAGCATATTATAGAAACAGGAAGAAGTTGGGGTGGCTGCAGCCTGGATTGTCGCAGGAAAAGAGGTTAGAGGAAGAAACAGTCAAATTTCGGATGGGATTTTCATTCGACTTTAACCTACAGGCACTGAGCTTTGAAGAGTTTTTAGCACAACAAAGGACCACTTTGTTGTGCTGCGGTGTATGAATTTCAGGGTGAAAAGAGTGGCTGTAGAGGGCGTCATCTCCTAGGCTTATTAATGTTCCAAGGAGAGGGACTGATCAGGGCCTGGCCTCACCAGGGCCTGGCCTGGGCGGTGCCGGTGGAAATGGAAGGATGATAAGGATTTCTAGGAGTTTAGTTTTGTTTTTAGAGTTTTAGGTTTTAGAAGATGGAACCAATAGGACCCGGTGATTGGCCTGACAAAAGGAGCAGGTGCTTTCTGGGTGCCTAACTTAATCAGGGAATTTGGTGGGGTGAGGAGAGGGTTATGAGGCCCACCTTAGACATATTGAATATGAGAAGCCCATGAGAAACTCAAAGACAGCGGCTCTAAAGACAGATGGGTACATAGGTCAAGAGCACAGGAGAGAGGTTTGTATCAGAAACACTGAAAAGTTCTCATCACAGCAGTATTTAGTAAGGCGTATCTGTTACCTGTGCCAAGAGGGTCAGGCTGGTGATGGGTAGGGAGACTGACCAAGAGGAAGCTATTGCAGGAAACCAGGCACAAGGAGTGAGGCCAGAGGCTGTGATGACCTAGGATTGCAGTGGAGAAGGGAAAAAGTGATTCTGTGCTCCTGGGTGTGTGTGTTTTCTTCTCTGTACAGAGGAGATAGATAACACCGAGCTGAGTGTTGCAGTGAGGCTGACGTGTGATATTGCATGTGAGGGTCAGTACGGTGCCCAGCACATGGCTAACTAATGAAATCTCTGGAACCTATGATGGCAGTGTGGGGCATGTAGTAGGAGCTCAGGCAGCACTGGTTGAAAGCAGGGGCTTTGCTAAGCACAGGGGAATAAGCACTTGGTTGTGGGAGTGGAGTTGTCGAGAATGGCTTCAGTGGTGGAGTTTAGATGTCAGAGAGTTGGATGAGCAATTGCATTGCTGGGCGGACACATGGTGATACAGGACTGGCACTCAGGGAGGAGGCCAGGACTACCCATGGTTTGGGAGCCTCTGAGCACGAAAGTGAGCCATCACTGAGGAGAGCGAGGAGAAGTAAGAGGAATGTGGAGGGCAGGGGCCAACCCTGAAGGGGACTGAGGTGGCAGGTGAGGGGCATAGGTGAATCAGCAGAAAGCAAAGAGCAGCAGAGGAACAGAGATATGTGAGTTTCTAGGTGCTGTCTCTCCAAAGCCAGAAACAAACCAAGCCTGGTTGTTTCACCTTCCTGAGCATAGCATGATGTACATTTCTGGCAGGTGGAAATACTTTTTGAAATATCTGCCATGTTGGATTATCTAGAAATCACCATGCCTCCTTATTTGCACCGGTGCTGGTGAGACAATTGTGCTGACTGACCAGGGTCTTAGCATACTGGGACCAAAGAAATCCTGGCACAGCAGTCTTCACGAGAGCCAAAGGGTTTCCTGAGGGCCCCTTTATTAGCCAGCTCCCCCCATAAATGAAATGTGATTCAGTTTACTTAAGAAAACTATTGCTGGGCACTGTGGCTCACGCCTGTAATCCCAGCACTTTGGGAGGCCGAGGCGGGCGGATCACCTGAGGTCGGGAGTTCGAGACTAGCCTGACCAACATGCAGAAACCCCGTCTCTACTGAAAATACAAAAAGTAGCCGGGTGTGGTAGCGCATGCTGGAGGCTGAGGCAGGAGAATCACTTGAACCCGGGAGGTGGAGGTTGCGGTGAGCCGAGATCGCACCATTGCACTCCAGCCTGGGCAACAAGAGCAAGACTCCATCTCAAAAAAAAAAAAAAAAAAAAAAAAGAGAGAGAAAACTATTAGACACGTATCTTTTAGGTGATGCAGCTGTCAGGTAGAAGCAGCTCTGTGTTGTAGAGGAGTGTGTTTGTAACACATGTTGACATGGAAAGACTGTGTATGTAGGTTTAGGAAATGGGAGATAAAGAGCTGTGTTCATCGCTGGCTGTATGTCTTTAGCCACTGGAGTCACTGTGGGGTGGTGGTGTGTGTGTCTAGTGTTATGTAGTAGATTACTGTGCAGGTATTAGTGCTTGCATTCAGCCTGTGTATGTGCGTGGATTATGGGGGTGGTATAAGGTATGACAAATGACTATGTTTGTTTTCAGAGTATAGCTACCTCTCCATGAGCGAATGAACAGATATCACCAAATGGGGTTGGAGGTAGGAGGAGATAGTGTGTGCATGCGTGAGTGTGAACTGGATAGCTGTGTGTACATAAGTGTGTATCCTAGGGCCTGCACATGCAAGTATGTGTTTCCCCACTGGGTTTGTGTGTTTGTAGATTGTGCTGTTTCCCCCTTCCTGCCTATTGCTTCATCTAAAGGCTCCTAGAAGGTGGGCACATGGCAAATGTTTGGAGCTGGGGGCACCTCCATCCTCTTACAAAGAAGATCAGAGCCCAACCTGCTTGAAGAGTTGTAGCTTAGTTGAAGGAATTGTCTCTATCTTCTCTTTGTTCCATCTTCTCCCTTGACCCATTTGGTGAGCTCCAAGGCCAGGCCCAGGCAGGGCCCTAATAGGTGAGGTCTGCCTATCCAAAGGATGTGGCATGGTCTAGGTCTGGGCCCAGTGTGGCCCACTGAATTTGGACTCTCTTCCCCCACTGGCATGGCCATCCAGCCTGGGGGCCCTTGGCCTCATCCAGATGTTAAGAAGACATTTGTCCTAGAATCAGAATCAGAGTCAGAAGAGGCCTCAGAAACTATCCAGTCCACCCCTCTCATTTTGCAGAAGAGGCAGTAGGAACTCAGAGAGGTTAAGTGAATAGGATGAAAGTCACACAGTGCTGTGTGGCAGAATCATGTTTGCTTACTCTGTGTCCTGATGTCTTTTCACCCCTGGGAGGGTCAGGGGCCGTAGGTGGTTGGGTCCTGTGTGCAGAGGCTTTATATTTGAAGTGTGTGAGACAGTGTGTGTCACTGAATTGCTAAGTGCCTATGTGTGTCAGTGTGTCACTGAGCATGAGTGTGTCTCTAGTGAACCCTGTGAGACAATTAGTGGTGTGAGTATGTCCCCATCTGTCTCTGAGATGCAATGGAATGCAGGGTAGGAGCCTGTCTGGGGAAATTGAGAAGCCTGACTGCCACTCCTGGCCCTGCCTCAGATTCTCTGTGTGACCTTGAGTGGTTACTTCCCTGTCCTGGGCCTCAGTTTCCTGAAATGTTACTTGAGGGTTGGGTGTGATGGGTACTGGCTGACTGTGTGTGAGGTTCTGACTCAGGGAGCAGCTCTGTGTCTGCCTCATCCCCAGCATAGCTGTTTCTTGAGATTTGGGCCTTCCACGTTGGGTGACTCGTGTCAGGGCCTGGGTGGGCTTGGACTCCTCTCTCCCCTTGGAGCCCCTGTCCGTGGTACCTTTGCTAACAGCCCTCCTTTTTCTTCTCTCTCTGCCTCCCTCTTCTCCGAACCTCGCTGGCTGCAGAGGAGCACCCCATGGAAGGTGAGTGAAGCCTCTCTGTCACTGGGGTAGTGGATCTGTTGCCATGGGGATCCTACATGAGGAACTGTCGTTGGCTACCCAAGGATTCCCTTTCCTGCCATGTTTAGGGCCTCTCCGGAGAAGGATGTCTGGGGTCCTCCCTTGGCTGCCTTGCCCCACTCTCTTGCGTCCCCTCTTCATGGGTTTCGGGGGAGCTGCTGACTTGCCTTTCTTCTTCCTTTCCCTCTCCAGGCTGGAGAGGGAAAGGGAAACTTAGGGAAGAGATGAGCGGTGGGGGTGGAGGGATGGGGTTGACAGGATTCCGAAGCGCCCAGAAGTGAGTGGGTAGACAACGTTTAGCCCAGCCTAAGTTAGGAAGCTTAGAAAGGCAATTTTCCAGATGCTGGGGCAGGCTGGGGTGGGCTGTTGCCCAAGAAACCTGTGCTTGGGGAAAATCTGCCCTGGAGTCTGGTGCCACTGTGCAGGGCTCAGGGGACTGGCGGGTGGTGGAATGCACTGGCAGAGTAGGGGGTCGGGGGTGTATAGTGGGGGCAGCCTCTCTGCCCCACTGTGACCAGCACTTGCCACTTGCGGCAGGCCCCTAGCTGCTGCCCCACAGGTTGCTAGGTAGGGATGGTCTGCTTCTTCCTTCATCCAGGTCAGAGGGCAAGGGTGGGGTGTGTGCCTCTCTCTCAGGTCTCTCTGTCTGTTCTTTCTCTATCTCCTGTTTTGTTGGCCTCTTCTCCCTCTCCAGTTTCTGTCTTTACCTCCTTTTCTCCAAGACTCTGTCCCTGGACATGTGTCTCTCCTTCCCCAGGCTCTCTCTGGGTTTCTGTCATTCTCTGAATCTTTCTCTCGCAGTTTGGCTTTCCCTGTTTCTTCTCCTCCTCTGGGGTGGACTGAGAGCAGGAAGAAGGTAGTCCTGGCTTGAAGGCTGTGTTGAAGATGAGCTCACATAGCTACCATGAAGAAGGCAGCAGAGCAGGCATGAGGTGGCATCCCAGTCCCTTCTCCTGGGAAGGTGGAGTGGGAGGGCAAGGGCGTCCCTGGGGAGGAGGAGAGGAAAGTGCCAGGGATGCAGTAGTCCTGGGAAAGAAAGGTGGCAAGAGGCTCTTAGCCTGAGTGTGGGGCTGGAACCCATTTTTCCTTGTGATGTCCATGGTCTGACTTGTCTCTCTTGGATGTCTCTTCTCCCTGGGGGTCCTCAGGTCCCCAGGGCCCAGCAGGCAGGTGTGTGTGTGTGTGTGTGTGTGTGTGTATGTATGTCTGCATACACATACATTTATACAACTCTGCTGGTCTGTGTGTCTCTGTGCACGCCTGAGGATATATGCTGTGTACATGTAACATGTTTTTGTGTCTGAGTGCGTGGGTGTGCTGTGCGCCTCCATCGATGCATATATGTGGTGTGGCCCACATTTCTGTATGCCTATGTAGAGCATCAGCATCTTTGTGTGTCTGCATCTGTGTTTGCATCTCCGTGTGTCAGTGTTTACCTCTGTGTGTGTGTCAGAGAAAGAGTCTGCGTGTCTGGGTGGACGCGGCCTTCTGAGGGCTGGAGATAAGATTTAGTGCTGATGTGACTTTTACTTGCTCTTGATGTCATGTCTCCTCCGGAACAAAGGGAGAGATGGAGGGAGGAAGAGAGAAAGGGAAAAAAGGGTGGAGAAGAGAAAAAAGGAGGGAGCAGAGAGATGACAGAAGGAGTGGGGGTAAGTGAAGGGTGAGAAGAGAAAGACTCAAGCCTCAAGCTGTAGGTGGGGGCAGGAACGGGGAACAGCTTGGCCAAAAGAAGAAAGGCAGGGGGGCACTTGGGAAGAAGGAGTCTGGCGGGAGTAGGGGAGAGGAAAGGGGCTGATAGACAGGAACAAGAAGGGAAGCTGGGCTTTGGGGACCCATGGGGAAGAAGGCCTGTGGACGCCACCTCGCCATTTCTTTGGGTGGCATGGTGGTCTGCTGGTTTAGATGTGGCACTGTGGATGCCTGCATGTCGGTGGCTGTGCAGGGCTGTGTATTGGAGGCTGTGTGTGTGTGTGTGTGTGTGTATACACACCTAGGAGTCTGATGCATCTCTGTGTCACTCTGAGACATGTCTGTGTGCCTGCTTGTGTGTCTCTTAATCTGGTCACCTATCACCATCTTTGTTTCGATGGTGGTTCTCTCTGGGGTTTCAGTAGGAGAGTTAGGGGATGAGACTGAAGGTGGGGAGGTGGGCTTAGCAGGTGGTGGTTCCACATGGGTGGGCTGGGGGCCTCCTCTGTGGCACTGTGCTCTGGACCCTGCAGCCCTCCTTATATCTCTAAGGAGTCCTCTGTACCTTCACCTTCTTCCCGCTTGACTGTGCCTGAGGCCTAGCTTTCTCCAGGAACCCCAAGATCCTGCTCTGCAGCCCCTGCCGAGCACCTCCTTTTTCCTCCCAGCCTCTTGTGGCAGGGCAAAGAGACCCAGAAGTAGCCAGATAAAGTGCCCTAGGAAGGGACCCATGGCAATGCCATCCATCACTGCCAGTCTCTTTTCCAGCAGTGGGAGGAGGGGCTGATGCCACAGGTGGATGTGGGGAAGTGAATACCCCAGTGGGGCTGGGGGCCAGGAGGAGGGAGCAGAGATTTCACATTAACGGGGAGACAGACTTTAGGGAGAAAACCCTGGGGCCAGCTGGGGCTGAGCCAGGGGTAGACAGGAAGGGAACCAGCCTCCCCTTCACCAAGATGGCTGGTGCTGTCACGCCTGAGGGAGCTGAGCAGCTGGTTGCCGTGGTGACAGAGGGAGACTGCCGAATGCTAATGAGGCTGGCGAGGAGCTGGGCAGTGGAAGGGTCTGGGAGAGGGAGATGGGGCTTCCCCCAGCAGCAGTCATGCCTGTGGGAGACAGAGGGTTGGTTCACAGGGCACCTGGCTCCTGGGCTGGGGGTGGGCAGATACCTGGATTCTCAAGGGTGGGATCCTGAGAGCAAGGCTGCTTCTGACAGGGAGAGTCAGATGTGGGTTGAGGGCTCTGGGTCTGGGTCCTGGGTTTAGGGGGTTTGGAAGGAGATGCTGATAGTTCTTGGGGAAAGGGTTGGTGGCAGAGTAGGAGGGTATTCAGAGTAAGGAATGAGGAGACTCGGTTCAAATGCTTGGGTCCTTACCTGTGTGATGGATAAAAACTTACGTCCTCCCAAGAGCTGTTCAGTCCTGAGGCTGCCCTCAGCGGCTGTGGCCTCCTCCTCCAAGTGGCCTCAGACTCAGAGGTGGGGAGAAACCAATGCCACCCTAGAGACATGGGGCAAAGAGGGCAACGTGAACCATCTGCCACGGGGTCCAGGCCTTTGGCCCCTGGCCATGTCCTTCCTGTCCTCCTCACTGCCTTTCCTCTTGGAACCCAGGCATCCTGGCCCCCAGCTTCGTCTCAGAAATACTTGTAACTCTTTAACCTTGCTACTTCCGTCCTGGCCCCAGCTTTCTATCCCTAGGGTTCACATCTCATGGCCACAGCAGTGGGGCTGGTTTCCAAGGGTGACAGTGGCACTGCAGGGCTGTTCCCCTCTTGGCCAGACACCACAGGGACGTGAGTGGGGCTGGGGGGGCTCTGAGGTTTGGTGGAGCTGGCTGGCCATCTCAGGGAGCCCTGGGGTCTCAGCCCAGCTGTTGGGCCTGGTGCTGCCAGCCTTTCTAGGAGAGAGCTTTCCTTGCTGGTGCCCGTTGGGGACAAGGGTACTGATCCAGTGGGCCAGATTCCTTCCCACTAAGGCTGGGGAGGGGTACTTTGGGTTAGGGCTGACAAGGCTGTCTCAAGGGGCCAGTGTAATCCTGGATGGAAATCCTAGCTGGTCTTCCTATCAGTCCATTTTCTATTTTCAAAATCCAGCTTTTGGGTCATTTGAGAGAGGTCCTGGTCAGAGAAAGGGGGTCTGTAATTTATAAATTATGTACTTGGACCTTTCAGAGAGCTGGGCCTCCTCCCACAAGGGCTCGGCTGTCCTCTTTGGACCTTGCTGTCTGAGAGCTCTGACCCCAGTCTCTCAGTGTCTCTGTAGATTTCCTACCTTCTCCTACCTGCTTCCTCTCTAATTTTGTCCTCTTGAACCCCAGTTTCCTCTTAGAACCCAGGTGTGCAGGGTCCCTACTATCCCTACAGAGGTTATTGGGAAGGGTAGCTGGGAGGATTAGAACCCAACAGATGTCCTTCCAAACCCCGCTTTAGTGGGGGATCCTTTTAGGCCCAGGTTCTTTATATCCCCCCATCTTTCCCCCTTTTCTGCCAGCATCCTAGGGGTAACTGGGATTAGGGGTGTTGGGGGGTTGGAGGCCCCCTTGCCCACTTAATCCCATGCTAACAGGACACTCTCTCTCTCTCCAGGTGGCTTTGATTTTTGTGTCGTGTTTTATTTTCTCCTCCATCTGAATCGTTTTTCTCGTTGACCGTTTTTTTTTCTCTCCGCCTCCCGGAAGAAAAAAAAAAAAGAAAAAAAGAAAAAGGAAAAAGCAACCCTCTCAGCCTAATGCTTCTCCTCCTTTTCCTTTTTTTTTTTTCCGGCAAGAAGAATAAAAGAAACCAAAATCTCCTCTCCCCCCTGCAGCGACTCCCCGCCCCCTCCTTCCTCCAGTTCTGCCTGTACCCCTCTCACCCTCTCTGACGCCCCTAATCTCTCTTTCTCTCTTCCCCTGTTGTGCCCTCCACCCGCTGTTTCGGCATCGGGCCCCTCTTCTCAGCTTCTGGGCTGGGGCTCCCCCCGATGTCTGTCACAAGTTAAAAAGGGCTTTTAAATTGTGGCAGCAAAAGCTTTTTTCTCCCTTCTCTCTGGCTGATTTTGATGACTCGTGTTTTCTTTGTTTCTTTCCCCTTTTCTTTCTTTTTTCTTCTTTTTTTTTCTTTCTTTCTTTCTCTCCTTCCCCTTTCCAAGGTCCGGCTCACCTGACGTTAAACAGCGAAGGTATGGTTTGAAGTTTTGGTTTGGTTTGGATTGGATTGGATTGGATTGCCCCCAACCTGCGCCTGGATTTTCTGTTCTTCTTCCTGTCCTTCCACTGTCCCCTTCCCCTCCTCCACCTGTCCTGACACCTTCCTTCCTTTCCTACCTGCTTCCTTTGCCATTTCTTAATTTTATTTGGGGGGTGCTGGGGTGGGGGTGGGGGCTTGCCCTTGTCTGTGTGCTTCCCTCTCCCTCACCCACCCTGAAGCACTCCATCCACCTACATCTCACCTTGGTTTCTGACATCAAGAGATGTTTGAACTCCTGCCGTTGTCTTTAGTCACCCTTTTTTTGCGTTTTCCTGGTAGTATATCTTGCTTTTTTTTCTTTCTTATGGTGGTGTTTGATTTCCTTCCACTCATTCTGATCATTCTTTCTTTTCTATGGACCTAAGTAACAAGAGAAAAGCATGGGCTGGAGAAAGAGGGCCTTAGGCAGTCTCATCACCCTCACCCTGCTACTGTGGGAGGCCCCCATCCATGACGAGAAGGGAAATGGGAGTAGAGGTGTAGGGTCTCTCCCTTTCCACAGTGTGCACTCCCAACCCCCTGCCCACCCGCACGCCTTCACCCTTGTATCTTTTGAATGTCTCTTAACCCTATTTGAGAGATGACGACGTTGAGGACCAGAGAGATGAAATGACTTGTTAGTGATTCCACAACCCTTATTGGTGGTATGGTTGGGACTAGCCATTTAATTTTAGCACTCCTTTGACTAAGTGCCTACCATCTTTGAGAGCCCTGGTGTTAAGCAAACCTGGAGACAGAACTCAGGAGTCCTGTCTGAGCTCCTCAAGCTCTGGCCTCCTCCAGCCCTCTGCTGTCACTGATTCTCTCTGAGCTCAGGGTTTTGGCCTTTCAGACCCTTTGGCACTGTTGGACCTGCGCAGTTCAGCCCTCTGTCGGGGGGTCATCTTACAGAGGAACAGAGTGGGGTCCTTAGCCGGTAGGCAGGACCAAGATTGGGCTGCAGGGAGAAACTCATATAGATATGAAATTTGGGATGGATTTAGGTCTGGGGAGGTAGAGGCCTTGGAGTCTTGCAGGGATGTGAAATTATGGCAAGAAGTGTGGGGAAAGAGGAAGTCCCAAATGGAGAGTTGGGAGTAGGAACCCTGGTTGGTTCACTCACATCCTTCTTGCCTTTCAGTGCCTGGTTCTATGGGTGCTGGCTGTGGCTCCTCTTCGTCATAAGTGAAGGCCCTCCCAAAGGATCTCAGAAAGCCCCCCTGGAAAGTTCCACAGCTCAAGTATTATTCTAGTTCAAGTTTGGGGATTTGCAACTGGGGTTGAAGTAAGAGCCCATTTAGGGACTTTTCCCCTTCATCACTGAGTTTTCTCATCCTGAAGCCATCCTGTGGATCTGGCAGTAGGGCTGGGTACCTGGAAGCCAGGTGCTGAGTATATAGGTTCACTGGAGTGGGGAGAGGTGGGGTGAAGATTCAAGCTGGCCAGGAACCCAGACATGATAACATGTGCCCACCGGGGCCTTTGGACTGAGGCCTAGGTGCTGCTGATGAATGGGATGGTAGGGAGTGAGAAATAACTCCTGAGAAAGGGCTTGCCCACATCCAGGCTGAGCTCCAGGGAGGATCTCCTTTGACTTGCACAGGCCTTTTGTAGGCACAATGGTGGGATGAAGAACAGACAGGAATTACAGGAAGCCCCTGGAAATCTCTGGGAAGCTCCAGGGTCTAACTGGCAAAGAAGTGGGCGAGGGTGAGCTTCCAAGCACTCACTGTGGTGAATGAAGCAGGTATGGATGGCCTCAAGGTGTACTGAGAGCCTCAAGGACAGGAAAGAACAGAAGAGGAGCTTGGGGTGTAAATCTGGAGAAGTTTCTGGAGGAGGGGTTGTCTGTGTCAGGCTTTTGAACGAGTTGGGAAGTGTGAGCTTAACCCAGCATAAAGGGTGTGAGCAAAGGTGCAGAGTGGTGGGGAGAATGTGCCTCATGGAGGAGGCCAGGAGAATAAGGGAGCAGTTGAAAGGGGGAACTGGGGGCCTCCAGTGCTGAGGGCTGGCCTGTTTGCCTGCTGTGGGGAAGGAGGGATCCTGCACTCATGGTGAGGCCTCTGTTCCTCTGCCCAGTCTCCCCACCCCAGGCAAGAGTGGAAGTCGGTGATCATGAATTTGACGGGGTCTGTGGGGCTGATCGTCCTCGGTTTGTCAAGCGGCTCCTTCCTTAGAGGTCTTGAAGGCAAGGGAGTCCCCAGAAAAGCCTCTCCTCCCCTGTCCCTGCAAGCAGCACCTCCACCCTGGAGAGGGCCCTTCATCCCCTCAAGGCTGGGGAGGGACTGGCTCGGTACCCCCTGTGCCTGACTCCCCAATTCTGCTTCTCCAGTAGGGTCCTTACTGTTCTCCGAGGGGGGGGCCGGGAGAGGAGGAGCCGGCGATGTGCACCAGCCAACAAAAGGTCAGTGACCCCCATGGTCCCCAGAGAGCCCAGCCCTCATCCTGCTGCAGGCTAACTGTGCTTCCTGGGGGGAAGCCAAGTCAACGCAGGCACATCCCCTTGTCCTCTCTGAGGCCTGTGGGAAGTGATGGGTCTGCTGCCTGAGTGCCATTCCAAAGGACCCATTAGCTGCCCTGATGTGAAGGGCCACAAACCTCCATTTCTTTCGCAAAGCCCAGTTGTTCTGATGACTTCTTTCTAGAACATAGGTAGGTATCTTTTTATGTGGCAGTTGTTCAGGCTGATCCCTAGGAAGTATCTGTTTCTTTGTTAAGGCAACCAGGCAGCAGGGCAACCCCAATTTAACCATCAAATTCTGGAAGCCTGCTAGGTGCCCAGTCCAGGGAGATTCTGGTTGGGAGCTGTGGCCAGCACAGGGCCTTTAAGCCTGCTTGGGGGCTCTAGCTCCTTTTTCTGTACTGAGGCTGCCTCTCTTAAGACAATTTCTTTCCTAAGAAGTTTACAAGCCACTTTAACAGGTCCTCAAGGAACTCCAGTGGGTGCCAAGCACTGGGGCTATGTAGTCCCATTTCCATTCTTTAGTCTGCTTGTCTGTTTGCCTGGATTTCCGCCATCCTTGTCCTCTCTCCAGTGACTTGGTGTGTCTCTTTTGTCTGACTCTTGAAAAAGCAGCCAGGCCATGCACACTGGAAGTCTCCTTGAACACCCCAGGTGAACCTGGTCACTTCCACACTTTGTCCACACTTCCACTAGAAGGCTCATCACACTGTATCATAACTGTCACTTTACCTGTTTGCTTCCCCAACAAGACCAAGCTCCTTGAGGCCAGGGATTGGATATTTTTGTTCCTATGCCCCTGGTGCTTTACACAGCTCTTGGCACATAAGTAGCCATGTGCTTAGCAAATTTATTTTATATGAGCCAATGGGCTCTGTTCCTAAGGGGCTGATTGATGTTCTAACAACTACAATAAAGTGTGGTCCATGCAAAGTACATGAAAAGTGCAGACTCTTTTCAGAGGAGTTAATTTATTCATTGAGGCCAGGCACGGTGGCTCATGCCTGTAATCCCAGCACTATGAGAGGCCGAGGTGGGAGGATCACTTGAGGCCAGGAGTTCAAAACCAGCCTGGCAACGTGGTGAGACTCCATTTCAAAAAAAAAAAAAAAAAAAAAAAATCATTGAGAAAGAGAGGGAGACACAGAGGAGAGAGGCAGCACACTAGCAGAAAGTTACCAGCTGGCACGAGTCGTTTATTTGTGGGATGCTTTACGGTTGAGGAAGCTGGACCCCGCCCTTTCTCTTTCTGAGATGCCCATGGCAGCCTGTGCAGTTCCTGATGATCAGCTCCATTTTCCAGACGGGGAAGCTGAGAGTTAGAGCCCAGCTTTGTGACCAGCCAAGGTCACAAAGCTGGTGGTGGAGCCAGCACTAGCGCCCAGGTCTTCTTTCTCACATCACATTTCCTCTCCAGGGAGCAGTACAAGATGTTATTAGGCAGTAAGTGCCAAGTGAGCAGAACAGACAGCTGTAGAGCTCGAGAGTAGGGAGGGCGGAGGGGGGCGCTGGAGACCTTCCCAGAGGAGGTCTGGGAGCTGGGCCTGGAAAGAAGGCAGCTGCTCTGTCCCTTATGCATGGTTCTCAGAAATGCAGGACCACAACAACTAGTCTCTAGCCACATTCACTGGGGACACTTGTAGGGCTACAGACTCCCCAACTGTGAGAGATAAACGAGCATCAGCTATTATCCTCCTTTCTGGTTCCGGAGCAATTAGGGGCGGTAATTGTGCAAGCGCTGCTGGGAGTTGTAGTTCCCAGTCGCGCCAGACCGGCGAGATGGGGGAGAGCGCCTCCTGGTGCTTCAGGGCTTGTTCAGCCCAGATCTGGTTTGTGCTCTGCTGAGCCCCTCGGGCGCCCCTACAAGCTCACCCCAGTAGAATCTCTCCACCAGTCCCTTGAAGTCATGCCCCGACCTCCCCTACTCAGGTTCTCTCTCTCTCTCCTCACCATCTTCGGGTTTTCTTTCCACACTTGCTCATCTCTTTTTCTGTCCCTCTTCTGGAAGGCTTTCAGGTTCTCTTTGGCTGCTCCTCAGGCCTCTTGGTGTCTCTGGGCTGACCCAGGTCTCTGGTGGCAAAGGGACTGGAGCCCGTGGAGGCGCAGGCTCCGGAGTAGCTAGCTTTGCCACCCACCCCAGGAGACTGGAGGCAGGGCTGAGGAGTCGAGGAATGGCCTCGTTTCTCCACTTGGCCTTGGCAGCCACTGTCCAGCCCCAGACCCGCCTCTTTCCTTTTTGCTGGCCTCTTTTGTTCTGTCCCAATCACTTACTCACGTGGTTGCCTTATTCTTTTCTTTCTTTCTGTTTGACTCTCTTTAATGATATTTTCTTTGACTGCAGTGAAGGTGAGGGAGTGGGAGGAGTGGCTTCTGGGTGGGACTAGTACAAGTGGCAAAACCAAGGTCAAACACATTCCTTTTTCTGGTCCTTGAGCCCCCTGGTTCTCCTAGTGCCTGGGCAGTAGGCTTCGTTGCTATGGAAACAGCAAGGCTCCAGAAAGCCCTGGCTTCTGTTCCCTAGAGGTCGCTGTCCACTTTCGTTGCTGGCTCTCTTCCCATCTCCTGTACCTGTCCCCGCAGGGCTTGCTCCTTTTCTTTATCCAGAGAGCCACGCTCATCCCTTCTTGCTCCCTCACAGCCCTGAGCCGTCTTCATTTCTTGTCTGTCTCTGTGATGGTTCTCTTTTTCCTGGCTCTGCCCCACCTCCCTCCTTCCCTACTCCTTGCCACTCTTCCCTGCCTTCCCCTCTTGTCTCTGCTGGGGTCCTCACTTTTGCTTTCTGGCCCTCCCCACTGGTACCATAAGTAGACAGAGGAAGGGATTCAGACTGTCCCGATGTTGCCCAGGCCCCCACCAGCCTTGCTGCCCTGTGGCCTCAGGAAACCGGGCCTTGCCAGCTGCAGTGAGTGCTGTGCCAGCCTCTGGGGCAGCAGCTGGTGCCTTGGCATCCGGAGGCAGTGAGGACAGAGGCTGTGGGCAGCCTGCCCAGAGAGAGAGAAGCAGGCTGTGTGTGGAGGGGAGGGGATCTGCAGAATCTGCACTCCGAAACTCCCCCCCGCCACCACCCCACTGCCTCAACACATAGCACTGCTGCTGAGCCCTGCCTCCACCAGGGGAAGGCAAGTGCTTCCTGGTGGCCCTGGATGCACCCTGGCATTGTGCCTGTTCTTGCTTGGGCATTGGGAGCATCTATTGAGAATTCCTGCATTTGGTTAGCTCGGCCTCTTCATAAAGACCCTCACGGCCAGTGTTGTTTGCCCTGCACCCGTCCAGTGAGGTAGGCAGGGCCAGCTGTGTGCCACTGCTTAATGGCCAGAAGTGAGCCACTGGTAGAGCCCAGGTCCTCTGGTTTGTCCTGACTTCATATCCGGTTCTCTTCTCTCTGCTTGCACTCTGGCTTGTGCTGGTGTTGGACAGAAACCTCAACTTCTTGGTACTACTGAGTCATTGTCTTCTCACTTGTTATCAACTTACAGAATGCTGACAATCCCTCAGCCTCTCCCAGTAGTTTTTGCTTCTGCTTAAAAAGTGGCAGTGGAAGGGCCCTGTGCCGGGTGCCTATGGACATACGTGCACACACACAGACATGTGCACACACAAGGCCCAGGCCTGCCCTTGCCCTGTCACTCTCTGGGCACACACAGGTCACATCCAGGCACTCGTTGCTCTCCATCTTGGGCCTGTCTGCGCTGTCCTTGGCTTGGAGTAGGGAGCTGGGGGTGAAGATGATAGCTGGGGCTGTGGCCACCCATGTGAGCTCTGCCTGGTGGCCTGTTGCTATCCAGTGCATATCCCTGTCACCTGCATCGCCTTCCTGTGTGTCTTCCTGGCCCTTCCCCCATTCCCCCACCTCCCATTCTCCTCATCTGCTCCCTGCTGCACAACAGGCCTATTGGTCGCATCCCATATGGTGAGGCTGAAACTGTCTCCAGGCACTGAGGTTGGCCATCGCTGGAGGAGGGGCAGGAAGGGAGGTGGGCTGTGCGTAGGAGACCCTTGAGGACCCTGCCATACGGGGGGAGCGCCCAGGGAGAAGTAAGGCAGAGCTTCTTATTTCCCTTCTGTGTCCCTTTGTTAAGGGGAGTGGCAGATGGGAAGGTTGGTGGGGAGGAGACAGTGAGCACCCTCCACTCTGCTGGGTCCTGTGGCAGAGTAATTGTCAGCTGTCAGTGTGTGAGCCACTTAGCAGCCTCCTGGTTTGGAAATGGACACAGGGGACATTGACTTTTGACAGCAGAGACGGCAGGGTCCTGAGAGGATGGTTGACAGGCCGAGGGAGGGAAAGGGGCCTAAAGCTACAGGTTGGGACCTCTGGGCTCCTGGTGCCCAGGACCAGTGCCTGCGTTGCTGGAGGGGAGAGGGAAGCACTGGTGTACCCTACCCCATTCAGCCTTCTCCCGTTTCCCCACACCACGGCATCCAGGCAAGGAGGAGTTTGTGGCGACCTTCAAAGGCAATGAGTTCTTCTGCTACGACCTGTCACACAACCCCATCCAGAGCAGCACTGACGAGATCACACTGGCCTTCCGCACCCTGCAACGCAATGGCCTGATGCTGCATACAGGCAAGTCGGCCGACTACGTCAACCTGTCCCTCAAGTCTGGGGCTGTCTGGCTGGTCATCAACCTAGGCTCAGGTGCCTTCGAGGCCCTTGTGGAACCCGTCAATGGCAAGTTCAACGACAACGCCTGGCATGACGTCCGGGTCACCCGAAACCTGCGCCAGGTAGGGGGAGTGAGAAGAAGGCCAGGGATTAGCTATACCTGAGGCAGAATGGGGGTTGGGAGAGGGGGCTGCCGGGAGCTTGTGGTGGAGGGATCAGGGCTGGGCAGTGAGGTGTGATTCTGGAGAAGAACAGGGGTTGGGGCTGTGAGGGTCCCGACATAAGGCTGCAGTGGCCAGCAGGCTTCAGAGACCAGGGAGCTGAGCTGAGGAGGCTCCAGAACTGCCCCTGGGCAGGAGCCTGAGGGCAGGGGAAGGACTGGGCTCAGATTGTTGGGAGCAGCTTGGCTCTCGAGGGTTGGGGCTAAGAAATCAGGTGATTTAGCAGGAGGGCAATTCAGGAGATGGGAGGAGTGAGCCAGTGCCTGAATGGGTGCTCCTGGGTGCCAGAGGGTGGGGAGGGGTTCCTGTGGAGTGGGCAGGCTTTGGCCTGGTGGAGCAGATGAGGGTGTCCCAACACTAGGGCAGCAAGGCAAAAAGGCAAGCCTGAGTTAATGTGTGGGGGCAGGATGTGTTCTGCCCCCAGCCGAGGCTTTTTTAGGGCAGAGGCAGAGATGGAGCCAGTGAGGTGGTGGCATAGTAGGTAGGTGACAGAGAACAGGAGCAGAGAGGGGGCTTGGCCCTTCATCTCCTCTGGGCAGGACATGCCCTTCTTTTCCTTCTCTTTCTTTCAAAGGAGCCAGGCCCTCCCAGCATCCATGGCTTGCTTTCTGCCTCCCCTTGGCTCCTGGGCAAACCCACGCAGGTACTCAGAGTCCTTCCTGCATTGGCTTCTGCAGACAGGAGCTCCTGTTCCCAGATGCTCCCACTGGACAGGTCCTCTTAGGAGTGGTCCTCTTCACCTTTCCCAAGGCCCAGGATGGCTAGTGCAGGTGAAGCTGTCTCTGGCCAGTCTCTTCCCACTTATCTTCTCTGAACTTCCTGGTTCTAGCGGTGTGGTGGCTAACTTTCCTTGTCTCTCCTCCTGTCATCCTCCTTCTCCTCCCCTTCCTCCCACTGAAAGCTCGTCAGCAGGCTCAGGATCTTGGCTGGCCTCCCACTCTTCTTACCTGTTCTCATTTCATACCATCTATGATGATCTAGTGGGGATACCTCCTCATTAATGCCACTCCTCCTTGCCGGGAGAACGCAGTGACTAATCCTGCTGCTCTTCCTCAGGCCTGCCACTACCTGTTGCAGCCGGGCTCGTACTAAGGTGCCTATTCTTAGTGACCCCTGCGTTATACAGAGTGACATGCTTGGTGGAGTCACTCCTTAATGCAGGCCTCCTCTTCTTGTCAAATCATCCCTTTACCCAATCAGAGGGCTGTCCTCCGTTGTCATTACCAAGCGCATCTGAGTGTGTCATGTGCATTTGTGACAGTTTCAGATGCCACACACATTTTATTGGGGGGTATAGAGGAGTTGCCTCTAGTGCTTCCTGCTCACTTTGCTCTCTCTAGGACCAGCGCTGTCACCTGGTACTGACTTCGGCAAGATGCTCCAAGTTCAGAGTTCCTATCCATGCATCATATGACCAAAAAATACATGGCACATCCATACTGGGAACAGAGGGGGAAAAAAAGACATGGTCCCTGCCCTTCCAGGACTTCAGCTCTTGAGGAGACAGGATGAGTCTGTTAAAAGTGAACAGAGCAAAGCCATGCCAGTGCCAAGTGAGCAGCAGAAACCTTAAACACCCTAGGACTCAAGTGATACCCAAGACGAGGGAGAGGTCTGTGGCTAGGGGAGGTGGGAAAGCCACACAGAGGAGGAGATACTCGGCCTCAGCAGTGCTGAGTGTAGACAGTGACCCTCGGCTGCTTCTTCCTGGGGTTCCCGGAGTCGAGAGTCCAAGCTGGTAACTGATGGAAACCTCTTCCCCTGGATTGTTCTACCAGAAGTCTCAGAGCAGAGAGGCAGGTCATATTGACCCTAAAGCAGGTCCTGAGGTCCACAGAGGGTGTCTGCTTAAAGACTTTGGTTGAGCGCTCTCTTTAAAAAGGGATTCTGGGGGAATTTCTTTTCTTTTCTTTTCTTTTTTTTTTTTGAGACGGAGTCTCGCTCTGTTGCCCAGGCTGGAGTGCAGTGGCGTGATCTCGGCTCACTGCAAGCTCCGCCTCCCGGGTTCACGCCATTCTCCTGCCTCAGCCTCCAGAGTAGCTGGGACTACAGGCACCCGCCACCACGCCCGGCTAATTTTTTTGTATTTTTAGTAGAGACGGGGTTTCACCATGTTAGCCAGGATGGTCTTGATCTCCTGACCTCGTGATCCGCCCGCCTCGGCCTCCCAAAGTGCTGGGATTACAGGCGTGAGCCACCGCGCCCGGCCGGATTCTGGGGAATTTCTTGATTCCAGTCCACACCCATAAATGTGAAGCGTTGGAGCTGCAGACAAGCAGCCATCTTTTGATCATCATGGCTACTAGGGGAAGGTCAGCCTCAGAGCCATGTCTGGCTCCACTGCCCTCACTCAAGGCCTAGACTGTGGCCAAGTTCATCCTCTCCAGGCCCTGTTTTTCCTGGCCTAAAAGAGTAATTTATTGGATCCTGTGTCCCTCGAGCAGTGTTTCTCAGTCACTCAATCATGTTGTGCTCCCCAGGAGACATTTGGCAACATCTGGAGACATTTTGGGTTGTCAAAACTTGGGGGTGCCACTGTCATCTCGTGGGTAGAGGCCAGGATGATGCTAAACACTCTACAGTTCGCAGGACAGCCCTCATAACAAAGAATTATCTGACCCCAAATGTCAGTAGTGCCGATATGGAGAAGCCCTGCTCAACCAAGTTTTCTT
Organism: Pongo pygmaeus; assembly: GCF_028885625.2. Classification (NCBI taxonomy): domain Eukaryota; kingdom Metazoa; phylum Chordata; class Mammalia; order Primates; family Hominidae; genus Pongo; species Pongo pygmaeus. The sequence continues at coordinate 10,024,039 of NC_072382.2, forward strand.
TCTTTCTTTTTTTTTTTTTTTTTTTAAAGACGGAGTCTCGGTCTGTCGTCCAGGCTGGAGTGCAGTGGCGTGATCTCGGCTCACTCCAACCTCTGTCTCCCAGGTTGTAGTGATTCTCCTGCCTCAGCCTCCCGAGTAGCTGGGATTACAGGTGCCCGCTACCACACCCAGCTAATTTCTGTATTTTTAGTAGAGATGGGGTTTCACCATATTGGCCAGGCTGGTCTCAAACTCCTGACCTCAAATGATCCTCCTGCCTTGGCCTCCCAAAATGCTGGGATTACAGGTGTTAGCCACCACGCCTGGCCTCAATCGAGTTTCTATAGTGTCTGGGTGACATTTTGGGATTGGAACAACACTTACATGATAAGAAGGGTGATGATGGGTGGAGTGGTTTGAATCAATATTCTGTCTTCCCCAGGTTTTGTGGGCCAGGAGCAAGGACAGGGAGAAATGACATCTGTCTTCAGCCTTATAGGATAGAGTGCCAGGATCTGAGAACACTGTGGCTTCCAGGTTATTTTTCTCATTTGATTAGAATGGCCAGGGAGATGGCCTTCTGGGGAGGACCTACCTGAGAACCAGCACTGAGGGGTCTCCATTCCCTTTGCTTCTGCAGCCATGGGAGTGGGTCAAAGGCCAGCTCCAAAGACTGGAAGGAGGCAGAATTTCCCCTTTTCCCTTGGACTTGGTAATTATCCCTGGAATCATCTAGAGGCTCTCAGAACATAGCAGTTAGGACCAGGGGCACCTGATGAGACAGTGTCTCATTCTCTCCTCTCTCTCCTTTCAAATCCAGCCCTCGAGGTCACTGTGACCGGAGGTGTCTCTTGGAGGATCTTGGCAGGAATTATTACCTCTGAGGATTCCCCGAGGTCTATTTTAAATCCTGGGCCCACTCTCCTCCCATACCCAATATGCTTCCCAACTGCCTCCCACCACCATGCAAGCAGTGTGCAAACCCATTTCCTCATTAGCCAGCACCAAATTTGGAAGACAAGCTGGCTATCAAAATATCACATGGTGCTTCCTCCTGCCCAACTTGGATAACTCCTATCCTTGGTGCAGAGGCTTTCAGGAGCTCCTCCAGGTCCCAAAAATGGAGTCCCCAAGGATGCAGTCCTCAAGGATGGAGTCCTTCAAAGATGTGGTCCTCAAGGATGGAGTCCCTCAAAGATGTGGTCCCCAAGGATGGAGTCCCCAAGGATGCAGTCCCCAAGGATGGAGTCTCCTAAGGATGCATTCTCCTAGGGATGGAGTCCCCAAAGATGGAGTCCCCTAAAGATGCAGTCCCCAAGAATAGAGTCTTCCAAGGATGGAGTCCCCAAGAATGGAGTCCCCCAATGATGGAGTCCCCAAGGTTGGAGTCCCCAATAATAGGGGACTGCCCCAGGGGCAGTGTCCTCTAAAGACGCAGTCCTCAAGGATGGAATCTGCCAAGGATGGAGTCCCCAAGGATGAAATACCCAAAGATGGAATCCCCAAGAATGGAGTCCCCAAGGTTGGAGTCCCCCAAGGATGCAGTCCTCAAGGATGGAGTCCACAAGCATGCAGTCTTCAAGGATGGAGTCCACCAAGAGTGTAGCCCCCCAAAGATGGAGTCCCCAAGCATGCAGTCTCCAAGGATGGAGTCATTAAGGGTGGGGAGACCCCTGGGAGTCTTGGAATGCATTCCTTAGGAACGCATTCCCCTAAGGATGGAGTCCCCAGGGGTGGAGTCCATCAGGCAGTTAGATTCCTTTCCTCTCCTTCCTGCCCAGGCCTCTCTCCCTCTCTGGCATGGCGTACAACCTGTCTCAGGGTCTGCTGTGCTGTTCTCCATACTCATCCGTGCCAACTTTCTTAGTTTTTCCCTTTGTTTTCACAGTTCTCCTACAGACACCACTTATTTGCCCTCCTTTCTGCCTGATGAAATCCTAGATCTGAGGTTTGAGTCAGAAAGACCAGGTTCAAATCCCAGCTCTGCCAATAGTTTGAGTGCCTTTAGGCAAGTTATACAACTTCTGTGAGCTTCAGCTCCTCATCAGCAAAGTGAGAATGAGTCTTTTGATGACTAACTGGGGTATTGCCTTAAAACACTCAACACAGTGCCTGGCACGAATTAGTTGTATTTTTTTCAATCCTTCAGGCCCAGCTTAAATGCCACCATTTTCAAAAAGCCTTCCTTGATCCCTTCCTCCAGCCAGCCTTCCTTCTTTGCTATGTTCTTTGAGCCCTTGGAAACATGTATTTGAGCCCTCTCATCACATTCTGCCTGTGTTGTCAATATTTGTATTCATTCCTTATCTGTACTTCTAGGTGGTAAGCAAATTGGTTGCTTAATACCTGCAACTATTGAGTGTTTGTAGTTGTTTTCCTAGTAGTTTTTTTCTGATCCATTTGGTCTCTTTCTTGAAGGCAACTGGTAGGGTTTTGGACACGAGGACCCATGTCCAAAAGTAGCAGATCTAACTACTTCATGTGAGCACTGAACTACTTCTTGTGCTCTTGGAAAAAAACCCTCCAATTCACAATTCACTTTTTTTTTTCCTTTTTTTTTTTTTTTTTTGGAGATAGAGTCTCACTTTGTCTCTCAGGTTGGAGTGCAGTGGCGCGGTCTCGGCTCACTGCAATCTCTGCCTCCCAGGTTCAAGTGGTTCTCCTGCCTCAGCCTCCTGAGTAGCTGGGATTACAGGTTCCTGCCACCATGCCTGGCTAATTTTTGTATTTTTAGTAGAGATGGGGTTTCACCATGTTGGCCAGGCTGGTCTTGAACTGTTGACCTCAAGTGATCCGCCTACCTCAGCCTTCCAAAGTGCTGGGATTACAGGCGTGAGCCACTGTGCCTGAGCCTAATTCACTTTACAAGACCAGAAGAACACCTCTCCTGGTCCTTCCTCTAAATTTCCTTAGGACTTTATCTTTCTGTCACAGCGTTTCTCAGATTGCACTGTAACGTCTCTCCCCACTAGCCCCTGGCCTCAAGGATCTCATTTCTCTTTACTATCTCACCTAATTTTTATGACAACTCTGTGAGGTGGAGATATTATTCCCATTTTACTGATGAGAAAAACAAGACGCAGAAGGTTAAAGAACTTGCTCAAGGTTATCCAGTTAGGAAGTGGTAGAGTTGGAAGTCTGCCTTTGAAACCACTCTGTTCCTCTGCCTCCAAGTGAGGGCCTGGGTTGTTGTCATTGGTGCAAAATGCAAAGGAGGCTGGGGTTTGTCCTGTGCTTCTGTCATTCTTGGATGTTCTCAAATTTTGAAGCCATTTCAATGTTCTGCTTGTATCTCTGAAAAATGGGTCCCTCTTATGGGCAAGTGGAGTGGGTTCCTCTTCTCTTTGTCCTGAGCTTCTCTTACTCAAGCTCCACGGATTGTCTTCACCCCAGATTTTTATGATTTGTGTAAATATTCCCTCTCTTGGCTTTCTTGAGCAGGGCTGGAACTACACTCATATTTCATGGTGGAGATGGGGTATAGTTTTGTCCCGAGGCTCTCCTTTCTGCCTGGTGAATTCCTAGAGCTGGTGTTTGAGTCAGAAGGACTTGGTAAAAATGACCATGTGATATGATGCGTTTCTTCTTCCCTCTGTGACTCTGATGCCCTTCTCATTCATTATGTGTTGTCATGCTTGTGTTCCCAGGCTCCAGGAGCTCTCTAGCTCTTTCTATGAGTGGGATAAAGCCTTTGTTGCTCATCTGTTAGTCTGAAGCCTCAGCTCTCCGGATCCTGGCCATAGGGAAGGCGTGGGCTGCTGTGTACCCCTTCCCTGTGCTGTGTCCCAGGCCACCAGGAATGGGTTCCAGTGGAAGCTGCATTCTAGTATTTCACAACAATTGCCCCCATAAGCATGATCTCCACTGGACTGGGTCTGGATCCTTAATCCCTAGGTCTAGAGGGGCCCCATCTCATCTACTCCAACCCTGATATTTTTAAGAGGAAGCCTGGATCTCTCGTCAAATTAGTGGAAGGCCCAAGGGTTAGAACTCCCATCTGTTTCTTCTCAATCCTGATTCTTTTTTTTTTTTTTTTTTGAGACAGAGTCTCGCTCTGTCACCCAGGCTGGAGTGCAGTGGCACAATCTTGGCTCACTGCAAGCTCTGCCTCCCGGGTTCACGCCATTCTCCTGCCTCAGTCTCCCAAGTAGCTGGGACTACAGGCGCCCGCCACCACGCCTGGCTAATGTTTTGTATTTTTAGTAGAGATGGGGTTTCACCGTGTTAGCCAGGATGGTCTCAGTCTCCTGACCTCATGATCTGCCTGCCTCGGCCTCCCAAAGTGCTGGGATTACAGGCATGACCCACCGCGCCTGGCTCTCAATCCTGATTCTTAATTTGCTGTTCTACTTGTTAAAAATGGAATCTTCTTCATAAAGTTGAAAACTTTTGAATCTTATTTTATTCTCCATAACCAGTTCTAACTCAAAGAGTAGTAATTGGATTTTTACCTCCAATGCCTTTTTCTTCCTGCCTTGTTCGACTAGTGCAGTGATACCAGACAACACTTACCTTTCTGGGCCTGGTTGTTTAGCTGCCCTGAAGCTAATTGTTCCTTGTTCTGACTAGTTGGCCTCTTCATTTCATGACAGTCCTACCAGCCGCCAGTACTAATCCTCTTACCACACGCTATCCCCTGGCTCCCATCACTGCACCTGCAATTAGACTCTTCTCTTGCTATGTAAACTGCTTCTGCATCACTAATAATTAATATTGGTTATTCAGCACTTCTTCTGGCTGCTAAATATTGAATTCTGTTATTTTTAATTATATGAGGCCCTTATTCATCATCTTACTGAATTAGTCCTGTGCCCACTGGTTATAACAACTCTCTAACTAATGGATCTGTCCCTAGAATACCTCTCCTTCTCACAATCACACTCTCAGGGGTGCAGTTTAGTATTTAACAGGCATCAAGCAATAATGTCCCTCCATCTCTAATACTCTTAATTAAAGCTGCCTCAGTGCCTCTGACATGTCCTCCCCAAAGACAGGGGTAATTTGGAAGGTGGTTGTTGCTGCTGTCTGTGGCAATGAGAAGAGAAAATGAACTTAGAACCACATGAGAGTGGGGACACTAGAGATTGGAGTAGACACATTGGGCTTATAGCTTAGGGAAAAGTCAGGGATTTTAGAGGTTCCTTTTTATGGGTGTAGGGGAGTGAATTTCTGGTGCTGGCTGTGGGGAGTGGAGACTCAGGGGTTTATGGGTGTACATGAAAGGAGGCTGTGCTGCTGGGATGGCCTTACCAATTCTAGAGACTGGTAGGGGTGGTGGTGGTGGGCACTTGATTCTGGGAGGGACAGCAGCCCAGAGTGTAAGAGAATGGGGTTGGGGTGATTGAAGAGCCTGGAGAAAGGCTCTTTCAGAACTTTGGAGAAAGTTCTGAAAAGTCAAGGTGGACACGTGGGAGGAGTCAGCTATGGGTGGGAGATGGGGAGGAGAGGGAGGAGGGTCTGGAATAATTTGATATAATGTGTGAGCCATCTGCCAGTCCGTGGAGGGCAACATTTCCTTTTCCCTGTTCTGGTGGCGACTCACTCTCTCTTCCTTTCTTAAGGATGAGAAGAAAAAAAACCAAAAACAAAAACAGAGGAGCTGCCCCTCTCCTCAGTGACTCCCTGGATCGATTTGCATATTCTCCATCCCCAGGAAAAGCAGGCATCCATGGCCCCTCCTATGCTCCTTGGGAACCCCTTCCTTTTGCCTCCAAATGAAATTGCCTCTCATTCTTGCCAGTCCTTTGATTCTCTAGGGGTTATGCCCACTCTTCTCCCAGCCTGATAGCCAGCTGGCCCATCACCAACTGGTTAATCCATTAACCTGGCATGGCCACTGGTCAGTCAGTTGGCCAGCACCAACTTGCTCTTTAGCCAGTTCTCTGGAAAGCCATCTGGTTGATCAGTTAGCCAACAAACCCATAAGTCCATGGCTCCAACCAATAGCCCATCCCTCCTCACAGCCCTTGTTCCCTCCCTTCCTTCCCCTCAACTCTCTAACATTTCAGCTGATAGGACTTACTAATACTGCATAATTGGGTCTGCTTCTTAATCCCCTGCCTTCCCTCTCTCACCCTCTGTTGGAAAACCCCGTTGCCGACTCTGTGTGTGTTACTAACACGCTTATAACCCAGGGGACCAAGGGATGGGCAGGGACAGGTGGGGCAAGGTATGAGTGAAAAACCGAACTAACCTTTCTGTCTCATCTGCGGAATGTCGGCCATCTTTAAGTCTTTGGTTTCTTGGTCCAGTTCTTTTGTTGTTTTCTTCTCTACTAACCAAGGTCTCTAACTGTTCCCCTTCTCTGCAGACGGCTCTTCTTCGGGGAGGGGATGGGGGGAAGAGGAATCCAGAGGAGGGGCGGGGTAGGGATGGGGAGAAGAAGGGACTTAATTTTTGTGTGTGTTTTATTTCTCCTCCCCCCATTATAGTTTAATTTTCTTTAAACAAATACTTTCGCTGAACCTAAGGTGGGAGGGTTGGAACAAACAACCAAATATATATGGATATATATTTTTTCCTCCTTCCTTGAGTTTCACAGTTGGTCATTTTATTTTTCTTTTCTTTTCGTTCTGTTCTTTTGTTGTTGTGTTTGTTGTTGTTTTTTGACACCCCCCCTCCTCCCCATCCCCCCATATCTCCGGTGAAGCACGCAGGGATTGGACACGCTATGGTAAACAAACTGCATTATCTGGTAGATATCACTCTAATTGTCTTACCGTTTGGTTTGCCGTGGGTTTTTTTAACTGTTCGATTCTCCCTCTTTTGTTTCTTCTCCCTGTTTGGTTTTTTGGTTGTTTTGCTCTTCCAATTGTTTTTTGCGTCCTGGACAATCTTTAGATTTTGCTTCTCTTTTAGTTTCCCTCTTTCCCTTTTCTTTCTTTTTTGGTCCAAACTGAAATACAAAAGACAAATGGAAATTGAGGAATTTGGCTTGTCCCTGCTGTAATCCCTAACTCCTGAATTCAGATTCCTGGCCAGAGAGACCTGGGGGCAGGCCCCATGTTCATCGGCTCTGGTTAGACCAGCCCCGATGCCAGGCTGCTTATTTCTATTGCTTTATTTTGTTCTTTTCCCTCCCCTCCCTTGTTTTTTCTCTTTGATTTAGTTTCTTGGTCTCCTGAAAATCCATGGAAAACACCATCCCATGACATGCTATGCTCTGCTCACTGTCAGCTCCCTGGACAGGGCCCCTCAAGTTTGAGGAGGGGTCTGGGGGTGAGACCTCCAGTGGCAGCCAGCGGGGTGGGTTCCCAGGGGTGGGGGGCATGGCCTTGGGAGATGCGGAGCTGCCTGAGATCAGTCCAGACCTCATGCAAATCATCAGTTCATAGCAGTTTGGGGGCTGCCCCATGCTGGCTGCTCTGGGAAAGGTGCCATCCCCTCCCTCACTTCTCAGCCTTGAGGGTTCCTGGTTCCATGTCCCCCACATTTTGCATGGCATGAATGGTCTTTTCCCCTGACCAGGGATAGCGTCCAGTTCCCCCAACTGCTCCGCTGCTCTGACTAACACTGTGTTTCACACTGTCTTCCTTCCCCTCACCCCCTGCCCTCTCTGCCCGCTGCCTGCCCCGCATGGCCTCTGACAGGGGCTGGTTTCCTTCCCTGTTGAGGGGAGTGAGAGGAGGAGGCCTGCAGGGGTGGGAAGGGGCAGCATTGGTTGTCCTTGTCACCGAGCTCCTCTGTTTGGGTTGGGCTCAGTCCCGGTGAGTGTTGGTGTGGGTGTCTGTGTAAATGCAGCTGGTGTGTGTTGGTGTGTGGGTGTGACTGTGTGTAAATGTTGGCGTGACATTTCAGGGTGTTAGTGGGAAGCCGTACCATGTGTGTGCGAGGCTCTGCTGGTGACTGTCCACGTGTGAGCTGGTGTGAGCTGGGGGCTGCGTGACTATGTGGGTTTTTGAGCCTGGTGAGGACTCTGTGTGGAGGTGGACTGTGGAGACTGGCCCTTCAGTTGCAGTGCCATGGCAGGCAGGAACAGGGAAGGAGCTGGGGCTAGCTCTTTGCTCCTTGCCTTGCCTCAGAGTGTGTACGCGCAGGCCCTGCTGCGTGTGATCCCCTGGGATTCCCTCGTGCCTGCCCAGTCCTGGCTCTGCAGCAGCAGCCGGTTAGTCATCGCCTATTAATAATGCAGAGTGATTGAACACCAGGCTGGGGACCCTGCAGATGGACGTGTCTGCTCCCGTGGGGCCGGCGCTGCTTGGGGCAGCTGCCTGGCCTGCCCAGCCTCCCAGGTTTGTATGGCTGGCTGATGAGGAGGGAAGCGTGACAGTTGGGGCTCCCAATCTGAGTGTCTCTCCCACTTCCCTAGGAGGCTCTACCTCTGAGGCTACATTTGGCTTTTCCTGACACTTTTGCAGGTCCATGTTTTCCTGCACCCATATAGACTAGTGCCCATGGCCAAAGCCATTCCAGCCCTACCCAATTTAAGACTTCAGGTGGCCACTCCCAGTAGTCTTGGTGTTCCAGTGGGGCATACAGTGCCAGATTTCTTGTTCCTCCAGCTGCTGCTTCTAGGAGTTAGCTGCTACCTGCCCAGCTCAGGCCAAGCCATTGAGTACCTGTCAGGAGCTGGCCAATTGGAACTTTCTTTACGGTGCTTCATTAGATAACCAACCTGTGACTTTAGGGACAGAAGGGAGGCAAGATCAAGCCATGTGGTACACCCCAAGCCTCTGGGGAATACCATCCTAGAATTAGGACCCAGCAGACTTTCCATCTAGCCTCAATTTGGTTAAAAATTGACCACATGGGCTGAGTCTACTAAAGCTCAGTTCCCTTATCTACCAAATGGGCTAATAGTGGTAATATACCTGCATTGCCTACTACATGGGGTCAGTGTGAAGATCAAGTAGAGTAATAGAAGTGAAAACATTTGTACCCTGTAAAGGAAATTGTAATGTTGCTAAGCTTTATAAAATGTTAACTGGTTATCTCAGTGTTTCCAGGGCAGGGATGTTTTGTAAAGAAATGGTTCTCTTCCATAGCAAACCCTGGAGAATACAGCATCTCTGGCTCACTGGAGATCCTATTACCATCTCTTCTTAAGAATCAGTCCCAAAATAACTGTATGAAACCCTAGAATGCTTCAGGAATTGGGCTGGAGAAGAGGAAGAAAGATGAATGACTTGATTAAATTGGTTAAGAAGCAACAACCAGCTAGGCACCTGTAATCCCAGCTACTTGAGGCTGAGGTGGTTAAGCTGGTTAAGAAGCAAACAACCTGCTGGGCTCATGCCTGTAATCCCAGCACTTTGGGAGGCTGAGGCGGGTGAATCACCTGAGTCCAGGAGTTCAAGGCCAGTCTGGCCAACATGGTGAAACCCTGTCTCTACTAAAAATACAAAAAAATAGCTGGGTGTGATGGTGGCCATCTGTAATCCCGGCTACTCGGGAGGCTAAGGCAGGAGAATTGCTTGAACCTGGGAAGCGGAGGTTGCAGTGAGCCGAGATTACGCCTCTGCACTCCAGCCTGGGCAACAAGAGTGAAACTCCATCTCCAAACAAAACAAAACAAACAAAAAAAAAAAAAAAGGAAGAAGCCAACAACCAGCTATGCACCAGTAATTTCAGCTACTCAAGGCTGAGATGGGAAGATTGCATGAGCCCAGCAGTTCAAGACTAGCCTGGGTGACATAGCAAGACCTCCCCACCACCTGCTCTTTTTTTTTTTTTTGGAGACAGAGCCTCACTCTGTTGCCTAGGCTGGAGTGAAGTGGCGCGATCTCGGCTCACTGCAACCTCTGCCTCCAGGGTTAAAGCAATTCTCATGCCTCAGCCTCCTGAGTAGCTTAGACTACAGGTGCATGTCACCACTCCTGGCTAATTTTTTGTATTTTAGTAGAGACAGGGTTTCACCATGTTGCCCAGGCTGGTCTCGAACTGCTGAGCTCAGGCATTCCACCCACCTTGGCTTCCCAAAGTGTTAGGATTACAGGCATGAGCCACTGTGCCCCGGCAAGGCACCATCTCTAAAACAAACAAACAAACAAAGACCCTATCTCTAAAACACACACACACACACACACACACACACACACACACACACACACACACACACACAAAACAAAAAGAAGTAAACAATACTGTCTTGTTTCAGTCCTGGAAAGGAAAGTATCTGCTAAATTCTGAGTCTCTAAAGTCTGCACTTTCCTGCATGAGCAATACTGACTGATAAACAGATCTGGTTGCCTTTTGGTGTCCTCATAGACCTTCATAAACCTGTACTAGGAATCAGCTCTTTCAGGCCAAGACCAGAGTCAGAGGCCTTGTAACAGGGTTCAATGTGTTCTGATTCCCAAGGCATCCCCCAGACAGGTTTTGGTTAGTTTCCAATTTATTTTTACTAACTCATTTATATGGACTATTTTCATGTTGTATGAGCACTTCTTCTTGGGGGAGAGGGTGGATATAAAGCAAAAAGGCCAACCTTGAGAAGGTTGACAAGTTCAGATTAGGTGTGATCAGACCGATGGAGTTTGCTTGTACAAATAATGATAGTTCTTTGTACACACACTGGGACTCTTTGAATAGCTTTCCCCTTTTGAATATCATTTAAACTTGATGAATGCCTGGATTGCAAGTAGCAGGCAGAGATTGTTTCCAGTTAACAGATGGGGAAAGCTGAAGCCCAGAGAAAGCACCTTGCCTAGGGTCACATAGCCAGATACGGAGGAGATTCACTTCAGTTTTCTCATTTGGTGCTCAGAGTAAGCCTGGAAGAAATGGGAGCGACAGTTGTTAAACTCCTGTCACAGATGAGAGTCAGAGGTAAAATGGAATTGTTCTGGAAAAGGATAAAGGCTGAATGAGAGCCCAGGATTTCTGACCTGACATCTTTCCTCTCTATTCCCAAACTATCAAATCCAGACCTCAGGATTCATGACAGGGCTGTGCCTGCTGGTTCAGTCCATCTTCATTGTGTGTCTTTCCAACCCGAGTCTCTGGTTAGCTTCTGCCCTCTCATTGAACAGGTAGCTAACCCAAACCCTTAGCAGAACTTGCAGTACCTTACTCAGCCTGGAGACCCTTGCTTCCTCTTTGTCTTTGTCCCTTATTTCCACCCACTCAATCCTAAGGGGATGCCGGGAACTTTCCCCTAGACTAGTTGCTCTTAACCACCTTTGGCTCATGGATACCTTTGAGAATTTGATGACAGCAATGGACTCTCACAGGAAAAAAACCCACGGAGGCAGTTTTGCACACAATATCAAGGGGCTTGGAATCTCCCAAGCTCAGCCAGCTTGCCCACAAGTTAAAAATACCCGCCCTCCGTCTTGTTCTCCCCAGATTAAGTCCCCCTCCCAAGGAGGTCAGTGACCCTGTGATCATCACAGGCAACTGAGAAAGGCTCCAGAAGGTGGCAGAAGGATACTTCCCCTCTTCCTCAGCCTTTCTTCCTAAGGCATGTGGGCATGGAGTGCCCACCAATGTGGAGTTATTTATGGCCAGGACCTAGTTTCATATCCTGCACAGCCTGCCACAGGGGAGGTGCATGGAGCAGAAAGAGAGGTGGGGTCAGCAGGGAGGGCTGAGAGCCCACCCAAGTCACAGGCTGCCCCTTGTGGCCACCTCCAGCCAGCCTCTCTGCTCCTGGGGAGCACAGTGGGGGCTGGGCAGTGGGCTCCTGCTGCCTCTGCACCCTCTCTCTTCTCCTCTGGCTGGACACAACTCTTCCAGGGCAGAAGCTCTGGCTCATTCCCCTTGGCCAGCTCAGTACCCACTCGGCCTGCTTGTCTGTGTTGAGTGGGTTGGCATGGTTGGGTGCAGACACTCTGCTGTGTCTCAGTGATGCTCTTTGGAAGGAGACAGCTGGAAGGTCCCACTGCCCTGGGTAGGATGTGGTATGTACACAGGTGTGTCTCGGGGTTGGTGATCGGTGGCGAATGGGTGGTGAAATGAGTGTTGGGTCGCCTGCTGATGAGGAAGGTAGAGTCAAATGTCTTTTCTCTTTATTTTTCAACCCATAAGTGTCTCTGTCCTAGTGGTCACTCCTCTCTCTTCCCCCCATCATCGGAAGGAACCTCTCCCTACCTGCACCCCACAGCTCTGTCGCCTTCATCTCTGCTCCTCCCAATGCCCATGCCCGGCACGCCTTCTTACCTGGCTGCCTTTCTCTGGCCTGTCCTGCTGGGTCTAGCCCTCACTCTGCTCCTCTAACCTGCATGTGTCCAGCTGCAGTGGCTGTTCTGTGTCGCATGGCCCCCTCCCTTCCCTCCTCCCCCACCGGCCCCACCCCTTCCAGAAGATGCGTGGCGGGGGGGTTGGGGGGCAGGGGCATCATGAACCCCTGGGGTGGAGGGGGACCGGGGGAATTATTCCCGTTTCCTGCTTTTACTAACGAACCTGCCATTTTTGTGTCTGGACTTTGATTTGTCTGAGGGAACAGTCGGGTTTTACTAATCTAAGTCATCTCCCTCCTTGCCTTCCCCAGAGACTTTCCTCCATTCCCTCTACCCTTGGCTTCCTTTCTGCCCAGAACCCGTCCCCACTTTCTCCCTCTACTCCCCATCTCTGGCTGATCCCTTTCCTCAGGGCACTTCCTTATGTTGTCCTTCCTCCTGCTACTCCATCCCTGGGTCATAAGAGGGTGATTAAGGCAGCCCTTTCCTGGTAGGGAGCACATGATCTGCAAAAAGCCCAAGGGGGTAAGGTGAGATTGTGCCCAGTCAGGAGGGAAACTGAGGAAGGTGTTTCCTCTTCTCTACCCCACACTGTCACCTCTTCTAAGTCTGAGAGGGCAAAGGGAGGGTGACTTTGGCAAATGGAGTGGGATAGAGAGAGCCCATAGGGTGAGGGAGATGGCCAGTGGCTGGTGCCCTGGCTTCTGAGGCCAGTGAGGGAAGACACAGCTGAGGGGCTCAGGTGGGCTGAAGGCCAAAAGAGGAGATTCTCTTCCTGGGGAGCTTTGGGACCAGAAGAGCCCTTTCCCTGCACTGAAGCAGAAGTGCACTTGAGTTTCTGTCACCAAAGTCACAGGCTCCGTAGGTATTAGGTTCATAGATGGGGATGCAGGCAGTGTGGCCCTGGGTCATAAGGCGATCTTTAATGACTGTGTGCTGTATCCCCTGGATTATGTTCAGATTAGTGGGGTTACAGGGACATGTCAGGCTGGTGCCTGCCCCTCAGGAGCTGACCAGTTGGGGTGACCAGACTTAGGCACAGGAAGTAATCAGTAGCCCAGTTCCTGGTCTCTCAGTGCAGCATCAGGCAGAGTGGAGGTGAAGGGCTGGATGGAGCTGAATTTGCCCCAGGGAGGCCCGTTCAGCCTATTACCCACTCCCTGTCTTATCCCTGACCTTTCATCCCGGTTCCTTCTTCCCTTTCTCCAGCCCTTCTCTGCCAGGTCTAATCTCGTTTGCATGTTTTTGTGACTAATACTTTGACCCTTCCCTTTTCTACCCAGACCCCTACTTCCCAGCCTTAGGGTGGGGTGGAGGGAAGAAGAAATAAACGATAATGACCAGCCCTCCCCTCAAATAAGACTCAAAAGCTTTCAGACTGCCCCTTTCCACAAAGACACCCCCTTACCTTCTGCTCTTGAACCTAGTTACCCCAGCACAAGGTTTGATGGTTCCCAGGAGGTGGAGAGTGGGGCTCAGCTCTACCCTATTCACTGTGAGGCTCCAGCCGAGCACAAGGGGGACTTGGGGTCCTGGGAGGGCAGGAAGCTCCCTTACCCCAGTTCTGCTCATGTCCCTTTGGAGTTCCTCCCCCTCACCCACTGAGACAATGGACCTCTGGAGACCAGTCGCTGGAAGATGGCTAGTGGCATGTGCATATAGACTGGTGTGGGTGAGGAGGGCATAGGATGTGACTAGAAGGCCCCAATCTCTAGACTGTTCCTGAAAGAGAAATGGGGTGAGCTGTGGCCTGTGGAAGCACAGTGTTGGGCTAACCCTGCGCCAGCTTCCCATTGACCCTGCAGAGCTCTGCCTTCTTTCCCAGCTGACCCTTCCAAATCACTGCCTTCCTAGAGTAGGGGCTCATGGTCTCATAGCCCTTGGCCCTTCTCCCACAACCTTTCTGGGTGTCTTGAACCTTGTGGGCTGCTTGTAGAGTTAGATTTTTTGGAGACTAGGTGGCCATTTGCCTAGGGAGACTGGGAGAGTTGGAGAGTTCCCTGTCCTTGTCATGCCCCACCCCACCTAAGATTACTTCTGCATTCTCCAGGCCACCACTGAGCCCCCCTGCCTCCTGGAACACCAAGTACGCTCCCATTCCTGCTCATCCTGCTTTCTTACTGAACTTTCAGCCCAGGGGCAAGGTATTCATGAAGTTAGCCCTGTCCTCCTCTGTTCCCTAAGCTGGCCCTGACTCCCTGGAGTAACTCTGGTGGTGTCAGTAGACAAGGCAATTAGATAGGAAGAAGGAAGAATGGGTTGATGTAGCTAAAGGGCTCCCCTCTCCTTTGGAGGCAAGAGAGTGACCTGAATATAAGGAGACCTGAGGATCGAAGAGACAGACTCAGGAAAGGGCTAGAAGTGCAAACCTGGAGATTGGGCAGCAGGAATGGAAATCAGCCCCGATAGGCAACCCCAGAAAGTTTCAAGACTTCCCAGGAATATTTGAGTTCCTGGTCCTCACACTGCTATCTTCCATCTCCCTACTGGGTCCAGACTGAAAGATTTTCCAGCACCCAGCAGAGAGGGCTGCAGGTGAGTCTAAGCCACCAAGGTCTGGGGAACACCATTCTCTGGCACACTTTTGAAAGAAGTTCTGGAGTCACGTGTGTGTCCAGAGAGTACCTTCAGGAGAAGAAAAGTGAGGATGCCATTTGCACCCATACTGTGCCCCAGAATGGGGGATCCGTCCTGGAGCCCCCATTCCTGTTCAGAGTGCCTTCAAGGAACTACTTCTTGGGAGACCTCATGGGGAGCTCTCCAAGTACCCTTCAGGCTCCTGCCTGCTGAGTTGGGGGCCAGAGCGCAGGTCTTAGCCCACCCTGAAACCATCAAATCTTGTGCTGCCTCCTTTTCCTCATTTCCTCTCTTCCCCCACTGTTCCTCCTCCAAGACAAGCAGACATAAAAATGGGGGTCCCCCTCCCCTGCTGCCCTCTGGCCCCTCCTTTGCCTAGCCGTAGCTCTTCCTAGGGATTTGATGTTGGTTGTCTCCTGTCTTTCTCCCTCCCTCCTGGGCTGGGCAGGTGACTATCTCGGTGGACGGGATCCTGACCACCACAGGCTACACGCAGGAGGATTACACCATGCTGGGCTCTGATGACTTCTTCTACATTGGGGGCAGCCCCAACACAGCTGACCTGCCGGGCTCGCCCGTCAGCAACAACTTCATGGGCTGCCTCAAGGACGTGAGTAGGGCTAGGGAGGGGCTGCAGGCCGTTCAGGAGCTCTTTGTCTCCTGTCTTCAGTGTGACTTAGTCTGACCTGGCTAGGTGTCTGGGTCATCTGTTCCTTCCAAGTCCATGGTGGGAGACACCCCCTCTTTAAAACCTAAGGCCCACTGACTCCATCAAGAGGCTTCTCCCCTTTGATTTCCTTGAGCCTTGGAAACCCCTATCCTCATAGAGGACCCTCAAAGGCAGCTGTGGTGCAGAGGAAAGAATGCTGGGTGTGAAGACTAAAGACCTTTGCTTGAGTCCCAGCTCTTCCACTCATTGGTTCTGTGACTGTGGTCAAGTCACTTGACTGTTGCTGAGTTTCCTCCTCTATGGATGGGTAGTCAGTGCCTACTTCATAAGGTCGTGAGCGGCACATGAGAGTGTAAGTGAACATACTTCATCAAGTAGAAAACAGCTACCACACGTCAGTGGCCTTGTCATTATTATGAACTGCAATTTAGTGGGCACTGAGAGCCCACAGGGCAAGCCACCATGCTCCTGCTGGGCCAGAAGATAGGACAGAGGACGGGCAAGGGAGGTGCTTGTTCACAGCCTCTGTGCCTGAAGCTCTAGAACAGAGGCCTAAGCAGAGTGGTCTGGTGGAACTGAGCAGGGGCTACAGGGGTGGGTGGCTGGGTCCCCTGGTGCTCACTGCTGGGTGGGAGTGGCCAGGCCCTAAGCTGCTTTCGGATTCTTTATCCCTGACCCCACCCCTCCCTGCAGGTGGTCTATAAGAACAATGACTTCAAATTGGAACTATCCCGCCTGGCAAAGGAAGGGGACCCCAAGATGAAGCTGCAGGGGGACTTGTCATTCCGCTGTGAGGATGTGGCTGCCCTGGACCCCGTGACCTTTGAGAGTCCCGAGGCCTTTGTGGCGCTGCCCCGCTGGAGCGCTAAGCGCACTGGCTCCATCTCCCTAGACTTCCGCACCACCGAGCCCAATGGGCTGCTGCTCTTCAGCCAGGGCCGGCGGGCTGGGGGTGGAGCTGGCAGCCACAGCTCTGCTCAGCGGGCCGACTACTTTGCCATGGAGCTGTTGGACGGCCACCTCTATCTTCTGCTGGACATGGGATCTGGGGGCATCAAGCTGCGGGCATCCAGCCGCAAGGTCAATGACGGCGAGTGGTGTCACGTGGACTTCCAGAGGGACGGGCGAAAAGGTCAGGAGACCTCTGGACCCTTCCCCTTCCATGGGCCACCCCTTTCCGTCTGCCCTGACATCCTCTCTGTCTCTCTTCAGCGGGTCTCTTCTACACCATTTCCTATATTCTTCCCTGCCACTTCTCCTCCACCCCTCCTCACATCTTCCCAATTGTCCTTTCTGTCATCGGACATTGGCAGAAAGAGCACAGCATTTGGCATCAGTCAGACCTGGATTACACCTCAGCTCCCCTACTTGCTGCATGTGAGACTCTGTTTCCTTATCTGTAGAAGGAATAATCCCACAAGGGCCATCAAGAGGAGAAAATAAGAGCACATCTGTGGAAGCATTAGCACAGTGGCCAACATAGAGTAGATACCCCATTCTCCTTTAAGAATATATCTTCCGGCTGGGTGCGATGCCTCACGCCTGTAATCCCAGCACTTTGGGAGGCCGAGGTGGGCAGATCACGATGTCAGGAGATCAAGACCATCCTGGCTAACACGGCGAAACCCCATCTCTACTAAAAATACAAAAAATTAGCCGGGTGTGGTGGCGGGCACCTGTAGTCCCAGCTACTTAGAAGGCTGAGGCAGGAGAATGGCGTGAACCTGGGAGGTGGAGCTTGCAGTGAGCCTAGATCGTGCCACTTCACTCCAGCTTGAGTGACAGAGCGAGACTCTGTCTCAAAGAAAAAAGAATATATCTTCCCAGCCATGTCTCCCTTCTGTCTAGAGCCATTCAACTTAAAAAAAAAATTAACTCACTAGGCCAGGCGCTGTGGCTCACGCCTGTAATTCCAGCACTTTGGGAGGCTGAGGTGGGTGGATCATTTGAGGTCAGGAGTTTGAGACCAGCCTGGCCAACATGGTGAAACCCTGTCTCTACTAAAAATACAAAAATTAGCCGGGCATGGTGGTGCACTCCTGTAGTCCCAGCTAATTGGGAGGCTGAGGTAGGAGAATCGCTTGAACCCGGGAGGCGAAGGTTGCAGTGAGCTGAGATCCTGCCATTGCACTCCAGCCTGGGCGACAGAGGAAGACTGTCAAAAAAAAAAAAAAAAAAAAAAAAAATTAACTCACTCAACAGTTACTGAGTACCCACTGTGTGCCAGATGGTGTCCAAGGTTCTGTAGATATGGACAGCAGGGAAACTAAAGAGACGATCTTGGCTGTCACAGAACCCCTGTTCTGGTGTGGGGTGGGAGAGCATGGAGTGAAAAAGACAGTAAACAGCCCCACACCCCCACCTAGCAGTGAGGGCTCTAGAACAATAAAGTGTCAGGGCAGAGAGTCCTGGGGTCAGGCAGATGCCTGTTCTTGAATCTTCTGTTGCTTTTAGCCACTCTCTTCTTTACCCTTCATTTCAGTCTTTTGCATCCTCTTCTTGTTTTCTGTCTGCTAATTCTCTCTCCTTTACTCTTCTCCATCTTGTTGAACATGAGAGAATTATCCAAGAAAGGGAAATTGATATAAATGAGAACTGACACATTATCCAATTTAAGCACTTATCAACGTCAGCTAAATTTTTGTGCTCCTCCGCCTGTCACTGAGCTGGGCCTGTGAGTTTGGGTGGAGTGACCATTCCTCCCCATGCAGGAAGGAGGGGCCCCTGTGGCTCCGAGACAGCGACAGCTTCTAATGGGCTTGCTATTTCTTTAGCTTCCGTCCTCGAAGTGTTGCCTCCCCTGGGCTTTACATTAAATGGTTTCATCCCTGGGGTGTGTCTCAGGACAGCACCAGGAATTCTTCCCAGAGCCCTCTGCCCCACAGGGTTTCCACCAGGTGGTCAGTAACACTCTAGGTTGGACGTCTGCCCAAGCCTTGCAGGGCACTGCAGGGCTTCCACTTCTTTGTGCTTTCAGGAAGTGCTCCTGTTAGCTCACACCAATCTCTGGAGCCAGAGTCTGGACCAGGTCTGACCAGTCCTTGGATTCCTGTCTTGACCAATTCTGGACATTTCTGACGACCCATTTCTTTCTTTTTTTTTTTTTTTTTTTTGAGATGGACTCTCGCTCTGTTGCCAGGCTGGAGTGCAGTGGCACGATCTCGGCTCACTGCAACCTTTGCCTCCCGGGTTCAAGCAATTCTGCCTCAGCCTCCTGAGTAGCTGGGACTACAGGCGAGTGCCACCACGCCCAGCTAAGTTTTGTACTTTTAGTAGAGATGGGGTTTTACCATGTTGGCCAGAATAGCCTCGAACTCTTGACCTCGTGATCCGCCCGCCTTGGCCTCCCAAAGTGTTGGGATTACAGGCGTGAGCCACCGCACCTGGCCTTTTTTTTTTGAGACGAATTCTTGCTCTGTCGCCCAGGCTGGAGTGCAGTGGCGTGATCTCAGCTCACCGCAACCTCCGCCTCCCGCGTTCAAGCGATTCTCCTGCCTCAGCCTCCCGAGTAGCGGGATTATAGGGGCACGCCACCACGCCTGGCTAATTTTTGTATTTTTAATGGAGACGGGGTTTCACTGTGTTGGCCAGGCTGGTCTCGAACTCCTGACCTTGTGATTCACCCGCCTCGGCCTCCCAAAGTGCTGGGATTACAGGCGTGAGCCACCGCGCCCGGCCTCTGATGACCGATTTCATATGTGCACACAAACACAGACTTGGGGCAGCTATTCCGAGAAAACTCTCTTAGATCTTTTCCATTTTTTTTTCTATTTCTGTTTTTGCAATTGTGGTAAATGATACATAATAAAATTTACTACCCTTTCCTGCAGATCACATGGGACAGAGAAAGAAATGGAAAACAAAATAGCAAAAAAAATTTACCATAGTAACCTTTTTTTTTTTTTTTTGAGATGGAGTTTCACTCTTATTGCCTAGGCTGGAGTGCAGTGGCGTGATCTTGGCTCACTGCAACCTCTGCCTCCTGGGTTCAAATGATTTTCCTGCCTCAGCCTTCCAAGTTCTGGGATTATAGGCGTGTGCCACCATGCCCAGCTAATTTTTTTTTTTTTTTTTTTTTAACTGGAGATGGGGTTTCACCATGTTGATCAGGCTGGTCTTGAACTCCTGACCTCAAGTGATCCATTTGCCTTGGCCTCCCAAAGTGCTGGGATTACAGGCGTGAGCCACCGTGTCCAGCCCATCATAACCATTTTTAAGTATGCAGTTCAGTGATGTTAAGTACACTCATATTGTTGTGTAAATATCACTGGTAACTATTGTTTATCTCCAGAACTTTTCTCATCTTCCCAAACTGAAACTCTGGCCCATTATACACTAACTCCCTATTCCCTCTCCTCTTAGCCCTTGGCACTCACCATTCTACTTTCTGTGTAAGAATCTGGCTACTCTCGGTACCTCTGTTAAGTGGGATCATATATTTGTCCCTTTGTATCTGGCTTTATTTCATTTTGCATAATGTCTTCTAGGTTCGTTCATGTTGTAGCATGTGTCAGGATGTCCTTCCTTTTTAGGGCTGAATAATATTCCATTGCCTGGATATACACGTTGCGTTTATCCATCCATATGTTGGTGGATGCCTGGGTTGTTCTTTTCCATGCGTTGAGTGATCTTGGTGCAGAGGCCTGTACTCACTACGGTTTCCTCTTGTTGACCCTCCATTATACACCCCTTCCCCATCTCTTTCCTTCTCTCTCTCTTCCTTCTCCAACATTTGGTTCATTTGTAGAGAGTCTGGTTGGGTCGTGTAGAGCCCAGGAGGTCCTGCAGTGGGTGGGCAGAGCAGGCATGGGGGAATCTGGCTATAAATAGAGGTGTGGGTGATCAGGCAGGCCATGTTTGGTGGCCTGTTAGGGGAGTGGGCCCCCAGCCCTGGGAAGTGGGTTTAGAGTCAGGACCCTGGGTCATCTGACACCTTGTATGGAGAGAAAAGCTAGGGACCATGTTACTAAAAGGGGGCACAGCTCTGGTTCAGGTGAGGTTTTTTTTTTTTTTTGAGTCAGTTTTGCTCTTGTCACCCAGGCTGCCAGGCTGGAGTGTAGTGGCATGATCTCAGCTCACTGCAACCTCCGCCTCCCAGGTTTAAGCGATTCTTTTGCCTCAGCCTCTTGAGTAGCTGGGATTACAGGTGCCCACCATGCCTGGCTAATTTTTGTATTTTTAGTAGAGATGGGGTTTCACCATGTTGGCCAGGCTGGTCTCAAACTCCTGACCTCAGGCGATCCTCCTGCCTCAGCCTCCCAAAGTGCTGGGATTACAGGTGTGAGCCACTGCACCCGGCCTCAGGTGAGGTTTTGAGCAGAGAAGAACACGCCCTGAATGAGGGGATGTGTCTGTAGAGGAGGTCCCAGTTCTTCCCTCTTGGGTTCCCACCCTGTGCTCACATTGATTCTCCTCCCAAAGTTCCCTGCCAAATTCAGGCCTCATGCAGACCCAAATCCTCCTTAACCTCTCTTTAACCCCATGAAGTTAGGCAGAGTCTTTTTTTTTCTAACTGGGATGACTGCAATGGGGTCTTGCAGTGAGGAGAGAGATTGAACTCAACTCCCACCCCGACCCCTTTTATTTATTTATTTATTTATTTTTTGAGACAGAGTCTCGCTCTGTCACCCAGACTGGAGTGCAGTGGCACAATCTTGGCTCACTGCAAGCTCTGCCTCCCAGGTTCACACCATTCTCCTGCCTTAGCCTCCTGAGTATCTGAGACTACAGGCACCCGCCACCACGCCCGGCTAATTTTTTGTCTTTTTTAGTAGAGACAGGGTTTCACCGTGTTAGCCAGGATGGTCTCGATCTCCTGACCTCGTGATCCACCCGCCTCGGCCTCCCAAAGTGCTGGGATTACAGGCGTGGGCCACTGCACCTGGCCCCGACCCCTTTTAAACAGTTCTTCCAAACTTGAAAAAGGACAGAGGAAGGAATTAAAAAATACAAGTAGAATAAAATTTCTAAGGTATAGGTTTCTGCAGCTTAAGGTCTCAGTAAAGGCTATGGAACTCCCACCAGATCCCAAGTCTTTTTTCTAAGATAATCACTTCCTCCTCCTTCCTCCTCCTTCTCCTCCTCCTCCTCTTCCTCTTCTTCTTCTTCTTCTTCTCCTTCTTCTCCTTCTTCTCCTTCTTTTCCCTTCTTCTCCCTTCTTCTCTTCTTCTTTTTTGAGATGGAGTCTCACTCTGTCTCCCAGGCTGGAGTGCAGTGGCATGATCTTGGCTTACTGCAGCCTCTGCCTCCTGGGTTCAAGTGATTCTCCTGCCTTAGTCTCTCAAGTAGCTGGGACTACAGGTTTGCGCCAACACACCCGGCTAATTTTTTTTTTTTTTTGTATTTTTTTTTTTTTAGTAGAGATGGAGTTTCACCATGTTGGCCGGGCTGGTCTTGAACTCCTGACCTCAAGTGATCCATCCGCCTCGGCCTCCCAAAGTGCTGGGATTACAGGCGTGAACCACCATGCCCGGCCAAGCACCCTCTACTTCTGAAGAACTCTTCTACCTAAAAATTCTGTGCCTACCTCCTATCTCCTCACTGCTGTCCTGCCCCGCAGGCCCTGGAGCCAATCTGCTTGTGCACCTTGCTGGCCGCAGAGTGGGCTCTTGGCTGAGGGGTAGAGAGTGCAGGCTCTGAGTTCTTGCTGCTGGGACCATACTTTGGCTGTGTTCCTTCCCCACTGTGGCGCTTTGGCACTGTTCCCCAGTCTCTGCAAGCCTCGTCTACCATTTCAAAATGGGATCGTAAAGGACCAATTTCGTAGAGTTATTATGAGACTTAAGTGATATAATATATTTAAAGTGCTAGGTGCCTGGCATCTAGTCATAAAAGCTCAATAAATGTTTGTGGGGGGAAAAAACTCCTTTGGATTAAAGATCTTTCAGCCCCTTCTGTTCCTTGAGGTTCTCTGCTTCCGGTTCCCAGTCTAAGGAACTGGCTGGCAGGAATGACCCAGTGAATGATCCAGCCCTTTCTGAGTTCAAGATTTGGGCATGCCCACTTCCTGCATATCCTCTGAGGACTTGCTGAGGTGGGGAGGAGGGGTATGGACAGAGGCCCACAGCATTCTGCAGCTGGGCTGGGGCTGCGTCACAGAAGCCTCTGAGCCTGGGGGCCTTTGTCAAGCAGTTTTTGCAGTGAGTGAGGCCGAGCTTCCAGCCCAGGACTGCTGCTCGTCCTCCTGAGCCTGCTGCAGGGCAAAAGGTGGAGGGGCCCACACAAGGTGGGGGCCTCCTTGGCAGGGTCAGGATGTCCCTTTCTGGCCTGTGGCTTTTCTCCATCCTGCCTTCCCTTGATTCCCAGGCTCCATCTCAGTGAATAGTCGCAGCACGCCGTTCTTGGCCACTGGGGACAGCGAGATTCTGGACCTGGAGAGTGAGCTGTACCTGGGCGGTCTCCCGGAGGGGAGCCGGGTGGACCTGCCACTGCCCCCAGAGGTGTGGACAGCAGCACTCCGGGCAGGCTACGTGGGCTGTGTGCGGGACCTCTTCATAGACGGGCGTAGCCGAGACCTCCGGGGCCTGGCCGAGGCTCAGGGGGCTGTGGGCGTTGCCCCCTTTTGCTCCCGGGAGACGCTGAAGCAGTGTGCATCTGCCCCCTGTCGCAATGGGGGCGTCTGTCGAGAAGGCTGGAACCGCTTCGTCTGTGACTGCATCGGGACCGGCTTTCTTGGGCGGGTCTGTGAGAGAGGTGAGGCTGGTCTTCATCCTAGGTGTCCCTGCTCCCTATCCCTGTGCTCCTCCTTCTCAGGGTGACTCCTACTTTCCATCCCTGTGCCACCTCCTCCTAGGGGAACCCCTCGTAGACCTGCCCTAGGCTTCTCACCCTTGTAATGATTCTCTGATCTTCTCCCTCCCCTGGCCTCGGCCTGTCTTCCCCTTCCCTCTTCCCTGCCTGTCTTCCCCTTCCCTCTTCCCTGCCTGTCTTCCCCTTCCCTCTTCCCCGACTTCTGTGGGGCAGAGGCCACGGTCCTGAGCTACGATGGCTCCATGTACATGAAGATCATGCTGCCTAACGCCATGCACACGGAGGCAGAGGATGTGTCCCTGCGTTTCATGTCCCAGCGGGCCTACGGACTCATGATGGCCACCACTTCCAGGGAGTCTGCCGACACCCTACGCCTGGAGCTGGATGGGGGGCAGATGAAGCTCACTGTCAACCTCGGTAACCACCCTGCCCTGTGCTTCCTGACCCCTCACCTGGCCTTGTCTCTGACCCACACCTGCCTCTGTCTGGAGAAGCTGGTGGTGGCACCAGCAAGAGGTGCCCTCAGCAGAGTTTGGAGGTGGGGAGGTGCCAGCCTGGGTCAGAGACTCTGAGAGCTCTGTCCCTGGTGAGGACGCACAGTGTAGGGCGACATTCCATACTCAACGACACTGTGAGGGGCAAGACCCAGAGTATCTGGGGTATGCTAACTGTCCTCCCAGGTCACTCATGTGGATCTTGGTAGCATCTGTCCTGCACACACACAGATGACACAGCTCATTTTTGGTCAATGGCTCATCCACTTCCTCATTCATTGGTTCATTCATTTGAGAAGCACTTGCTGACGCCTAGTGGGTGCTAAGCCTGAGCTCGGTGTGGTGGCAGATACAGAGATGAGGAAGGCCTGGTCCCTGCACGCAGCTGCCCCCCACTGCTCTGCTCAGTCTAAACAGCAGTCTGTGTGTTGGTGTGTGGAGGTGCATGTGTGTACACTGGACACACAGACGTGCCATCTTCCCATTTCTAGTGCCATGGGCTTTCATATTTGAGCCTCATGGCTGTCCTGTGAAGACACTAGATCACCAAACAAGCATTACTGTCCCTGTTTTATAGATTATGAAATTCATGTATTGACTTGTTCAATATTACAAAACTAGTGAAGGCAGAGGGAGGAGCCAGGACTCAACCTGGGCCATTTGCCTTAAAGTTCAGTGCTTTTCCCATTGCCTCGGACAGGGCTGCTGACCCTCCCCCTCAGGCCACTCATGCTGACTCATGTCTCCACCCATGCCCAGGGTTGAGAGCAGGCTTTGACTCCACTTCACCTGGCAGTCCCCGGGGTGTCCATGAGGGCCAGACCATGAGCTTGTTAGGTTCTTCTCATGGGCTTCAGCTCTCCTAGTCAGGGCAAAAGGAAAACAGCAGGTTCACTCATTCAGCTATTTATGGGACACCATATAAATGCTAGGTATGTTTCAAGCCAGGGGCTACAGCAGTCAATAAGCAGTCCCCACCCCTTTGGAGCTTTCAGAGCAGGAGAACCCTGCAAATGAGAGGTCCTAAGCTGTTCAGGCTGAGGTCAAATCTGTCCATTTCAGACTGGCCTCTAGAAGCTTACAAAGGTGTAGCACCAGCTGTATAGGAAGCTTGCAGGCCATCAAGGTCACTTGTTGTATCCTAGACCTAGAGAGGAAGCAGGGCTCTTCTGAGCAGGTTAGAATCCTCGACTGGAGAGAATACAGAGCTTTGACCATTTTTTTTTTTTTTTTTTTTTTGAGATGGAGTCTCGCTCTTTCACCCAGGTTGGAGTGCAGTGGTATGATCTGGGCTCATTGCAACCTCTGCCTCCCAGGTTCAAGTGATTCTCTGCCTCAGCCTCCCGAGTAGCTGGGATTACAGGCACCCGCCACCACGCCCGGCTAATTTTTGTATTTTTAGTAGAGATGGGGTTTCACCATCTTGGCCAGGCTTGTCTTGATCTCCTGGCCTCGTGATCCACCCGCCTCGGCCTCCCAAAGTGCTGGGATTACAGGTGTGAGCCACTGCGCCTGGCTGAACTTTGAACTTTTAAATACTCATCTGGAGTCTCATCCTAACATTGGTCTCCAGGGCATTTGTGGGACAGACTGTGGCCTTTGGGGGACCCCATTGCCTTGTAAATGTATTTATACTATGTTCTTTCCTTTTCCTCTTTTGGCCATCTGGCCTTTGTATTCCTAGGACAAAGATTTGCTGAGAGAGGTGGGGACTGGAGGTGGGGAGATATGCAGGTGGCCAGGGCCTCAGAGTTGTTTGAAGGGTTCCCCTCAGCTCTGTTTCTAACCACGATCACAGCCTGTAGAGCAGGTGGTGTGCAGCAGCTCTGCAGGGGAGAGCAGGCTGGGAGGCACTCTAGTCAGTGCTCCACAAGTCTGCACAATGCCCCCTTGCATCCCTGAAACAGTCACAAGAGGATAGCCCCAGCCAAGGACCCCATAAGTGGCTCTGTACTTCCAAGTCTGCCCAGATTTGTGTATCCAGTGTGAGTTCCCCCCCACTTTGCCTGGGCATATGTGTGTTGTCTGCATCTAAGCACATGTCTCTGTGCTTGCTGGGGACACAGCAGGAAAAATCTGGGGCCTTGGATTTGCAGGGAAGGCAGATGCATTTTGCTTATTTGGACTGTCCTAGGGCCCTTGGAAGAAGATTGTGTCTCTTAAGATTAGACAGGAAACAACGTCCTTGGTCAGGAAAACTTATCCTGTGGGCCCTTGGGACCCACCCTCTCCTCTCCATGGGCACACTTTTCTGTCTGTGCCACATAAGTGCTCAGAAGTCAGAGAACAAGGTGGCCTCTTGGAAGACACATCGTGTTAAGAATAGGCTTCCCAGACTGACAGATAACAGGACTCTCCTTCCACCCATTTCTTACCCCTGGCTGTGCCCCTGCCCCCATCTGTAGACATGTATGTGCTGAGATGCCATCTCTAGCATGGCTCCTGACAATCTGTGACCAAAGGCTTGGTGCAAACGCATCTGTCTACAGATTCCTCCTGTGTAGGCACTGTGGACACGCAGGTGGTCCCTACCTAGCCACCCTTGGGTTGGGATGGGAAGAGTTCTGGGCTTCGGGCCAGAAGTCCTGGGGCCTAACCTTGGTATCTTTTACTGTTGGGTAAGTCATTTCCCATCTCTGAGTCTCTGTCTCTTTTTTTTAATCTTTAAAATGGAGATAAGAATCTTCACTCTGCCTACGTCTGTGGTGGTTTTGAGGCTCAGATGGAAAAATGGGAATGAAACCATTGAAACAATTGTGTAGATGCAAGGCCCATAGTAGAGAGCCACCCAGCCTTCTTGAAGGAAAACCGTATTGGAATAGAGACATGAGTTTGGAGCCAGGCCTGGGGGCTACTTCCACATAGCATGGACAGACTGGAGTTGTCCTCTACTAGGTGTGCCCATGGGGTCCCAGCTGTCAGTGCAGCGGATGGGAAGAGTGCAGTGTAAAGAATCTCTGAACCACAAGGCGTCACCTCCTTCAGCCTTCTGGCCCACGTGAATCACTTCAAGAGCCCCATTCCTGTCCCCCATTGCTTGCTCCCCAGGACTTGCAGGGCCTCACAGACCGGCAGCAACACCAAGGCCCCAGGCCTGGGCTGGACTCACTACTGGGGAAGAGAGAGAAGCCTTGTGAGGCTTGGTCTCTGGCCTCATGATCTTATCCTGTAGAGCGAAGCTATTGCTCCAGGAGGCAGCTCTGCAGCTCCACAGGCACTCAGTGGATTGAAACAGACCCCGGGGTGGGCCTGAAGAGGGAGCGGAGGCTGCAGGTGACCACTAGGTGGGATCGCTTAGTGCTAGCCTCAAGAGATGGGATATTTGCTAGATAAGAGAGGGCCAAAAAGGCACTGCTGCCTCTTTCCAGGCAGAGGATCCTAAGTAACTTATCATGCCTCCTGCTGCAGCTTCCCAGCCCCTAGTATGTTTGCAAACACTGAGCAAGTTCCTTGAGCTCTGCTGTCTGCAGCCCCTGAGTTGGGGAGTTGATCTCTGTCCCTAGAGGATGGTAGAGTCCCCTGGATTCTTTGCCCTATCCCAGCATGGCCTGGGCCCCTCCCTGGAGGGGAAGAGAGGACAGGCCAGGCTGGGCACTGTCCTCTACTAGCTGTGCCCCTGGGGTCCCAGCTGTCAGTGCAGCTGACATGAAGGGTGTGGTGTAATTAAAGGATCTCTGAGCTGCAAGGGGGTTACCTCCTTCAGCATCCCTCCCCACCCCATGAATCACTCATACACTCCCCACCAGTGGGAGGCCTTCTGCCTCCCACCTCCAAGATCCATTCTGATCATTGAGTGGTTCTTTCTTGGTGTCACCCTGCCCTTCTGAAATTCCCACTTATTGTGAAATTCCCATTAGTTCTGCCCCCTGGAATCAAACGGAGAAATCTAACTCTCGTTCATGTTTTAAATCAGGCTAAATACACATTGTATCCCAAAGCCCTTTAATCCCTGGGGCCATGGGAGGGTACATTGCCTTTCCACCTGAGGCTGGTCAGTAATTATCAGGGGGGCTGCTGGGAGCCAGCTCTGAAGGAGGGCTATGACAGAGTGCATGCTGCCACTCTGTGATGTCACTTCTGAGACAGATGCCTGGGAGCCTTGGGCCCACTGTCTCCAACCCATAGGGCCTGGGCAGGGAAGGAACCCAGGTGAGGCAGGGCTGGGAAGCCAGTGTTCTTTCCCCTGAGTTCCTTTCCATGCAGACTGCTTTGTCTCACCTCCCCAACATGTGTTCATACTATGACCCTGCTCTCTGTGTCCAGCCAGGGCCTTCGTGGGTCTGTGCCACCAAGACCACTCACTTCTGCCTATTCCCTGCACTTGAGGCACAGGTCACTAGTTAACAGGTTACTAGTTAGTGCCCCCTGAACTTTGGTGAATGTGTATGTTGAAGAGGCTGGGTTTCTCCTGCTCACTCTCAATCTCTGGCTTTCTTCTGGATGGGGCTGGCTTCCCTCTGGGTGCCCATCTTCAAGTCATTTGCTCTTGCAAACCCTACTGGAGCCTGTGTTTCTGAGGGTGGAGTCTCTGCAGGGGCAGGCCTGGAGCTGACACCTCTTCTCTGGACAGATGGACCCCCCATTCCTGGTGCTCCCTTGCTGGGGAAGGGGAAGAATCGAGCTCCTTCTTTGGGCCTTTTCCCCAGTAGGGGAACTGCTTGCCCATCCAGCCTCCCCTTTTTTCTTTTTTTGGACCCTTCATTGGTGAAGACTCTGCTGGCTCCAAGAGAGCCCCTGTGACCTGACTCCAGGGCCTGGCACCCTTCTACCCTCACCCTAACAGTCCTCCTCTTCCTCTTCTGTCCAGCCTCCCCTGTCTCCTCTGTGCAGCCGCTCCTTCCTCTGCTCCGTTTTCTTCCTCTTTTCTCTCTGCA